>NC_044034.1:199774972-200092043 GCF_901765095.1 Microcaecilia unicolor
TTGTACACCACCTTGGGTGAATCTCTTCATAAGGGTGGTTAATAAATACCAATAAATAAATAAAATTACTGCAAGCGATTGTTTGCTTTAAGTCTTCAGTTATCAAGTATAATATATACTTGGCATTAATCCATTTCATGTATTTTGCTTTTAAAGTGAATAATATTCAACCCATGCATTTGATTTCTCTTCCTTTCCTAGAAATCCCATTTAGGAAATTGTCCCATTCTCACACAGGCTGCAAAGGATGCACCATTTGATAAATTTTGCTAGTATTTTGGGGCATTTTATTCTTTGCAAATATTTAAGGCATTAGATTCACTTACAGCTCAGGCTCATCTAGCAGCAGCGCACCATTCCTGTAACTGACAGGGATCACCAAGCCCTAGCAGCTGAAGACATCTGAAGTCACCAACACCCCCCCCCCCCCCCCCACCCACACACACACACACACACCAGAAAACCATGGCAGTCAGTGGCAGCACTCTGAGCCTCCGACAGGGTCGGACTTACCATATGGGCAACCGGGCGGTGCCCGAGGATCCAGAGGGTCTGGGATGCCCAATGCCTCTCTCTCTCCCCTCCCCCCCCCCCCCCCCCCCCCCCACACACTACAGTCCCCCAAGCCTCAGTAGGTCCTCCCCGGGCCTACTTTGAAGAGCCCTGGTGGTCTAGTGGCCTCATCAGGGGCAAAAAAGAACCCCACTCTTTCCTGCTTGCTGCGTTGCTCTGTCTGGCACTGTTGCTTCTCAAAATGGCTGTCAAGATTCCCTGCATTAGTCTCATGAGAATGCCGAGACCTGCAAGACTGCCGCAGGAAGTCTCGGCAGCCATTAAGAAGAAGTGGCGGCACCAGGTACAGGAGCAGTGGTGGTGGGCAGGAAAAAGTGGAGTTCTTTCTTGCTACCTGAAGAGGCCACTAGACCACTAGGGCCCTTCAAGGTAGGCTGGGGGGGGGGGGGCTGTAGTGTACAAGGAGCTGTGGAGGGGCCCAATGACCCCTTCTGCCTGGGGGCCCAGATCACTGTCAGTCCATCCCTGGCCTCCGACACTGATACCATGGGTATGCTCAGCTCTCATGGATGCTCGGCTCATGCACAAGAGCTGAACATGTCTAAGGTGCTAGCCTCAACAGCTCTCAGTACTGCTGCTGTTTTGACAGGGGTCATCAGGCTGCAGCAGATGTCTTCAGCTGGAGGGGCCTAAGGATCCCTCTCAGCTAAGTTATTTAGGGGGGAATTCATTATGACCTTAATGCATCTTAACATGTGTTGAGGGAATTAGCGCATGTAAGTGCCAGATTCAGTAAATGGTGTTTAAAATCTAGATGCATCCAGAAAAAGCACAACGCTATTCTACAAACAGTGTCTAAAGTTAGGTGCAGTTTACAGAATAGCGCATAGGGCCGAGGAATGCACCTACATTTAGCCATGACCATTTATGCCACTGAAAACCTGGTGTAAATACCCGCGCATAACAGGATGTAATGGGGCAATTTGACAATCTGACAAATTGAAGAGTATCAAATCTACTGGACTGGATGGTATTCATCCGAGTACTGATAGAATTGAAAAATGAACTTGCAGAACTATTGTTGGTAATATGTAATTTATCTTTAAAATTGGGTGTGATACCAGAAGATTGGAGGGTGGCCAATGTAATGTCTATATTTTAAAAAGGTTCCAGAGGAGATCCAGGAAATTATAGATCATTGAGCCTGACGTTGGTGCCGGGCAAAATGGTAAAGACTATTATAAAGAATAAAATTACAGAGCATATTCAAAAGACAAAGAGACAAAGCAGTGAAGGGAAAACTTGCCTCACCAATCTATTACATTTCTTGGAAGAGGTGAACAAACATGTAGATAAAGTTGAGCCGGTTGATATTGTGTATCTGGATTTTCAAAAGGCGTTTGACAAAGTACCTCATGAAAGACTCCAGAAGAAATTGGAGAGTCATGGGATAGGAAATAGTGTCTTACTGTGGATTAAAAACTGTTAAAAGATAGAAAACAGAGAGTAGGGTTAAATGGTCAGTATTCTCAATGGAGAAGGGTAGCTAGTGGGGTTGCCCATGAGTCTGTGCTGGGACCACTGTTCTGTCCTCTGACAGCCTCGCACTAGTTTATAATGTGATCCTAAAATGTGTTTAATGCTTTTACTGTTATTCTAATTTCTAAGGACTTTCACTGCTGCAGTTCTCTCTGCAAAGATACGTGAGCAATGCATTGTGTGTAATGTAGTTCACAGGCAATGCAGCCACACTTGCTTGTCTGTACAAGAACTGTTATCATTGATTTGTGCTGCAGCCAAGCTTGGCTCCTTTGTCTACCTGCTATCATTTCCTGGTCATTCCTACTATCTCTGTCCTGAGAGGTCAGCCAGGTACGACCTTTCCCTCCAATCGAGGGCTGTTCTCTAGGACCACCCCTTGCTACTCGATGGCAGGCTCTGTCCCCATTGGTCTTTACCTGCTCCTCCCTGGGCTTGTGTGAGCCTTCTTGACCTCCCTATCCCTTTCGCCATGAGGCATTCTCCATCTTGCTTCAGACCAGCACTTGTCCTGCTTCAAACTCCCTGGAATGAACTTGATATTTTACCTTGAAAATATCTCCTCCCTAATGAGATATCACACCCTCCAGTCACCCAGCTCTGAGATACTTCTATCTGTTCAGCTATTTCTCACCTCTGCAATAAAGCTGCTTCTCTTCAGACTTCTACCTCCAACCACTGCTACAGCTCTCAGAATTACGGAGTCTCTGTGCCCTGGAGCAATACTTCTGAACATCTGACTGTGAGTAAACTATCTGTGATTTATTCCATAAAGAAACTTCAGAAAAATAATAGAGACTTCAGGTGTGTGCTGGTGTGCCAAGGTTACACTCCAAAATATCAAGACTTTACAGTAACAAGTCTTGAGAGTCTTGACAACCACTGCTTTTTAACATATTTATAAATGACCTAGAGAAAGGAGTAACTAGTGAGGTAATTGAATCTGCTGATGACACAAAGTTATTCAAAGTTCTTAAGTTGCAAGAGGATTGTGAAAAATTACAAGAGGACCTTACGACACTGGGAAACTGGGCATCTAAATGGCAGATGATGTTTAATGTGAGCAACTGCAAAGTGATGCATGTGGGAAAGAGGAACCCAAATTATAGCTACGTAATGCAAGGTTCCACGTTAGGAGTCACTGACCAAGAAAGGGATCTAGGCATTGTCGTTGATAATACGTTGAAACCCTCTGCTCAGTGTGCTGTGGCAGCTAAGAAAGCAATTAGAATGTTAGGTATTATTAGGAAAGGAATGGAAAACAAAAATGAGGCCGTTATAATGCCTATGTATCAGTCCATGCTGCGACCGAACCTCAAATATTGTGTTCAATTCTGGTCACTGCATCTCAAAAAAGATATATAGTGGAATTAGAAAAGGTACAGAGAAGGGTGATGAAAATGAGCAGAGAATTTCAACGTATCATCAACGACAATGCCGAGATCCTTTTCTTGGTCGGTGACTCCTAACGTGGAACCTTGCATTACGTAGTTATAGTTTGGGTTCCTCTTTCCCACATGCATCACTTTGCACTTGCTCACATTAAACGTCATCTGCCATTTAGACGCCCAGTCTCCAAGTGTTGTAAGGTCCTCTTGTAATTTTTTACAATCCTCTTGCGATTTAACAACTTTGAATAACTGTGTCATCAGCAAATTTAATGACCTCACTAGTTATTCCCATCTCTAGATCATTTATAAATATGTTAAAAAGCAGCAGTCCCAGCACAGACCCCTGAGGAACCCCACTATTTACCCTTATCCATTGAGAATACTGACCATTTAACCCTAGTCTCTGTTTTCTATCCTTTAACCAGTTTTTAATCCGCAATAGGACACTACCTCCTATCCCATGATTCTCCAATTTCTTCCGGAGTCTTTCATGAGGTACTTTGTCAAACGCCCTTTGACAATCCAGATACACCATATCAACCGGCTCCCCTTTATCCACATGTTTGTTCACCCCTTCCAAGAAATGTAATAGATTGGTGAGGCAAGATTTCTCTTCACTAAATCCATGTTGGCTTTGTCTCATTAATCCATTGAAAAGGGTGTTAGGCTATTAAATAAATTATTTTCTGAAACCTGATGCACTGAAAAGCAGCACTTTACCCCTGTGTGACAAATGCATCTGATTACTGTGACTAAATTTTGCTGGGGAAGGGGGGTAGAGAGAAAATTTTGTGCCCACCCACTTTAGGTTCAGGCCCGTCCAAAATTGGCAGTCTGGCTACGCCACTGTTGTAAAGGAGACATAAATTTCACATTTCCCAAAGCTTGGAGAGAGTACTTATCTCAACTGACAAATTTTCCAACATGGTTTTATAAGTCCAGCCTCATGTATAGTGTATTCCTCACTTCCATAAAGTCCCGACAGGGAAAGCCTGTTTCACTAAAATATAGCTGCTTCAGGGGAATCTTTCCATGAAGCCAGTCCAAGCTCTTAACATCTCGACATCTCCAATTCTCTCTGGTCCACCATTTTTGTACCAGAGTGAATTGGAGATGTCGAGATGTTAAGAGCTTGGACTGGCTTCATGGAAAGATTCCCCTGAAGCAGCTATATTTTAGTGAAACAGGGTTTCCCTGTCGGGACTTTATGGAAGTGAGGAGTACACTATACATGAGGCTGGACTTATAAAACCATGTTGGAAAATTCGTCAGTTGAGATAAGTACTCTCTCCAAGCTTTGGGAAATGTGAAATTTATGTCTCCTTTACAACAGTGGCGTAGCCAGACTGCCAATTTTGGACGGGCCTGAACCTAAAGTGGGTGGACACAAAATTTTCTCTCTACCCCCCTTCCCCAGCAAAATTTAGTCACACTAATCAGATGCATTTGTCACACAGGGGTAAAGTGCTGCTTTTCAGTGCATCAGGTTTCAGAAAATAATTTATTTAATAGCCTAACACCCTTTTCAATGAGCTTTCAGAGGCCAAAACCTCCTGCCTCAGGTCAGTATAATGCTGTTATGGTATTCTCTCCTGACCTAAGGAAGGAAGTATTGGTCTCTGAAACTTTATTAACACAGGTACCATATTACTTTATCCTAAATTAAAAATAAAATTATTTTCTTTACCTTTGTTGTATGGCCATTTACTTTTTCTCATTGTGTTGCTCCCAGTCTCTAGATTCTGCTTTCCTTCATCTTTCTCTTGCCAGGGTTTCCTGTCTGTTCATCACCTATGGCTTTTCATCTTTTCCTCACCCTTGTTCTCCACATGCCCTTCCTCTTATTCTCCAGTCTTTCCCTACTCTGTCCTCTCCCTCTTTCCATCCAGCAGCTCCCCTCTTTCTCTCCCCATCCTTCCAGTGTCTCCCCTCTTTCTTTTGCATCCAGCGTCTCCTTTTTCTCCCTACCCTTCCATCCAGTGTCTTCCCTCTTTCTCTCCTTATCCTTCCACTCATCTACCCTCTCTCCTGATCCTTCCATCTAGTGTCTCTATCTCCCCTCTCCTTCTATCCAGTGTCTCTCTATCTCTCTACCCTTTTCTGTTCAGTCTCCCCTCTCTCTCCACATCCTTCCAGTCTCTCCCCTTTCTCTCTGCATCCTTTCATCCATCTCCCCTCTTTCTCTCCCTATCCTCCCATGTCCAGCAGTTCTCTCCCCTCCAGTCTCTTTTTCCTCTTTCTCCCTTGTCCAGCAGCTCTCCAGCCCCTTCCTCTTCTCCCTCCCATGTCCAGCAACTCTCTCCATTCCATCCAATCCCCTCCTCCTCTCCATCTCATGTCCAGCAGCTCTCTCCCTTCCCTCTAGTCCCTTCTTCCTCTTCCTCCCTTGTCCAGCAGCTCTCCAGCCCCTTCCTCCTCTCCCTCCCATGTCCAGTAGCTCTCTCCCTTCCCTCCAGTCCCTTCTTCCTCTCCCTCCCATGTCCAGTAGCTCTCTTCCTTCCCGCCAGTCCCTTCTTCCTCTCCCTCCCATGTCCCAGCATCTCTCTCCCTTCCCTCCAGTCCCTTCTTCCTCTCCCTCCCATGTCCCAGTAGCTCTCTCCTTTCCCTCAAGTCCCTTCGTCCTCTCCCTCCCATGTCCCAGCAGCTCTCTCTCTTCCCTCAAGTCCCTTCATCCTCTCCCTCCCATGTCCCAGCAGCTCAGCCACTTTCCCTCCAGGCCAGCGCATCCACATCCTTCCCGCACTGTGGCTGCCCTTTTGTCCCGCGGAGGCAGCGTTCAGCATTTCCTCCTGCCCTGTCTTCTCCCCAGGCTCTGCTGCATCGGTCCCTGCAAGTGGAATCCTTCTCCTTTTCGGCCGTCGCGCTGCGCTGCCATTCACAGGCAGCTTCGCTCTCCCCCACCGTGTTCATCCGGCCCTAAACAGGAAGTGCATCAGAGAGGGCCAGATGGACGCGGCAGGGAGGAGCGAAGCTGCCTACGTAAATGGCAGCGCAGCGTGATGGCCGAAAGGAAAAGGATTCCACTTGCAGGGACGATGCAGCGGAGCTTGGGGAAAAGACAGGGCAAGATGGAAACACTGAATGCTGCCTCCGCGGGACAAAAGGGCAGCCACAGCGCGCGAAGGATGTGGATAGGCGGGCCTGGAGGGAAAATGGGTGAGCCTGGGCCCATCCAGGCCCACCCGTGGCTACGCCCCTGCTTTACAAGTGTTTGTGGGGTCTTTTTGGTCATGGATCCAGGTTTCATTGATGAAGAGTAGGTCAAGGTCTTCTGGAAACAACAAGTCAAGTAAAAGATATTCCGAAGGACCAGACTGAAGTCACAGATGTTAACAGTCAAAAATGATGATTTATTAAGACCCTACACGGTCCGTGTTTCGGCCAAGAGGCCTTCTTCAGGGGTCTAAAACAAAAATATAAATACAAATGTAAATAAAAATATAAAACTATATATTTAAATAAAAATGAAACATTTGTTCCATATATAGTGCGATGTGTAAAGTTAAAAAGTGACATAAATGTAAATGACAAAAGTTACATATGATAGCAAGCAGATTATGCAAATAAATAGTAAACACATATGTATAACATCAATAGTAGCAAGATACATAATGAAGGCAAAGAACTTAAAAACAACAACAATTTATTATAAACCTAAACATAGACATTAATTAAAATAAAAATAAAACACATATGTAAATATATATATATATATATATATACACTGATACTTAAAGGCAAGATGTGATTATAAAAATGATAATAAAAATTGACATAAAATTTGATAAATGCAAGCATAAGCGATAAATGGTGATACCAAAATAAAAAGACATTGCTGAGATATCATTGAAAATGTTTCGTACCTTCAAATTGTGCTTATGTGATAAACCTATCTGGATGGAACTCAGGATAAGAGCTATAAAAAAAACTATAAAAACAAAAAGGATTAAATTTGTAAAATCACATTATGAAGATAAGCCACTAAATAGTGTGATGTAAACTTGAACAATTAATATCTACCGATTATATGTGAAAAAACTCTATCATATGAGCTGCAGACATGAAATGTTGAAGGGAACAAAGTTACCCGACTTTATTGCTACAGAACACTCTATATTATTGTAATGGTATAATATGATGTAATACGTGTCTGTCACGGGATATAGTGAAATGGAAGAAAAAATGTTATTATACGGAACAACCCAACCGCCTAGACAGCTCGATGGCCATTAAAAATATATGATAATACAGAAATGTAAAGATATAGCACAAAAGACTACAGGTCGGATGAATAATAACGGAATTAGTAGAAAGCACATAATGTATGTGAAAATTCTAAAAGAATCGATGTAAAACTTAGAACCTTACTGCTGAGTCTGTCCAAATACAGCGTAAGTCTCCAAATCTGTGAGAAAGCCGGCTATAGTGAAAACGCTGCTATTTAAAAGGAACGGAATGACGTAATGATCTGTTTGAAGCAATAAATGGTATATACAGTCCGTATGCACCAGTGCAAGCGCTGAATTTCAAAAGTAAACAGAGTGACGTTGCAACCGTCAAAAACAATCAGTGACGTGTACAGCATCAGAGCCGAAGCTTGAATGACATGCAGGCAAACTTGATACTTAAAAACAGCTGAGAAACAAGGATGGAGCATCGGGCGATTGCGGTCCAAATGCTTTGCGAAATAAAAAGGGGGAGGAGACCCATAGAAATAAGAAAATTTGTATGTGAGCTGAAGCTTTACCATTAGTACTATAAAACTCCGTAATAAATAAGGATACTAATATATTGAAACAAAAGGACAAACATCAAAACCCGTCTGAAGACAGACGATATAAATTGTTATAGACATCCAAACAAGTCACAATATAACTCAAAATATATCACCAGACACTGCAATTTCGAAAGCGCTAAAAATAAATGAATAAAAATGAGGAATGAATGAAATAAAAATGAACTACTAATTGTAAAATAGAGACTGAAATTAATATATAATGTATAAACTGTAAACATCATTTGAGCAACGTAGAATCACCTACGGGAGAATATAATGAATGAAATATATGTATAATTCAAATAATATGATTCAAAGGATAACAAATTGCAAAATAACATTGCATATAATGAAGATATATAATGAATCAAAAAATAATAACCAATTGGAAAAAATTTTTAACCAATTTGAAAAAATAAAATATGTAACAAAAAAATTAATAAAATGAAAATCAAATTAATAAAGGATAATAGATGGAAAACAGATGTCCATATGTGCCAATTTGAGGTTAACAAATAAAAACAAAAAATATTCATCACAAGAAGTGTATAAATTCTAAATCCTTATTGAAACCATTCGGAAATACTGAATTTAATTCATAAATAGCACGCTGTTCAGCTCTTAACAATGTGATATCCAAGTTACCACCACGCCAACCGCTTTTAAAAGTTTTAAAAATGAAAAATTTTATATCATCACAATTATGTTCAGCCTGTATCCAATGCTCGACCAATGGTGCTTTCTTAATTTGTCTCTTAATGCAGCTACGGTGCTCTATGATCCTAACTTTGATCATCCTACTGGTCTTGCCAACATATATCAAACCGCATGGGCATAAGATTATATATATCACATTCTGTGTTTTGCAATTGCTACTAAAATTTAATTTATAACATTTCTTAGTAATGGGATGAACAAATGCTTGAAGGGTTAGTGAATGGACACAAACTGAACATGTGTTACATGGCTGATGGCCAGTCTTTGCTGCAACAGATTGATCAAGTGTGGGAAGAGCTGATGGGACTAAGTGATCTCTTAAATTTGGGTTTCTTGACAAAGCAAATGTTGGTGTGATATTTCTAAAACAAGGAAGTGTCTGTATAATATGCCAGTGTTTCTTAATGATATCTTTAAAATGATGACTGTATGAAGAAAACCAAAAATTACATACGATATCAGGAGTCATCTTTGTCTTACTGCCAGTTTGTAGAAGGTCATCTCGTGATCTATCACATGCCCTAGAGAAGCCTTTCTTAATGCATGCTTTTGGATACCCTCTCTGAATAAATCTTTCTGAAAGAGTTTTGGATTGTTTTAAAAAATCATCATTGTTGGCACACACACGTTTGAGCCTCAAAAATTGGCAAAAAGGTAAGTTGTCTTTCAAAGCACGGTTATGATAGCTGGTATAATGTAAATAACAATTTTGATCTGTAGGTTTCTTATACAATGACGTGGACAACCAATATTTTTCTTTGGTGACCAGTACATCTAAGAATGGTATACTCTCCATGCTAAATTGCATTTTAAACTTTAAATTAGCATCAAGGCTATTAAGCCAACCGTGAAATTCATTTAATAGTTCTATATTCCCCTTCCACAAAATAAAAATGTCATCTATATATCTTTTATACAACTTTATCTCTTGCTTATATTGATGATCATCAAAGAACAGCTTTTCAAACTTTGCAACATAAAGATTGGCTATGTCTGGGGCCATGGTTGCCCCCATAGCTGTTCCCTTTATTTGTAAATAAAAATCGCCATTAAAAGCAAAGTAGTTTTTAGTTAGGGCCATAGTGGCCAAAGCCAAAATCAAACGGTTGGGAATTCTAGTATTGGTCTGTCTGTTGCAAATGGTTTCTTCAATAATGGCTAATGCTTCTAGTTGTGGGATATTGGTGTACTCAATATCTAAGGTAACTAAGACAGGTCCTTCTAGATCTCCATCATATTCCTCAAGTATATTAATGAAATGTGCTGTATCTCGTACATATTAATGAAATGTGCTGTATCTCGTACATATGATTTTATGAGAGGGATATATGGTCTCAAGAAAAAATCAGTAAAAATGGATAATGGTTCTAAAATTGAGCCATTTCCCGAGATGATGGGACGTCCAGGAGGATTCTCCATACTCTTATGAATTTTAGGTAGAATATAAATCGTGGGAATGGTAGGATGATTATTCACTAATAACTGTTTGTCCTTAGATATTAAGTAACCCATTTTGCTAGCATATTCAACTATTTCAAAGATATCTTTTTTCAAAGATTCTGTGGGGTCTTGTGGAAGACGGAGATAAAATTCAGTGTCATTTAACTGCCTCATAATTTCCGCTATGTATGAGTCCCTATCCATGACCACTAAGCCACCGCCTTTATCGGCTGGTTTAATCACTATATTACGATTAGATGCAAGTGAATGT
Source organism: Microcaecilia unicolor (assembly GCF_901765095.1). NCBI lineage: Eukaryota > Metazoa > Chordata > Amphibia > Gymnophiona > Siphonopidae > Microcaecilia > Microcaecilia unicolor. The sequence continues at coordinate 199,785,621 of NC_044034.1, forward strand.
AAAGCCATATTCTCTTCTCTGGTCAAATTATAATAAGGAGATCTTAGACCGCTCTTTTCTAAATTAGTAATGTCTCTAAGTACTACTTCATGGAAGGTTTTAATGATAGGGTTCATCGGACCCGGAGGAATCCATTTGGAATGCTTTTTTACAACAGACATATCTATAGAAGAGGCAGTGCTAGTGGAAAAAAATTGTTTAATCAATAATTTCCTTTGGAATTTGAATAAGTCTATACGTGTCTGTAACAAATCATAATTAGAGGTGGGGGAAAAGGAAAGACCTCTCCGCAATATCTGATTCTCTAAAGCTGTAAGATTATGCTGAGATAAATTAAAAATGGGAATATCATCTACCAACCCAGTCGGAAATCCCTTGATCCTCGACCCCTGCCTCTGCCCCTTCCTCTTCCATGACCTCTGTGTTGAGGAAGAAAATTGGGGGCCAAGGGTGTGTGTCCTGTGGTGGAGGTGTATCTGTCTCTCCGAGGGTAACTGTTCTGCCAAAGATGTTCTAAAAAAATGTTGTGTTTGGGCAGTACTTGTTAAAGGGCTAGAGGGAGGAGATGTAAATGGCTCATCATCCGACATACTCCTGATTCTCTTACGGCTCCTTCCTCTATCTACTGATCTGGAAGAGTCTTCCATATTCTGATGTACTTCTGCCTGAACTGTTACATTGTTCTTATTATTAAATTCACGATGGGACTCTATTCTACTTTGATATCTACAATGTCCATCATGTATATTATGAGTATCTGTATAGGATTGTAATTTCTTTGATCTCTTAGCCTGGTATTTCACCTTAGCCTTGGCCCATGGATATACCGGGCCTCTACGATAATCATCGCTGTCTCGCCTAAACTTCTCCATCTTACCTTGTTTCAACTCCTGTCTAAAACTTTTGCTACGATCATTGACATCTAATATAATGTCACTAAAATTCTTATCATCCTTCTCAACTTTTGTCATTTACATTTATGTCACTTTTTAACTTTACACATCGTACTATATATGGAACAAATGTTTCATTTTTATTTAAATATATAGTTTTATATTTTTATTTACATTTGTATTTATATTTTTGTTTTAGACCCCTGAAGAAGGCCTCTTGGCCGAAACACGGACCATGTAGGGTCTTAATAAATCATCATTTTTGACTGTTAACATCTGTGACTTCAGTCTGGTCCTTCTGAATATCTTCCGCTTGACTTGTTGTTTCCTTGTGTGTTTTTGCGGGAGAATTGGACTCTTTGTTGTTCTTCGGACAAGGTCTTCTGCCATGATCCAGTCTTTTAGAATTGCTGTTTTATTTACTGCAGATCTGGTATTGATATAGCCCACCTGGATTGTTTGGAATGAGTTTTTCTGCGATTGCTGTTGTGTGGACCTTTATTAGTTGTCGTTTCTTTGTTGGGGTGAGTTTGTTTGGACCCTTTTTTGCATTCTGTGTTGATTGTCCATGTGTTGGTGTTCTTCCTTTGTTTAGGTTGTTGTTTGATTGATGAGGTGTACACCACACCTCACTCTTTGATGATTATACAGTATGCGTATGATGTTACTGTCTGCAAGAGGGGTGGTTAGTGTAAAATGGATCAGTGATAAGGAGTAGATTATTAGGAGTAGTTTGAGGATATTCATTTTGGTTTCTGTTCACTGTGGGCTAGTAGTGGAGCTGTTTCTGATGACTGGATGCATGGGAATAATATTTGTTCTTTGGTGTGAGTCTGGAGTTGATGTTGGTGCTGAGGATAATGCTGGGTTAGGTTTCAATGATGGGTTAATGAGTGGAGGGGGGTGGGGGGGAAGGGTCCTTCGATCTGTCTCTTAGCAGCTTTAGGTTTCCTCCCTCCTTAACCAAGGAGTTTTCAGGGTTGCTGTTAGTGGCTTTGGCTGGCTTTGGCTGAGGTTGGCCACCAACAGTTCCACAGTTTTCCTTCTCCGATGCCCCCTCTCCCTGAGGCATCCCGCATTGCCACCATATGCTGGCCACGTGTCCAACAACAACAGGACAAGGTTTGCAATTAAGCCCTGTTATGAAAAATTCAAATAGGCAAGGTGAGGTAGGTGAGTTTGTGATCCAGGCAGTAGTGATAATGTTAAATCATTAAACCTTAGAAGAGATGCACATACCATAAGGACAACGGGCTCCCATTGCCATTTCTTGAAAAGGACGGCAAGCCTCTAATGAGAACCACATGCTAAGGTCCTATGCAAACTAGAGGAGCATCTACAGAGTTAAGAGAAGAGGGTCAAGGAAAGTATCTCCATAATACCATCCAAAAATGTTGTCCAGTGCCCGCAATTCGGCTGCAGTGCCCCAAGATTACTGACTGGCATCAGTGACCTGAGACACAAACTTCCTTTTAGTGAAGAATCAACACCTCCCCTTAATGAAGAATCCAGTCAAGCATCCATCCCCCACCTGTCCAGACACTCCAATTAATGTATAAAGAAGAGACACCATGGATAGGACAACCGAATATCGGATGTTGACTCGGTTCCAATAGCTGGCTCCATACATACCCAGGCAGTCAATGGCACAGGAGCAAATCAGTACCCACTGGAGGGTTATGACCCCTCCCTCAATACCAAATAATTGGCGAGATACCCACCAGCCATTCAAGCATCGGCATTCTTGTGATGCAGTAAGGAATGACCACAGGACGAGATCTAGGAGGATCAATCCCCCCAGTAGCGATAGTGGGCCTAAGAGAGTTCCTGAGAGCAGCAAGACTGCTGCATGGTGGCAATATGAAAATGTGAATCCTGTTATGCAATGACCAACCAATGGCCACCAGAACTGGTATCCTGAATCCAACAGTAGTCAATTCAGGTCACGAGTATCTGGCAAGATCCCAAACTAGAGATTAGGTTTTGCTGTTTATCCCGATAGTAAGCCGTGAGATTTATCTTCCCATGTTCCTCTTAATAATTGTCAGACGTGAGTTCTTGTACCAAGTAGAGCGCTGCTGAGCCTGGTACTTGGACAAGGTTCTGCTTGGCGGCTGGATAACCCCAGGTTTCACCTGCGCTGAACACCGTTCCCCAGAGGTTGAGTCCCTAGGTGCAGGCGGCCTGCAGGACTTATGGGACGGAGCTGGAAGCGGGGTGATGAATGTATTGGCCAGGCAGGCAGCAGGTCAAGAAAGGAATCCAGGTACAAGCGGCAGTCAGTAGACAGGCGGCAGGCAAGAGAGTAATCCAGGTACAGGCAGAGTCAGAGGTACAGGCAAAGTCACTATGTAGGCAGCAGGCAAGACAGTAATCCAGGTACAGGTGAAAGTCAGTAGGCAGGCAAGAGAGTAATCCAGGTACAGGCAAAGTCAGCAATGAGGGACCAGTAGATAAGAAGCAGACTACAGAGTTAGAAACACCTACCAAAGTAGAAGCCGAAGCATGTAGTCCAGGGAGAGCTCAGCTGATAAAGTGCTGGCATCTGACATCAGCAGGGAGAAGGGGCACAGCCATAGGATAAGAGCAGGGGAAGGAGGAACTGAAAGACCAATAGGAGAGAAGCAAGAGAAGCCAGGCAGAGGAAGAGTAGACCCAGGTGGGTGGAAGCAAAGCAATCAAGGAGCCTGGAAGCCAGGCAAAGAGAGAGAGCAGAAACAAGTGCATGGAAGCAAAGCAATTAAGGAGCCAGCAACCACCACTCTCTGAACAAACCCAGAGAGGACTACACATACATTGCTCAAGCAGTGCCAGTCAAGTGTGCGTGTCGACAGGACCCTGCACATCCCGAGGACGCCGCTTGCATTGACCTAGGGGACATGACAGTACCCCCTCCTTAAGGACCCCCCTCTGCCTAGGTCCGGGTTTCAGTGGGTAGCGGACATGGAAATCGCGAATCAGGTCAGTAGTGTAGACGTTAGCAGCGGGCTCCCAGGAATTGTCCTCCGGGTCAAAATGTTTCCAGTATAGCAGATAAAATAGTCTTCCTCTCTGACGCTTGGAGTCTAGAATCTCCTCTACCTCAAATTCAGGGTGAGGCTCGGAATCAGGAACAATGATTTTCTTGGGTTCCGGATGCCATCTAGAAGTCAAAAATGGTTTAAGCAGGGCTACATGGAAGGCGTTGTGAACCTTGAGGTTAGCTGGTAACTGGAGACGGTAAGTGACCGCCCCCACCCGAGATTGTACTGGAAATGGACCTATGAATCGGGGAGCAAACTTGAAGGAGGGTAGGCGAAGCCTCAAGTATTTGGTGCTGAGCCAGACCTTCTGTCCATGTTGAAAAACTGGCGCAGTTCGTCTTTTTTGATCCGCGAAGAGTTTGTACTTAGCCGAGGCTCGCTGAAGATGTTGCTGGACCTTGGCCCACATATCCTGAATATCAGTGAGAGTCCGGTGGAGCAGAGGCGAGGCTTGTGTCTGAGGGATTGGAAGCAGATGAGGATGGAATCCATACACTGTAAAAAATGGCGAGGTATGAGAGGCAGTATGAAAACTGTATAAGCGAATTCTGGCCAGGGGAGCAATGCGGATCAGTCATCCTGTCGACTGTTAGTGTACATCCACAGGAAGGCCTTGAGAGTTTGATTGACCCGTTTCACGAGGCCATTGGTCTGTGGGTGGTAGGCAGACGAAAAGTGAGTGGTAATCTTGAAGGTAGAGCACAGGGCTCTCCAGAACCTTGAAGTGAATTGAGAGCCCCGATCACTAATGATCCGCAGAGGGAGTCCATGTAAATGGAAAATGTGTTGGATAAAGGCAGTGGCAAGGGTGGCAGCAGAAGGAAGGGCCTTCATGGGGATAAAATGGACCATCCGGGAAAATCGGTCCACCACTACCCAAATGACTGTGTGCCCTTGGGATTCAGGGAGTTCAGTAACAAAATCCATTGATATTTCCTGCCATGGAAGTTGTGGAACTGGTAAAGACTGCAGGAGTCCCCACGGCTTGCCAGGAGGGAACTTGTTCCGGGTGCAAGTGGGACAAGTAGAAACAAAATGTAAGATATCTTGAGCCATGCGAGGCCACCAATAATACTGAGATATTAAATGAAAAGTCTTACGGAAACCAGGGTGGCCCGCAAAAGTGAAGGAGTGTCCCCATTTGAGGACTTTCTTCCTGGATTGAGGTGGCAAGGAAGTTCTCGTAGATTTGGGCGAGACCAAGGTTGTGGAGGCAATGCAGGCAGGATTGAGCATGGGGTAACACTCTTCGGGTTCTTCAGAAGGGTTGAAGGCCCTGGATAGGGCATCTTGTTGCATATTTTTCTCGGCCGGTTGGAACTCCAGGCGGAAGTTAAAACGGGCAAAGAATAATGACCAGCGTGCCTGCCATGGGTTCAACCTTTTGGCTTCCTAAAGGTATAGGCGATTCTTGTGATCTTTGATTACCATGATGGGGTGCAAAGCACCTTCCAGGAGGTATCGCCATTCTTGAAAAGCCAATTTAAGGGCCAACAGTTCCCGGTCTCCGACGGTATAATTTTGTTCTGCCAGAGAAAAGTTTTTAGAGAAGAAAAAACAGGGGTGATGTTTGCCAGACTCTGAGGTTTGAGAAAAAAGAGCCCCTGCCCCGAGGGAAGAGGCATCAACCTCCATAATGAACGGTCTTTTAACATCAGGACTTCGGAGTACTGGGGCGGACAGAAAAGCTCATTTAAGGGTGGTGAAGGCGTCTAGGGTTTCCGGTGTCCAGTTCTTCACCTCTGCCCCCTTCCTGGTCAACGCCGTGAGAGGGGCAGTGATGATGGAATATCGATGGATGAACTGCCGTAGTAGTTAGCAAAGCCCAAAAATCATTGCAAGGCCCGGAGACCAATCTTGGATGACTCAGAGTTTAGCAGGGTCCATTTGGAGGCCATTCGAGGAGACAATCCTGCTTATTTTCAAACGAGAAGGCTGGCCAAAAAGCAACACAAAAAGCACATGGCCGGCCCCATGAAAGAAGGCCGGCTAAAACCAATAATCGAAACTGGGCTGTAAGGGCGGCGTCAACGCGAGGCTGACCATCAATGGCCGGCCCCACAGGGGGCGTGTTAGGGGCAGCATTACGAGATGGCTGCCTCCAACGTATAACAGCTAGCAAAATGGTTTCGCATGGGTGGGAACACGGCCGTCATTAGTTAGACCTGAAATAAAAGCGACCAGAGTAAGGGGGAAGTCGTCTTTAGACCCATTAGCAATTTTGTGGAGTTGGAGCGTGGCGAGATCGCTGTTGGGAGAGAAAGCTGAATTGTTGGTTGCAGAGAAAGCAGAGAGTTTGTTGAGTACCTGTTACCTTTGTCTGTGTGCTATGATCGGAATGTTTTCAGCCTCACCTGCCTCATTTGTGTTTTACCTTTTCACCTTTCCCTACCTACCCGTTCTAGCCCCCCAAACCCAGACACCACTACTGCTTCCTCTATCTCCCCCATCCCTCTCCATTCACTGTCCTCAAGTTCACAGTTCATTCCCTTACCTGTTTGTAGTCTCTGTTTGTCTCTTTGTCCTGTGTACTGCTGCACCCTGTTTGTGAAGACTGCTTGGAGAGTGAGTGGCTAGAGGGTGTGGCAGGAGTGCTTGCAGTGTGACTCTGCTGTGTGTGACTGCATTGTTTGTTGGTGGTGGCAGAGTGAGTTTCACTCTGCTGTGTTTCACCAAGTTGGTAGGGAGAGGTGAGCACTGGTGGCACCGTATTTTTTTTTGTTACATTTGTACCCCGCGCTTTCCCACTCATGGCAGGCTCAATGCAGCTTACATGGGGCAATGGAGGGTTAAGTGACTTGCCCAGAGTCACAAGGAGCTGCCTATGCCTGAAGTGGGAATTGAACTCAGTTCCTCAGGACCAAAGTCCACCACCCTAACCACTAGGCCACTCCTCCACTCCTCTATTGCACCTCTACTGTGGGGAAATGGAGGCACTAAATGCACAGGTGGCTTACATGTTGGAGGAAGAAGGGAGGCACCACAGGAGGTACGCACGCCCCAGAGTTTTCAGGCCCCATAGCAGTTTCCTAGACTTCACTGACCTGCAGTGTCTCACTAGGTACCACTTTGATAGGGCTACCATTCAGCACCTTTGTGACCAGCTCCAACCCCTCCTGCAGGCCGGGACCCGAAGGAACAACCTCATCCCTGTGCACCTAAAGATCACTGTTTCTCTCTCTTTTCTGACCACTGGGAGTTTCCAGTCTGTCCTAGCTAGCTGTGAACAGAGGTCTCACCCAGCCTTCCATTTCTAACTGCCTCACCCAATTCCTTGATGCCTTCCTTACCAACACCTCTGAGTACATCACCTTCCCCACCCCCCCCCCCAGGCCCTACAGAACAACATGGCTGACTTCTACTCTGTAGCTCGCTTCCCCTCGGTCATAGGCGCCATTGACTGCACACATGTCGCACTCAGACCCCCCCCCCCCCCCCCGGGCACGAGAGGCCACTTATAGGAACAGGAAAGCATTCCACTCCATGAATATGCAAGTTGTGTGTGACGCCCAGGGGGAGATTCTAGACATGTGTGCTCGATACCTAGGTTCCACCCATGACACCTATATATTGCAGCGCTCAGGAATCTTCCGCAGGTTTGAGCGAGGGGAGATCAGCGGCGGATGGCTCCTAGTTAAGTGCAGCATGGATCTGCCCTCCAACAGGCAGCCCTCAGCACTGTCTCCCTCCAGCTCACTCCACAACCCACTATTCCCCCCCACCTCCACAAGGTACCCGCTCCAAACAATACACTCTCATCCTGCTTCTCTCCAAAGATGACAGAGGCTACCACAGCAGACTTGGCTTATGACCCCCATAGTGCACCCACAAAGAAGGTCAGAGGAGAACTATAACAGTAGATATCGGACCACCTGTGGCATCATCGAGCGTACCTTCGGACTACTACAGGTTTGGACCGTTCTGGAGGGGAGCTCCTGTACAGCCCCCAAAAGGTGGCAAAGATATTCCTGGTCTGCTGCATACTACATAATTTGGCAATGCGCTGAGGACAGGGCCTCCCAGAAGAGCCACAGCCAACAGAGCAGCAGGACCCAGATGAACAGGATGAGGAGCCCCCTCCACCTCCCGCCCACAGAGCAGAGCAGAGTGCACACCAGCTGGGGGTCAGAGCCAGGCAAAGGCTGATCGAGACAAGTTTGGTGCTTTTGATGTGCCTGAAGAGCCCGAAGAGGTCTATCCTATGCTGAATCCTGCATGTATTCCCTCTACGGTGGTGGCCTCGACTTCGCTTAGGACTTCTGTTCCTGTCCGATATAGACGAAAGGTTCTTCAGTGGGGGCATTCCTCAGCCTTTGCAGGACATTTCAGATTCAAGAAGACTTACCATCTTATTTCCCGATATTTTTGGTGGCCTCGGATGGCTCAGGATGTTCTTCAGTTTGTCTCTACTTGTCCCACCTGTGCTCGCACCAAGACTCCTCCTGGCAAGCAGTGGGGTCGTCTTTAACCCTTGCCTGTACCCCACCAACCCTGGCAGGAGATTTCTATGAACTTTATAACTGATCTTCCTCCCTCCCAGGGCAACACTATCATCTGGGTGGTTATGGATCGTTTTTCCCGCATGGCGCATTTCAATCCTATGAGATCCCTACCCGCTGCTGCTACTCTGGCCTCCTATTTTGTCCAGCACATCTTTCGACTGCATGGATTCCCTCAACGTATCATCAGTGACAGAGGATCACAGTTTACTTCCAGATTTTGGAGATCTTTGTGCTCGGCGTTTGGGGTTTCTACACTCTTCTCGTCAGCATACCATCCCCAGACCAATGGTATGGCTGAAAGGACCAACCAGACCCTCAAGGCCTTTCTCCGGGCTTACACTAACAATCGTCAGGATGATTGGGCCGACCTCCTACCTTGGGCCGAATTTGCATATAACAACAGTCTCCATTCTGCTTCCCAGACTTCACCCTTTTTTACCATCTATGGAAGTCATCCATGCATTCCTCCTCCGATTCCGTTGGATCAAGCTCCCTCCTTGATTCTTCCTACCCTCACTTCCATTCAGGACACCTGGAGGACGGTTCTGTTGGAATGTAATTGTATTTTACATGCATTGCCTGTCACCTATTATTTCTCTGTGATTACTCTGTGACCTCTGATGTGAATTACTTAGAGAGGTCACACAGCTATGCAACTTCCTGTGGGGGATAGATGCAGCACATGCAGCACATGGAGCACATGGAGCTCATGATCTCTCCTAACCTGAGAGGATCTATGGTGGTGTGAGCATCCATTACCATCTAAGCACATGGAAGGAGCTGATAATACAAATGTATAGTAATATGTATATATAAGCCTGTCTGATTATAATCTAACTACAAACTGTGAGTAAACAGATGTTTTGTTACTTCAACTTTAAAGTGACTCAGCAGTGAATTATTCAGGGGTGAATGAGAGAGAGATGAAGAAAGAAATTAACATTTCTAAAGCTGAAGCTGTGTGTACTAAAATCTGCTAATTATTTACTACAAATAATCCAACAAAAGGGTTATGGGCCCAGGCCCAGGAATTGAAAAAGAAGAGAAATATTACCAGGCAGAAAAAAAGGCCACATTTTTCTCCTAAGTTTTAAAGGAAAGATTCAGTCTGTCTCTCTCTCCCCCCACACAGCAGACAGAAGGCTAAGAAAATGGCTGAGGGAAGAAATTCACCATTGTTCTATTCTCTCAAGGTGCCTAGATTAACTGAGTTTAATTATCAGCAGTGGGAATTAAGATTCATATGTCTCCTTCGAGCAAAAGGATTAAATATATGCTTAGACCAAGACAGAACAGCTGAAAATATGGCTGAATGGGACAATGCAAACTATTATGTGAAGTGCATGCTTTTGGAAGCTCTCTCAGAGAAACAAGCCATATTAGTGGAGGGAAAAGATACACCAAAGGACATTTTATATAAACTGAGAACTATGTATGCAACTACATATGCAAAGCAGCAACCAATTTGGCTGGCAGAGTTAAATGAAACCAAATTAAGGGATAAAAGTAAATGTAATGATCACATTATGCATCTTATGTCTTCATTTCAAAAGTTAGAACTTTCTGGAATTCCCATGTGTGATGCATTGAAAAGAGCATTTCTTTTTACCTCACTATCAAAGAAGTTTGATGTTTTTAGGTCTGTAAATGAGGCCATTGAAGGGCAATCTTTTGAACAGACAACATCAAAACTAAGGCAGGAATGCATAATAAATGATTCTGAGGAGATGTGTTCTCAAAGCAAGTCAGAGAGAAATGAAACAAATTTCTTGGCAAAGAACAGAGGAAGGCGGAGCTATGGGAAAACTCCACCCAAGGGCAAGCTGATTTGCTACTCATGTGGAAAGGAGGGACATGTATCTAAATGGTGTAAGGAAACACAAAACACTCCCTCTAGCTCACCTAAGCCAATGGAACTAAAGAATTTTCAAACCAGGAAATGTATGAAGGACAAAGATAAACACAAGGGTTTTCTAATGGCAGAAAAATCTTTGACTATGGTAAATAATAATTCAAATGAAAGTACTTGGATTTTGGATTCAGGGAGTACATGCCATTTAACCAATTGTAAAGATTTCTTTCAGGAAATGTGTCCAGAGGAAGGTATTCTTAAAACTGCAAACGCAGGGACTGCTAAGATCCAAGCAAAAGGTATTGGATTCTTAAAATGCAAAGTGTCTAATGAAGTTAAAGAAATTCCTGTAAGTGATGTCTTGTATATTCCCCAAGCAGTTTGTAATATGCTTAGTGTATCTACATTAGATAAGAAGGGATTTGTGATTCATTTTGAAAACAGTAAGTGCACAATCTCTAAAAATGATGAAGTGTATGCTGAAGCTTTTATGCATAATGATGTTTATAAACTGAGCATTTCAGGTGAAGCCTCACATATGGCGCAAGTAAGGAAGAATGATGGTAAATATAGACCGGAAATCTGGCACCGCCGCCTGGGACATCGTGATTCTAAGGTGATCCAGGATCTTTACAGTAAGCAACTAGCCACTGGCATTCAGATAAGTGCAGATGCTGGTAAAATGGAGAAATGCATAGACTGTGTTACTCAAAAAGGTGTGAGACCCTCATTTCCTGCATACACAGGAAATAGGAGTAATAAAGTGCTGGACTTAATACACAGTGACTTATGTGGACCGTTTAATATCCCATCATTGGGAAATAACAGATTTGTGCTGATATTCTTGGATGATTTCTCTAGATATTGTGTGGCCTATTTGCTGAAAGAGAAAAGTCAAGTCACAGACATGCTGAAGAAATACGTAGCCATGGTGAGCAATAAATTTGAAAGAAAACCAAAGGTTCTTCAGACCGACAATGGTGGTGAGTTCACTTCACAAAGCGTGCGCACATTTCTAGAACAAGAAGGCATTCAGCATATCACAACAGTAGCTTATACACCAGAGCAAAATTCTGTTGCAGAGAGAAAATTTAGGTCACTTGTGGAAATGACCAGATGTATGCTGTCAGATAGCAATCTCCCTAAAAGACTATGGGGGGAAGCCATTCTCACAGCAGTGTACCTACAAAACAGAATGCCAACTAAAGGCGCTGAGCGCACACCACATGAGACATGGCATGGTAGGAAGCCAAACCTGTCACACATAAGAACATTTGGAAGTACAGCATATGCTCATATACCAAAGCAAAGAAGGCATAAGCTGGATTCCACAACAGAAAGGGGCATTTTAGTTGGCTATGCTCCAGGACACAAAGGATATAGAATTTTGAATCTGAAAACTGGCATTGTTGGCATAAGACATGTTACATATTTTGATGAAAACAAAAGGGTTGATAAAGGCTGGATTATCCCAGATGAGCCTTATCATCCAGAATATGAAACTAGAACCATAATAGACATGCCAGTGTATATAAATGCCATACCAAGGCAGATGTCTGAAAGCAACTCACCTGTATCTAACGAGGAACAGGCAGAGGAAGCAGACACAGAAAGGATCATTGAAGAAGACAGTACAGTTGGAGAAGGGGAATCAATTGGAGAAGGACTCTCAGATTTAGAGGATGCGGAAAGGTCAGACCAACCTGTTGTCAGACGCTCATCCAGGGAAAACAAAGGTGTTCCACCCCCAAGACTGTCTTACCTAACAAAGTCAGCAGAAGCTCAAGAGCCCTTAACATGGGATGAGATTGAGAAAATGCCAGCAGAAGAAGCTGCTGAATGGCATAAAGCTGCACAAGAAGAAATTGATGCATTGGATAAAAATAATACTTGGATTCTTACAAAATTACCTCCTGGCAAGAAAGCTATAGGATGCAAATGGGTATTCAAGTTAAAAAGGAATGCACAAGGAAAAGTGGAAAGGTATAAAGCAAGATTAGTCGCAAAGGGATATCTTCAAAAATATGGAGAAGATTTTGATGAAGTGTTTGCACCTGTAGTGAAACACACGACAATCAGAACACTTCTGAGCATTGCAGTCTCAAAAGGCATGCAAGTCAACCACATTGATGTGAAAACAGCGTTTCTTCACGGAGATATAACTGAAGATTTGTACATGGAACAACCAACAGGTTTCATAAATACAAAACAAAGACAGCTAGTGTGTAAATTAAACAAAGGTCTTTATGGATTAAAGCAAAGTGCAAAATGTTGGAATGAAAAATTGCATGAAATATTGACAAATTTAGGATTTAAGCAAGGTGAAGCAGATAAATGCTTGTACACTAGGTGCACAAATGGACAATATGCATACATTTTAGCTTTTGTTGATGATCTGCTCATTGCAAGCAAAAGTGAGCAAGAGTACAAGGACATTGTAAAGTGTTTAAACCACAATGTTGAGATAAAAGAACTTGGAAATGTGTCATACTATCTTGGTATAGAAATTGAGAAACAAAATGATGGTTCTTATCTTCTAAGCCAGAAGCAGAAAATAAATGAGCTTATTGAAAGTTTAGGTATGCAAGATGCCCAAGTTGTAAGCACTCCCATGATCACTGATTTTCTGAAGGATGAAACAGTAAGAGAACCTTTACCAGATAACATCCAATATAGATCAGCCATAGGTAAGCTTTTATATCTAGCTACCACATACAGGGCTGATATAGCAAATGCAGTAGGAATTTTGAGCAGAAGGGTCAGCTCACCTACCAAATCAGATTGGACTGCAGTTAAAAGGATGGTAAGGTATTTAAAGGGTACCATTGATTGTAAATTAAAGATTTCAGCCAATAGTAATCCAAAACTAATATGTTACTGTGATTCAGATTGGGCAGGGGATCATTCTGATTATAAATCCACAAGTGGATATGTGTTTATGTATGGAAATGTACAAATTTCATGGGCCAGTCATAAACAAAGTATTGTGAGTCTGTCTTCTACAGAAGCTGAATATGTGGCTGTATCGGAAGCGTGCAGAGAACTGATGTGGATTGAAAAACTTTTGCTGGATTTCGGAATAGCTGAAAAGAGACCAATCCAGATAATGGAAGATAATCAGAGCTGCATCCGACTGTCACAGAATGACAAGGTTCAGTCACGTACCAAGCACATCGCAACGAAATACCACAACGTGCGAGAGTTGGCGAAAGAAGGGGTCATCAGTCTACACTATTGTCACACCAGTGAGATGACAGCTGACATCATGACCAAACCGTTACCCAGAGAACATTTTGTGAATCTGCGTATAAAGCTTGGACTTTGTATGAATAAATAATTGCATGACAGTTATGCATGAGAAGGGGTTTGTTGGAATGTAATTGTATTTTACATGCATTGCCTGTCACCTATTATTTCTCTGTGATTACTCTGTGACCTCTGATGTGAATTACTTAGAGAGGTCACACAGCTATGCAACTTCCTGTGGGGGATAGATGCAGCACATGCAGCACATGGAGCACATGGAGCTCATGATCTCTCCTAACCTGAGAGGATCTATGGTGGTGTGAGCATCCATTACCATCTAAGCACATGGAAGGAGCTGATAATACAAATGTATAGTAATATGTATATATAAGCCTGTCTGATTATAATCTAACTACAAACTGTGAGTAAACAGATGTTTTGTTACTTCAACTTTAAAGTGACTCAGCAGTGAATTATTCAGGGGTGAATGAGAGAGAGATGAAGAAAGAAATTAACATTTCTAAAGCTGAAGCTGTGTGTACTAAAATCTGCTAATTATTTACTACAAATAATCCAACAGGTTCAGCTGTACTTACGGTGTGCTGCTGCGAAGTATAAACATTTTGCTGACTGACATCGGCGCCCCGCTCCTGTTTTCCACCCGGGGCAGAAGGTTTGGCTCAGCACCAAGTACCTGAGATTACGTCTTCCTTCTCTTAAGTTTGCTCCTAGATTCATCGGACCATTTGTTGTTCAAGCTAGAGTGGGGACAGTGGTCTATCGTCTGCACTTACCTGGTAATCTGCGCATACACAATGCGTTTCACGTTTCTCTGTTAAAGCCTTTCTTGGCTTCCAGATGGCATCCAGAACCTAAGAGGTCCATTGTTCCTGACTTGGTCCATGAGTTCCATTCTCGCTATCCTTCTGTTATGACCTGGTAGTAGTGAGCCCCTGTGCCCCGACTGAGCACGGCAGAGATGGAGTGACACCGCATTCGGTCAGGCAGCCAGACAACCCATAGCTTCACCTGGGAAGCGACCACCGTTCACCAGGAGTTGAGCTTCCAGCTGCAGGTGGCCACCAGGACTTCTGGAACCGGTGGAGTTGCACAGCCGCTGACCAGGCTGGCAGGAAACAGACACAGTCCAGAACTAGTACTCCAACAGGCAAAGAATAGTCAAAATCAGTCCAGGGTCAAGGCAGGCAGCAAACAAGCATAATCCGAGAAAACTAGCCAGGGTCCAGTACACAGGAAAACAGGAACAGAAGTTAGTCGGTGAACAGCACTCCGACAGCAACTCCTCAGAACAATTGAGGCCGAAGCAACAAAGGACTGGAGGCAGGGCTTTAAATAAAGCAGGAATCAATCCTAAACATGTGCAGCTGAACCAAGATGGCTGCCCCCATCAGCAGAGAAACCCAACGCCCAAATATGGGCTTCCTTCCTGCAGCCAGCCAACCCCAAGATGGCTGCCACAAGCTAAGATGCCCATCCCAAGATGGCCGACCTATCCTGGAGAAACACCACCAAGACTGCCGATTTAGCTCTGCCGAACCGGCCGCACAGGCATGGAACCAGGTGAGGAACGTAACAGTATCCCCCCCGAAAGCCTCCCTCTTCTCCTTGGCCCGGGACGATTAGGATGAAGAGAGTGATACTCACGAACCAGATCAGGAGCATGGACGTTGGTTGCTGGTTCCCAGGAGTTATCTTCTGGTCCAAAATGTTTCAAGGACAATAGGTAAAACAACCTTCCTCCTCGCAGCTTTGAGTCAAGGATTCGGTCTACCTCTTACTCAGGATCGGGATCACTCTTTGGCACTACCACCTTCTTGGATTCCGGATGCCACTTGGACCTGCGGAAAGGTTTTAAGAAAGACATGTGGAAGGCATTATGCACCCTCAGCTGCTCGGGCAGATGCAACCGGTACGTCACCGCTCCAATCCTGGAGCGTACCGCAAAAGGACTGATGAACCGAGGGGCAAACGAGAGATGGGAGCCACAGCCTCAGATACCGGGTGCTTAGCCAAACCTTCTCTCCTGGCTGGAACGTGGGAGCAGCCTGTCTTCTGCGGTCGTACGTCTCCTTGGCCTTGACAGCTGCCCGATGCAGTTGTGCCTGGACCTTGTCCCAAGCCTCCTGAAGCATGCGAACCGTGGGCTGTACTAGAGGTGAGACCTCAGCAGGAGAAATTGGCGGAGGTAGTCGTGGATGACGCCCAAAGCTGAGATGGAAAGGTGTAGTGCGAGAGGCAAAGTGCAGGCTGTTGTTATAGGCGAATTCCGCCCAGGGTAGCAGCATGGACCAGTCATCCTGGCGCTGATTAGAGTAGGCCCGGAGGAACGCCTTCGCTGTCTGGTTGACCCGCTCCACCATACCATTAGTTTACGGGTGGTATGCTGATGAGAAAAGGGTGGTTACCCCAAAAGCCGAACACAAGGCCCTCCAAAACCGAGAGGTGAATTGGGAACCCCGGTCACTTATTATCCTTTTAGGTAGTCCATGGAGCCTGAAGATATGGGTGATGAAACTGGAGGCGAGGCTGGCTGCTGTGGGCAAGGACTTCATGGGAACGAAGTGAGCCATTCTGGAGAATCGGTCAATTACCACCCAAATGACGGTGTTGCCCTGGGAGACCGGTAGATCAGTGATGAAATCCATGGACAGGTCCTCTCAGGGCTGCTGCGGTACTGGCATGGGCTGCATCAAACCCCATGGTTTCTGATGCGAACTCTTCGTCTGGGTGCACACCGGGCAGGTAGACACATACTGTAACACATCCTGTGCCATCCGAGGCCACCAGTACGACCGGGCGATCAGATGGAGGGTCTTATGGAACCCAAAGTGTCCCACAAATCCCGAAGCATGCCCCCAATGCAACACCTTCCTGCGGAGCCCCACGGGCACTGCTCTCTGGCACCCGGCACTGGCCCCGGGTATGGAAGGAATGCAGGCCAGATTTAACATGGGGTAAGGCTCCTTCTGGTCCCCGGGAGTCTCAAACCTGCGAGACAGGGCATCAGCCTGGATGTTCTTCTCTCCCGGCCTGAATATCAGACGGAAGTCGAACCTGGCGAAAAACAGAGACCACCGGGTCTGGCGAGGGTTTAGTCTGGTAGCATTCTGATTACTGGTAGTCAGTGATTACTGTGACAGGATGTGCGGCCCCCTCCAACAAGTAGCGCCATTCTTCGAAAGCCAACTTGAGTGCCAGCAGCTCCAGATCCCTCACCGTATAATTCCGCTTCTTACCAGCAGCAGACGTCTGGGAGAGCACGGCCCCTACCCCCAAGGCTGAGGCATCAACTTCTACTAGGAAGGGCTGAGTAGGATCCGGACTGCGGAGGACCGGCGCTGAAAGGAATGCCTTCTTCAGAGTAGAAAAAGCAGCCACCGCCTCCGGCGGCCAGTTCTTGACATCCGCTCCCTTCCTAGTGAGAGCCTTAAGGGGAGCCGTGATAAGGGAATAATCCTGGATAAACTGCCAGTAGTAATTGGCAAACCCCAGGAACCTCTGCAAGGCTTGCAGACCCTGGGGTACCGGCCAGTCCTGGATCGCGGTCAACTTCCCGGGATCCATCTGCAAACCGGTGGAGGATACCACATATCCCAGGAACGGAAGACTCTGCTGGTGGAAAGCACACTTCTCTAACTTAGCATATAAGCGATGCTCCCGGAGTCGCTGAAGCACAATGCGGACATCGGACACATGCTGGGGCAGTGAGGCAGAGAAAATCAGGATGTCATCCAAATACACTATGACAAACATGTACAATAGATCCTGAAAAATGAAGTTCACGAAGTTCTGGAACACCACAGGGGCATTGCAGAGTCCAAACGGCATGGCCCGGTATTCAAAGTGCCCCTCATGAGTGTTAAAAGCCGTCTTCCACTCATCCCCCTCATGGATCTGCACCAGATTGTAGGCCCCGCGCAAATCCAGTTTGGTGAAAATCTGGGCTCCTTGAAGGCGGTCAAACAACTCTGGAATGAGTGGAAGCGGATACCGGTTCTTAACGGTGACCTTGTTCAGGCCCCGATAGTCTATGCAGGGGCGAAGGGACCCATCCTTCTTGGACACAAAGAAGAACCCGGCCCCTGCAGGAGAAGTAGAAGGCCGGATAAACCCCTTGATGAGATTTTCCCGAATGTACTCCCTCATAACATGGGACTCCTCCCGAGATAATGTGTACAGACTCCCCCAAGGTGGCTCCGTACCTGGCAGGAGATCAATAGCACAGTCAAACGACCGGTGCGGGGGTAATGTATCCACTGCCCGGGCGCTGAACACATCCTGGAAGTCCTGATAGTCATGGGGTAAACCAGACAACCCCTTCTGCGGGGTCTGCAGTGACACAGAGCAGAGTGGCATAGGGGCCTTGATGTGCGGGAGGCAGTGTTCAAAGCATCGGGAACCACACTGCCCAATCTCACCAGTGGTCCAGTCAATCACAGGAGCGTATAGTTGGAGCCAGGGTAGTCCCAGAATCACCGGATGGATGGCTAGGGCAAGCACCAGAAACTGGATCTTCTCCTGATGCAGCACCCCCACCTGAAGATGGATAGCTATGGTAACCTGCGAAATAGTCCGGGGAAGACTGTCCCCCTGGATGGAGATGACCTGGAGCACCGGCTGACAGGGTAACATGGGACTTCCCAGCTGGGACAGGAACTCCGCGTCAATGAAGTTCCCTCTAGCCCCGGAGTCCAACAAGGCTCTAGTCTGAACTCGACGTTCTCCGTCTTGGAGCAGAACCGGGACTGAGAGCAAATTGTCCGGAAGGGAGGCCAACCAGCCCAGAGCCACTCCCTTCATGGGGCTCGGGCCGGAGCGTTTCCCGACCCCTTAGGCTTGTTTGGGCAACTGCCTGAGAAATGGCCGGCCTCCCCACAATATAAGCACAGACGATTTCGGAGTCGATGATTTCTTTCTTCCCTGGACAGGCGATGTCGGCCCATTACCATGGGTTCCTCCTGGATTCCTTCCGAATCCTCCTTGTGGAACTCACGCACCACTGGATGACGAGATGGACCTCTGGATCTCTGCCCTGACCGCGACATGCCCCTTTCCAGGGCTCACTCCTGGTACCGGATGTCAATCCTTGTGCAGAGAGCAATAAGGCCGTCCAACGTGGCCGGAATCTCTCGGCCAGCCAGCTCATCCTTGATTCGCCCGTCCAGTCCTTGCCAGAAGATGGCCATCAATGCCTCCTGGTTCCACTGGAGCTCCGCAGCCAGCGTGCGGAACCGGATGTCATACGCCCTGACCGACCCGGAGCCCTGCTGAATCTGCAGCAGTTCTCCCGAGGCAGAACATGGTCGACCAGGTATGTCGAACACCATCCTGAACTGCCGCAAGAACTCCACCAGGTTAATCAGTATCGGACTCCGCTGTTCCCACAACGGAGACGCCCAAGCCAATGCGGCCCCGGACAACAGGGAAATAATAAGTTACTTTAATTCTGTCAGATGGAAAAGCCTCCAGCTGTAATTCAAACAAGATCTGACATTGATTAAGGAACACCCTGCAGGCTGCCGGGGTCCCATGAAAATGCGGTGGCTCCGGGAGATGCAGACGTGCAGTGGAAGCCTCCGCTCTAGATCCTGGCGGACCCGTAGCGGCCTGCTGCTGGGCTGCTGGAAGTTGATTGCAGATGTTCTGCAGCACACTGGACAATCGTGCTATTTGTGCTTGCTTGCTGCTCCTGTACCGCTTGAGCCAGCTTAGGAAGCCCTGAACCGTCTGGCGAGCTCATGGCTTCGGCCTACTGTTATGACCGGTAGTAGTGAGCCCCTGTGCCCCGACTGAGCACGGCAGAGATGGAGTGACACCGCACTCGGTCAGGCAGCCAGACAACCCATAGCTTCACCTGGGAAGCGACCCCATTCACCAGGAGTTGAGCTTCCAGCTGCAGGTGGCCACCAGGACTTCTGGAACTGGCGGGGTTGCACAGCCACTGATCAGACTGGCAGGAAACAGACACAGTCCAGAACTAGTACTCCAACAGGCAAAGAATAGTCAAAACCAGTCCAAGGTCAAGGCAGGCAGCAAACAAGCATAATCTGAGAAAACTAGCCAGGGTCCAGTACACAGGAAAACAGGAACAGAAGTTAGTCGGCGAACAGCACTCCAACAGCAACTCCTCAGAACAATTGAGGCCGAAGCAACAAAGGACTGGAGGCAGGGTTTTAAATAGAGCAGGAATCAATCCTAAACATGTGCAGCTGAACCAAGATGGCTGCCCCCATCAGCAGAGAAACCCAACGCCCAAATATGGGCTTCCTTCCTGCAGCCTGCCAACCCCAAGGTGGCTGCCACAAGCTAAGATGCCCATCCCAAGATGGCCAACCTATCCTGGAGAAACACCATAAAGACTGCCGATTAGCTGTACCGAACCGGCCGCGCAGGCCTGGAACCAGGTGAGGAACGTAACACCTTCTAAGCCTGGACCGGGATGGAGAGGGGGGCTTCTGGGGAGGGTACTGTCGTGTCCCTCACCTGTGCGACGTTCCTCGCGGCTGGTCCGCTCCTCAGCTCCACTCCAGTAGCGGGAGGCATTGGCCTTGCGGGCTGGTCCGATGCTCCCAGTTGCTATGCCTCGCCCTGGTCTTTTTCTGCTGCCATTGCAGCACCTGCGGGCTACTAGTGTTTTCTGGAACACCATTTTTGCAGTGTCGGCATCCCGAGGGGGATCTTCTTCTTCCGGGCACGGAGAACCCTGGCCCCGCCTTGCTTTGTCCGGATTGGCCGCTCAACTAGACTCCACCTCCTCTGCCAGTGGACCTATCCTTGCAGCCGCAGTCAGAGACTGGGACCGATTGAATCTCTCGCCCCTGCATCCTGCCAGCTGATTCACGGGTCCCCTGTGGGAGGACTATTTAGAGGCGGAAGGGTTCCTCTAACGTTGCTTTGGCTTTTTCTTTTGTTGAGGGGCTGGTGCTTCGTCATGTTCCTGCAACTTCATGTCTGACCTGAGCTCTGAACCTTTGCCTGGACCTGGACTTTGCCTTTGCTGGCCGCCTGCCTGTGAACCTTAGCCTGGACTTGGACTTTGCCTTTGCTTGCCACCTGCCTTTGAACCTTAGCCTGGACCTGGATTTTGCCTTTGCCTGTCGCCTGCCTTTAAACCTTTGTCTGGACCTGGACTTTGCCTTTGCTTGCCACCTGCCTTTGAACCTTTGAACCTTTGCCTGGATCTGGACTGTGCCATTGCCTGCCGCCTGCCTTATACCTTGCCTGGACTTTGAATTCTGCTCTGCCTGCCACCTGCCTGGGACTTGACCTGGTCTTGTCTTCTGCTTTCGTCTCCGTTGTCTGGAAGAGGTTCCAGAGTTTGATCCTTCATCTCCTTCTGCAGGTAAGCCAGGATTGTTCGGCTGCCAAACTTGGGTTTGGCACAAGGACTTACCACACCTAAGGTAGCCGTGACAGCAGCACCTAGGGCAAGTCATTTAACCCTCCACTGCCCAAGGTACAAAAACTTAGATTTTGAGTCCCTCTAGGTACAAAAACTTAGATTGTGAGCCCCTCTAGAGATAGAGAAAGTGCCTGCATATAATGTGTACGGCACTGCATACATCTAGCAGCACTATAGAAATTATTAGTAGTAGTACATTCCACTCACTAAATTGAAGGGTACTGATATTCAGCCCATGGCAGGCAGTCATTGGTTTTACAGTCGCTGAATCTAGCACAGATATGTCCCTGCCTCAGTCTCCTTCTCCTACCTGCCAGTGCCACCACACTGCATAGAAATCCTCAGCACAATAATGGGAGTTTGTGCCTTTGCTTCCACTGTTCTATGCTGCTTTAGTCAGCTCTTTTGAAAATCCACAAAGGGGGGGGGGCATGCCAAGATGGCGGTGCACTCGGATGTGTTGTGAGACGCTCTTCAGAACGCTGATACCTTTTGCTACTGAAATTCTGAATACCTCTGTTCCAATGCCACATACGAAAAGGAAAGGATTGACGAGAGTGGGACTCCCGCCTTCCTCATCCTCATCGCCAATTCAGCCAACGCTGGAGCGTTTCCTCACTGGAGGCCCCCAGCCAGGAATAAGGGGGGTAGGTCCCGTAGCAGAGGTAACCGGAGAAGAGGAACCTCTGCGGGGATATGAAATATCTTTGTCTCCCCCCTCAGCTTCGAAAGTGCCTCAAGGCCCAGCAGCGACAGCATTTAGGAAGGGAGATTCAAATCTGGCCGGAATTGCAAAGTATGAACCCCTTGGTCGAGATCCTGATCTGCTGCAAAAGACTCTGGAGTTTGAGGCCCCAGATTCTGCTGGTGCTTCAGGAAAACCAATGGAAGTAAATTTAAAAAAGATTTGGCGTATGCTACAGAAAATGGATACAACTATACAAGAATCTCGAGGAGAGGTAAATGCTTTAACCTCTAAATTTGGAGAATTACAAGGAATGGTCGAATCAGTTAAAGAGGAGCTTTCTACACGAGTTAAAACTTTACAACATGAAGTAGATCAGTTTTGTGAATTTAAGTCAGTTGTTGCTAAAGATAAAATAATTCTTCATAACAAACTTGAACAAATTGAAAATTTCAACAGATGCTTAAATTTATGAATCCTGAATTTCCCTAAATCTCCTAGAATTTTACCTTTAGAGTTGTTTAAAAGATATTTGAATGGAAACTTAAAAATGTCACTTGAAACTGTTCCCCCGGTAAACAAGATCTTTTATTTACCCCAATGCAAGAGAAAGGAGACGGGAGATACAGGAACTGTTTAAAATGAGAGCCTGGACCTTAATAATTTGTCAGCAATACTAGAACAATTGTTGGAGAATTAAGGAAAGGGCAACGCTCTTACTATCATTTATATTTGAGCAAGACTTAAAATGCAGTTCTAAAATTATATTTCAGAAATTCACAAAAGTTATTCGCTGGAGCGAAAGTTTCGATTTTTCCAGATGTGACCAAATCTACTCAACAAAGAAGAAAACTCTTTTTGGAAATGAAACAGAGAACTTTGGCAATTGGTGGAACTTTCTTTTTGGCCTGTCCCTGTAAATGCATTGTTCGTTTGGGATTAACAAAATATGTTTTCTTCTCCCCAGACCAATTAAAATCTTTTCTAGATTTAAAACAATTGAAGCAAAAATAATAGAAACACTGGGGGTAAGCACAAAGCCTTTTGTTTAATATGATCAGGGCCGGTCTTAGGGTGAGACGACCAAGGCGACTGCATAGGGCCTCACGCTCAAGGGGGCCCCACGTGGCACGCCTCCGCCCCGACCGCCCAAGTTCCAGTCCCCCTCCTTCTGAATTTTAAAAGTAACCTCGTCGGGTTACAGGCAGCGGCAGGCGGCAGCAGGGAAAAGCGTGCGAGCTGCTCGGTGCTGCAGGAGCCTTCCCTTCCCTCTCTCAGCTCTGGTTCCGCCCTCGTGGAAACAGGAAATGAGGGCGGGACCAGAGCTGAGAGAAAGGAAGGCTCCTGAAGCGCCGAGCTCGCACGCTTTTCACTGCTGCTACATGCCACTACCTGTAACCCGACAAGGTAACTTTTAAAATTCAGAGGGAGGCCTCGGAAGGAGGGGGGCCTTGGAGCTGGGAGGGAGGGAGGGAGGAGGGCCCTGGAGCTCGGAGGGAGGGGGTCTCAGAGGGAGGGGGTCTCAGAGGGAGGGGGGATGGTCCTGGAGCTTGGAGGAGATGGCCCGGGAGCTCGGAGGGAGGGGTGGCCGCCCTGGAGCTCAGAGGGAGGGGTGGCCGGCCCTGGTGCTAGGGTGGGGGCAGAGCTAGGGTGGGGCGGGACTAGGATGGGACCCCATCAAATTGGTCTGCACAGGGCCCCGCACTTGCTAAGACCGGCCCTGAATATGATTATATACTGGTTGATAATCTTCTCTAATATAGACGCACTCCCCACATATTAGTGGTCTGAGGAAGCGGTTTCTTTATTCATGATGTAGTCAGGGAAGTAATTCCCATGTATTTCCTTATACTGGTTTTCTATTGCTGTATTTCTGTTGGCAAATTTATATTGAAACTTATCATGTTATTTTTTTGAAAATTAGAAATAAATAATAATAAAAAAAAGAAAATCCACAAAGAAGTGCCTGTTATTACATTTTAAACCTTTCTGGGTTGCCAGCTGGCTGAAAACACACAGAGCTGTGGGAACAAAGATATAAGCACCTGCCACTGCAAATCACAACCCAGTCAGGCAGGCTGTCAAACTTCAACACCTTCAATGACTGCTGCCAACACTGGTTTTAGGGATGACTTCACAGTCATGATCGCTGTTTTAAAGGGGCACTGCCAACTGCAGTGCTGAAAAGGAGAATGACCATGTGCCCTGGGGGAGCAAGTTGTTGCCACAGCTTTGAAAAGTGTTGCTGCCCATAGAGGGCACTGTTTTCAGGGTTTATACAGTGTAATGGACAGGGTTGGACTGACCATTTCGGCAACCGGGCACTGCCCGAGGGCCCAGATGCTCTCCCCCCACCCCCGCTGCCGCCGCACATTACAGCTCCCAAGCCTTAGTAGACTTAGTAGACACTTTCCATTCCCACCTTGAAGGGCTCTGGTGGTCTAGTGGCCTCTGCGGGAGCAAGAAAGAACAACTCTCTTTCCTGCCCACTGTCACTATTCTGCCTGGCACCACCATGTTTTCAAAATGGTTGCTGTGACTGCGAGACTGTTGAGATCCATGATACTACCGGGGGAAGACTCAGCACCTATTTTGAAAACACAGTGGCACTGGCCAGAATAAAGGTAGTGGGCAGGAAAGAGTGAGGTTCTTTCCTGCCCCTGAATAAGACACTAGACCATCAGGGCCCTTCAAGGTAGGACCAGGAAGGGTCCACTGAGGCTCAGGGGACTGTAGCGTGTGGGAGGGGTCAGCAGCTGGGGCAGTAGGGGGGCCTGTAGTGTGTGGGAGGGGTCAGCAGCTGCGGAAGTAGGGGGGCTGTAGTGTGTGGGAGGGGGGCAGCAGCAGTGCGGCGGTGGGGCCCAATGACCCTTTCTGCCCAAGGGCCTAGATCACTTTCAGTCTGCCCCTGGTAATGCAGGCCTAAAACAAGCCCTGCAAATCACACCTTCAACTCTTCAAGTAGCATCCCCCAGCTTAGCCTGCAACCCTTCTACCCTGCATATCCCTTTCATTAACTATAGGTTCCAAAAGAGGCAGGAATGGTCCCTAATTTCTACTATCCTACAGTTGCTATAATCTCAAAATGGCCCTGCACTTTTTGTCTTTGCCACTGGAGGGAATCTGGAGATTATCTTTGAGAACTGAATCACAGGACAATCTTGATAAAGAGAACAACTCTTCCCAAGTATCACAATTTGGAAGAACAATACATAAGCACACATTAAAATGGAAATATCTTAGTGGGGGAGCTCAATGATCTGACATTCTAATCATGTTATCATACTTATACTCAAGTTTAGCTTAATACAATTTTATGAATTGGAAACTCCAAAACTTAGGTTTTCTCGAAATGTTTCTGAATCACTGTAAGCCAAAAAAAAAATGTAATCTTTACATGAACATCAGCCATACTTTCTGTTTCCTGTCTTTTAGCCAATTTGCAGTCCACAAATGGGCATGGCCTCCTATCCCATGATTCTAATTTCCTAAGAAGTCTCTTATGTATGACTTACTCCCAGCATCAGGCATTCCTCCCACCCAGCACCAGGCATCCGTCCCTCCCAGCATCAGGCATCACTCCCTCCCTCCCACCCAGCACCAGGCCGCCCGAGCACCAGGTCGCCTGCCCTCCCTCCGAGCACTAGGGCCCCCCCTCTGAATAAAAGTCATACCTGGTCGGTTAAGGCGGCGTCGGCAGCGGCAGTGGCAGTGAAAAGTGCTGGCTTGGCGCGCCTTCAGCCTTCCCTTCTGTCTCAAGCTCTGGTCCCGCCCTCATTTCCTGTTTCCGCAAGGGCGGGACCAAAGCTTGAGAGACAGAAGGGAAGGCTGAAGGCGCGCCAAGCCAGCGCTTTTCACTGCCACTGCCGCTGCCGACGCCGCCTTAACTCCGACCAGGTATGACTTTTATTCGGAGGGGGGGTCCTGGTGCTCGGAGGGAGGGCAGGCGACCTGGTGCTCGGGCGGCCTGGTGCTGGGTGGGAGGGAGGGAGTGATTCCTGATGCTGGGAGGGACGGATGCCTGGTGCTGGGTGGGAGGAATGACTGATGCTGGGAGGGAGGAATGCCTGATGCTGGGTGGGAGGGAGGGACGGATGCCTGGTGCTGGGTGGGAGGCCTGGTGCCTGGTGCTAGGTGGGAGGGAGGGAGTGATGCCTGATGCTGGGAGGGAGGAATGCCTGATGCCTGACACTGGGTGGGAGGGAGGGAGAGAGAGACGGATGCCTGGTGCTGGGTGGGAGGGAGGGAGTGATGCCTGATGCTGGGAGGGAGGAATGCCTGATGCTGGGTGGGAGGGAGGGACGGATGCCTGGTGTTGGGTGGGAGGCATGGTGCCTGGTGCTGGGTGGGTGGGAAGAAGGCCTGGTGCTGGGTGGGAGGCCTGGTGCTTGCAGCTGGGTGGGAGGGAGGGGTGCTGTGTGGGAGGGAGGGCGGGAGTGATGCCTGATGCTGGGAGGGAGGAATGCCTGATGCAGGGTGGGAGGGAGGGACGGATGCCTAGTGCTGGGTGGGTGGGAGGCCTGGTGCCTGGTGCTGGGTGGGAGGCCTGCCTGGTACTGGGAGGGCAGAGGGGAGAGGAGGGTGGCTGGACATGGGTGGCTGGAGGGGAGAGGAGGGAAAGAAATGAAGAAGAAAGGAGGAAAGTAAAGAAATAAATGGAAAGGAAGCCCTGGAAACGGAGTTAAGAGAACAGATAGAGAGCAGCAGAATCAGAGACTAGGACTAATATGGATAGAAAAACAAAATCACCAGACAACAAAGGTAGAAAAAAATCATTTTATTTTCATTTTAGTGTTTGGAATATGTCCAATTTGAGAATTTACATCTGCTGTCTTATTTTGCACTGGGTAAACTGGAGCTGTAACAGCTTACAGAAATGATTTATAATGAAACAAATTATGTTATTTTTTTTCTCCTATACTAGTATAATAGTTTCAATGATGTCTGTTTATATGCGCCATGGCTGGTGTAAGGGGTGTGGCTATCATAGGGGTGGAGTCATATGTGGTGCCCCCCCCCCCCCCCCATAATGAGTACCGGCACCTGCGATAAATAATTAGATTTTGGGTTGCTGTTTGGGCACTCGGTCTCTGAAAGGTTCGCCATCACTGGTCTACGTGGTCAGTAATTTATGTTCTTATCTTGAAAATAGATCCTTCACAGTTGTCACTCTTTCCGCCACTGCATTTAGTTGCTCTCTAAACAGTGGTGTTCCCCAGGGTTCTGTTCTTGCTCCCCTTCTCTTTCATCTATTGTTGAATCCTCTTGCCACACTTATTCAGTCCACTGGGGTATCTTTTCACTTCTATGCGGATGATATTCTTCTTTATCCAACTGACCCTTTTAGTCCCACTTTAAGCCCTTTAAATGACTGTTTATCTTGTTTCCAGTTGGGTGGCCGATCACAGGCTTGTCCTTAACAAAGAGAAAATGATTGGTTGCTGGTTTATGGGAGGACTATCAGTCCCCACAGCTCTCTTGAACATCTTTGGATCTTCTATCCAACCAGTGGAGTCCTTTCGTTATCTGGGAGTAACTCTTGACTCCCAACTGACATTTATCCTTCAAATCTCTAATGTCTGCAAATCAGGGTTTTTCATTCTCCAGTAGCTTCGCCCAGTATGCCATTAGTTCACTACTGATATTTTTTACTTCCTCATTCTTGCATTATTGACTCCTCGCTTGCACTACTGTAATATTGTATATCTGGGCTGCACTTGCTCCAATCTAAAAAGGTTTCAGTCGCTACAAAATATGTCTGCCATGCTCAATGTAGGG
This sequence comes from Microcaecilia unicolor, assembly GCF_901765095.1. Lineage (NCBI taxonomy): Eukaryota > Metazoa > Chordata > Amphibia > Gymnophiona > Siphonopidae > Microcaecilia > Microcaecilia unicolor. The sequence goes on from NC_044034.1 coordinate 199,813,023, forward strand.
ACCATGTCTTTCCATTATTTCAGAAGTTCCACTGGTTACCTATACATCAATGGATAATTTTCAAATTATTGACTCTTACTTTTAAAGCTCATAGGGTAGGGCTCCCTCTTTATCTGAATACACTCACAATTCCTTATTCTCCAGCTTGTCTCCTCCATTCTCTTAATGTTACTTGTATTACCTGGTCCCAAGTTCTCTCAGAGTTCACTAGAAATCATGCTTTCTGTTTTGCTGCACCGTCTTTTTGGAACTCACTCCCACTCTACATTCATGCTGAGACCTCATTTAAGGCTCTGATATTAACATACGCTATTGGAAAATATTCAGCAGTGACTTGAAAAAATGCTTATGTTGTGCAAACCAATTCTTTTTCTAATGCCTTTTTCTTAAATGCTCCTGATTATAAGCTGACATTGATTGTACAGTGCAGTGTTTGTTAATATTTTCCTCCTTCTCATTGCTATGGAGGTCCTTTAAGACCAGATCTCTGTATGTGGATACCACTGGGTTCATCGGCCCCAGAGGGCACCATTTCGAAGGTGGCTTACAAACCGATATGTCTATAGTAGAAGGGTTTTCCAAAAAAATATATTCTCAAATGGAGTTTGCGAAAAAAACTTAAACAGTGCTATATGGGTGTTAAAAGAATGATATTTTGATGTGGGAACATAACCCAAGTCCAAATTTAATGCTGCTTGTTGTGCCCTAGATAAGTGTATGGATCCAATGACTACCACTGCTTCTCGAGTCATTCTCTCTGAGTCGTTGGTTTTCCTTGTACTTTCTATCGTTTCAGTGTTGAGTCATCAGCGTTCTGACAAGATCCTATTAGAACAATATACTGGATCTCAAGAATAATGTGGGAATTGCCAATGGTGCCCACTGGCGATGACAGGTCCTACTTGGAAGAATCCTAACTCAGGGTTGGAAATTAAATCTAGATATAATACATTGTGTAATTCCAAAAATGTAGTGTATCCATTGAATGCCCATGTGGGTTGCTATATATAGGACGCAGCAGCAGATCCATTAAGACAAGATTAAACAAGCATAAATCGAGGATTACTACTGAAAACCTACAAGCTCCTCTATCGAGTCACTTGAAGGAACACCATCATAGTTGGAATGATATAAAATGGTGCAAGAGGGATACAAGAGGGATGGGAGGAAGGTAAATATGAATGAAAATTCAATTATAAAGAACAATTCTGGATATTCTCATTGAATACTATTACCAGGCCAGGCCCCCTCCCTGCCCATCTTCAAATCCTGTGTTATAGCTTTTAGCTCTCTGTTGTTTGTTTGTGTGTCTGTTTTTATTTCTTCATTTTCTATACTTAGTGAGTTGGTTTCTGCTAGGACCTGTTATCTTTCCTATCCAAATTGTAGTTCTTTTCTATTTTCATTCTTTTACATTTTATTTATTGTAAACCGCTGAGACCTGCGAGTTAGCTTTGGTGGTATAGCAAATTTTAATAAACCATAAACCATTTATCTAGGCATAAATGTCAGACTCACATGTCTGTAGTTTCCTGAATCTCTCCAGGCGTCCTTTTTAAAAATTGGTGTTACATTGGCGACCCTCCAATCCTCATGTATTGTGACCATTTTGAATAAGATACAGATTACTAGTAACAGGTTAGCAGTTTCATGTTTGGACTCTTTCAGAACTCTGGGATAAATGCTGTCAAGTCCTGGTGATCTGTTGTTCTTGAATTTGCCAATTTGTTCTAGCACATCTTCTAAACCTACAGTAATTTGCATTAATTGCTCTGACTCATCACCATCAAACATAGGCACCCTGTATAAGAGGCTTGGGGATGCTAAGCCTCCACAGCCCAAATGCAACCTTCCTCTCCTCTTTTGGAGCACTGCTTCCCAATCTGGCAGCAGCATAAGATATAAACTGGAGCTTCACCTCCTCGCTGCCTTTCTGCCTGACTCTCTGCTCCCCGATTCAGTGGCCATCAATAAACAGACTGTGTGCAGGGCCATAGAGCTCTGCACATTACTGACAGCTCTGCCTGTTCCTGCCCGAACAGGATGTTGCATCATAGAGGGTGGGACCAGAAGAGCTGTTAGCGCCGCCATGCAGAGCTCTATGGCCCCATGCACAGTGTTTACCGATGGCCACTTGTAGGAGTGGAACACCGGATACTACCCGAATACTACTGCCTACCAGAACAACCTCATGTTTTGTGCCTATTGATGGACTTATACTTATGTATTCTACCTCTGCTTTTGGCTTTTAGCCATACTTTATCACTGCACTGGACCATTGTGCCTTACTCAGTTTTATTGTTTACTAATGTAAGACAGAATGCAGGGCTATTAGACATATAGCTTGTAACTGTAACTGTAGTAGCAAGGCGTGTACGAGATCAGCTTGCACGTAGATGCCCCATGAATAGGTGGCCTTGGAGGGTGCTAACACCCCCGCCCTGCATCTCTGAGCCGACGAGTCTTATCTCCTGTGCTAGAAAGGAGCATTGTGTGTATGTAGAATAAGCTGCTAAGTTTCGTTTCTCTTGCCAGTATCTTTTCAGTATTATGACGTGTGTACGTACTGAGAACTACAATTATGCACTGTATGAACTACAACTGTTTACTGCGCATGCCAAATGTGACGTGTAAAGGGCCTAGTGCGCAGGCCCAGTAGGGAAGTATAAATGTAAGTGTCAGGTGATTTGCGACACACAGTGTCCTGAGACTACTCGGTACTGTTCACTTGCTAGCAATAAAGTTGCCTTGTTTGGAACCAAATTTGGCCTTTTGTCTTCTGATTTACTAGCCTGTTTCATTGGCGAGCCAGCCAGGAGTGTTATCAAAAGGGAAATCGGATTATATTCTTCCCCTCCCCCACTGCGGTCGGATCGGGTCATCGATCCCCTTCCGAGAAGGTGGTGAGTGGCCACCGCTGATTTCAGCGTCCATCTCCCGGAGGAGGGCCGATCAACTCCGCCCGACTGTAGAGGGGGCTGTGTGGTTCCGGCAAGGCACCTTTTTCCTATTTCAGAGAGAAGCGTACGACGCCGCGGCCTGCGACCCCGGCGGACAGGCGAGTATACTCTACGTAGTGACCGGCCCAGTAAGGACCGAAGAAGAGGCGTGATCACCCTCTTTTAGCCAGTGACTAATACGGACTATTGGTATAAGACTAGGTCCCGAAACTCACTAGGCTCCGACGACGAAACCGAGCGGCGAACGGGAGGGTTTCTTGTGGCGTATGAAAGTGTGTGAATGGGCTTGCAGTTCCAGGCCGGGCGACCGCGATCTGGTCAGGCCGAGTGTTGAACCTTTTGTGTCTGGTGGAACGAGACCCCTTACTCCTCCACCACCCCTTTCCCCCTTTGTCCGTCACCTGTCCTTTGGCACTCAGGTTAGGATGGGCGGGGGTGGGTCCACACCGTTAGATTTAATGACGAAACACTTTAGCGAAGTGTTCGATCAAGATAAATGTAGCAGGGCCGGGATGATACAGCGATGTCAATTTATGTGGCCAGGGCTAGGGATTGCTGAATGGCCCCCGGGAGGGTCATTTGAGTATGAAAAGGTGGCGGCGGTCATGAATATTGTCATAGTTGAAGGGAACCCAGGCTGCCCCGAGGACATTCCATACATCCAAGCGTGGTTGGATGTGGTCCAGGATCCGCCGGCTTGGGCCCAACGGAAGGTAGAGAAAGCCGCCCTCATGGTGGTGAAGCAGAGGAAGGGCCGGAAAACTAAACTTAAAGCCCTGCCGACCTATGCCTTCGCTCTCCAAAGCCCGGCAACCGCTGCCGTTCAGAAGGCCGCAGGGACCGCCCCTATACGGCCGACCGCCCCTAGCGTAGAGGCCACTGAGACCACGCCCCCTGCTACCATTGTTAAGGCAGAAACCACGCCCAGTACTACCAACACACTTTCTAGAATGAAAACCCCGAAGGAAACCCGAGGGAAAGTTCAGGGTTTGCCCGAAAAGAAGCCCCCAAAGGCCCCGATACTTGCTACGACGGAAGCATACGAAGACGATATTGCGCCACCGCCATATGCCCCTATGTACCCCGGCTTTGCGGGCCTAGCAGAGGGCCCGGATAACGCCGGAGCCTCCGGGTCAGAGTCGGAGGCCGAAGAGATTCCCCGACCAGCCTCACCTGAACCAACGGGCCACGCGACTACCCGGAAGAGTACACGGGGGGTGAAGAACATTACCCGGTTTCCCCAATTAAGTCCACAGAAGGCCATCCCTCCCGGCCGTAAAGGGGGGCCCATCAATATATACCCAGTCCGACTATCTACCACTTTTACCCCAAACCCGACAGAAGAAGGGGGTCAGCCCATTGAATCAACAGTTTATAGCCACGTGCCCTTCTCCAGTGCCGACTTGTACAATTGGAAATTGCATGGGCCATCTTACGACCAGAAGCCCGAGCAGTTGGTAGAATTAGTGGAAGGCATTATATACAGCTATAATCCTACGTGGGGAGACCTTAGACAACTAAGCGCCCATATTCTGACCACGGAAGAACGCCGTCTCTTACAACAGAATATGGAGCAAGCTGTTCGGGATGCGAACCCAACTCATGCTAACTTACAGAATCTAATAGAAACGGAGGCGCCCCTCGCTGCCCCTGCGTGGGATTACCGGACCGTTGAAGGCCAGGCCTTTATCCGCCGGTATCAGCAGGCGTACCTGGCAGCCTTGAAGAAGGGGAAGCAGAAGGTTACAAATATGGGGAAAATCCATAGTGTAGTCCAACTGAAGGACGAGAGCCCAGGGGACTTCCTTGAACGACTTATGGAGGCATTCAGAAGGCACAGTCCAATAAACCCTGAAGATCCCAAGAACCTCCCAACCGTGGTTATGAGTTTTGTTAGTCAGTCAGCACCGGATATACGAAGAAAGCTGCAGAGAACGGAGGGGTTTGAAGGGATGAGCATCAGCCAACTGAAAGCTATAGCTGATCGCGTATTCGGATATCGCGACCAAGAAGAGAAGACGGAGGCCCGGAAGGAATCGACCAGACGGATGCGGGAGAAGGCGGATGTGTTGGCCACGGTACTGGAAGAGCGCCTGAGGTCTAGACCAAAGGGGAGGGGCAAAAGGACAAGAGGAACACGGTCCCCCATAGGACGTAACCAGTGTGCAAATTGTCGGCAAGAAGGGCACTGGTGGGCTGACTGCCCAGAGGAGATACGGGACCGCCCGAGAGAGGAGGAACCATGGGACCGCCCGAGAGAGGAGGGGACTAACGACCGCACAGGGGGCCCCAGACGAGGCCGGGGCCGAGGCCGAGGAGGTCGAGGATGGGATGACCAAAGGGAATGGCAGATGGCTGTTGACGCTACCCGGGACAGTACCGCATGAAGAGACCGGGAGGGCAGAGTCCCCACTGACCCTCTGGTGGAAATTCGGGTGGGGACGCAGTTAATGAGAGCTTTACTAGACACGGGGGCCCAACGATCTGTAATCACCACTGCCATAGCCCCGGCCACAAAAGAAACCATACCAATTGTGGGGGCCTCCGGGAAGTCCCTTGCGGCGCCCCTCCTCAAGGAACGCCAAGTTCAGATCGGAGGGACGATGGTGTCTCATCAGTTCATACACATCCCCGGATGCCCAGTCCCCTTGATTGGTCGAGACCTACTCTGTAAGCTCCAGGCCACCTTGAAGTTCAAGACCACGGGGGAGGTGGAAGCTAGCTTTGAAGATCGGCCAGTAACACTTGTCTGCCCAGTGAGAGAAGAATGGAGACTACACGCCCTCCCAACTGTAGGGGCCGGCGACTGTCGGTATGACCAGAACACCCCTTTTGCCCAGCAGAGGCGGGCCCTAATGGATGAAGTGCCTAATGTATGGGCAGAAGTGAACTCAGGCGGACTGGCCGTAAATGCTATCCCCATATGGATTGAACTCAAACCAAATGCCCAAGTCGTCAACCAAGGACAATACCATATCCCTTATGCGGCCCGGCATAGTATGCAAATTCACTTACACAAACTTCTTCAACAGGGGGTCCTTAAACCGATCAGATCCGCGTGGAACACCCCATTACTGCCCGTTAAGAAGCCAGGCACATCAGAATACAGATCCGTCCAGGACCTGAGGAAAGTCAACAACCAGGTAGCCGACATAGTTGCCCTCGTACCGAACCCTTACTCCATTCTAGCCCAAGTGCCAGCCCACAGCAAGTGGTATAGTGTCATTGATCTGAAGGACGCCTTCTTCTCCATCCCCCTTGCTGCCGACAGCCAGAAGTTGTTTGCCTTCACGTGGGAAGACTTACAGACTGGAAATAAACAGCAACTCACATGGACCCGGCTCCCCCAGGGGTTCAAGAATTCACCCACCCTCTTTGGTGACCAACTTGCCCAGGACCTGAAAACGTACCAGGACGAATACGGGCCGGTCGTCCAATACGTGGATGACTTATTAGTGGCCCGTGAAACGTACACGGACTGTGCAGAAGCTACCCTTTACCTCTTGAAAACCCTGGAAGCCCAGGGGTACCGGGCCAGTCGCAAAAAGGCCCAGATATGCGAGATCGAAGTCGAGTATCTGGGGTTTCGCCTCCGAGAAGGAACCCGAAGGCTCGGTACCCCCCGAACCCAAGCCATTCGCAACTAACCCACTCCTGCGAATAAGAAGGAATTGCGGGCACTCCTCGGAGCCGCTGGATACTGCCGGATCTGGGTCATCAACTTCGCTGTCCTGACCCAAGACTTGTACGCCAAACTGAAAGGACCTGAACTCGAGGGCCAAAATCTCCAGTGGGAGAAACACGAACTGAAAGCCCTTCAGGACCTCAAGGAGGCCCTTGTGGCCCCACCAGCGCTCGGACTGCCAGACGTGACTAAGCCGTTCCACTTGTTCATCGACGAAAAGAAGGGATTGGCACTTGGAGTCCTCACCCAACTGGTCGGCACCTGGCAACGCCCTGTAGCATATCTCTCCAAGGGAATGGACAACGTAGCACGAGGATGGCCGGGCTGTCTCCGAAGCATTGCGGCGGCCTGTCTGCTGATACACGAGGCCAATAAACTCACGTTTGGCCAAACACTTTTTGTGACCACACCCCACGCCATCCGCGGCCTACTCGAGAGTCACGGACCCAGATGGATGACCAACTCCCGATTGGTTAAATACCAAGCCCTCCTGTGCGAAAATCCGGAGGTGCGGATCCTGGACACAACTAACCTCAATCCCGCCACTCTCCTTCCAGCCCCTGAACCACCATTCCACGACTGTGAGGAGGTAATGGCCACTGTGCATTCTAGCAGACCTGACCTCAAGGACCAACCCTGGCAAGGGGGCATTACCCTGTTCACCGATGGAAGCAGCCAAGTAATGGAAGTCGAAGAGCTGGCTATGCGGTTGTATCTGAGGATCACGTGATCGAGGCTATGGCCCTGCCGCCCGGAACGTCAGCCCAGAAGGCGGAGCTGATCGCCCTCACCAAAGCCCTCCTGTGGGCTGAAGGAAAAGTTGTTAACATCTACACCGACTCCAAATACGCCTTCCTCACCCTCCAGGTGCATGGAGCCCTGTACAAGGAGAGGGGATTTCTGACAGCTGAGGGAAAAGGACTCGCAAATGCCACCGAGATTTGCCAACTACTCGAGTCAGTCTGGAAGCCAAAGAAAGTAGCTGTGATGCATTGCAGGGCCCACACCGGCCGGACGGACCCTATCGCCCGTGGTAACCAACGGGCGGATGATGCCGCAAAAAGGGCAAGTCAGCTCCCTTACTCATCTCATCCTTCTGACCCCGTACTCGTCGTCCAGCTCCCCGCAGAGACCCCTATCTACACCCCCCAAGAAACGGAGTGGGCCCGACAAGAGGGCCTGGAGTCACGCAATGGATGGTGGATACTACAGGACGGGCGCATATGGATACCCGAAGCCCTGGCCTGGGCAGTGACCAAAGAGGCTCATGATCGCACCCACCTGGGCAGGGACGCTCTGGGGCGCCTACTTGAGAAGACCTACTACATCAACAAACTGTCTTTGTGGACCAAAAACGCTTCCAGTCAATGTGTAACTTGTGCCCGGAATAACCCCCGAACAGGACCCAGTCCTGCGCCAGGACACGTGCTCCGGGGCACTAGCCCTTTTCACGTTTGCCAGATTGACTTCACGCATATGCCCCCGGCCCGGGGCTACAAAGCCATCCTAGTCGCAGTGTGTACGTACACCGGATGGATTGAAGCCCAGCCCACTAGAACGGAAATGGCTAAAGAAGTCACCTCCCTACTGATTCATCATATCCTACCCAGATACGGTCTCCCCAAGCAGATAAACTCCGACAACGGGCCAGCCTTTGCCAGTGAAGTAACTCAACAGCTCAGTACAAGACTGGGCCTCGATTGGAAGTTGCATTGTGCCTGGAGACCCCAGAGCAGTGGAATAGTGGAGAGAGCTAACCGATCCTTGAAGAACCAGCTAGCCAAGCTATGTCAAGAAGCCAAAGCCAAATGGCCCGACCTGCTTCCACTGGCCTTGCTACATCTCAGGTGTACCCCCAAGGCTACCGGCCTTACCCCTTACGAGATGATGTACGCTAGGCCACCGCCACTACCCTCTTTCCCCGACTCCCTGCAGATACAGGGCGAGAATTCCTTAGTGAGACAGATGAAAGCCTTACACGAGGTAGTGCAGAACATCCAGCAATACACTGAGAGAGTAGCTCCCCTGGTTTTTACCAGTCCTATACACCGGTTCAGGGTAGGAGAGGAGGTGTGGGTGAAAGAGTGGGATGACTCTGACTGTCTGAAACCCAAATGGAAAGGGCCCTCCCTTGTTCTCCTAACGACCCCAACCGCTGTTAAAATTGCAGGAAACCCAGTGTGGATACATTGGACCCGATTGAAGCCTGCTGCTCCTACTAGCAGCGCCCCGAAGCGTTGGACTGCGCATCAACATCCTGACGCTCCACTACGGCTGACCCTAAGAAAGACGTGAACCGACAGATTCATGCCTGCCTCGCAACAGGAACTCAGCTTTTGGACCCACTGCGTCTTTGGCTCTGTGTTCATTGCAGCCTTCATCGTGGGCCTCATTGTCTTCTTGCTGCAAAGGCTCGGATACCTCCCACCATATATATAATGCTGAGCCTACTCCTCCTCCTTTGCTCAGTCCCGAGCTATCCTACCACCCTGAGCCAGAATTGCACTGAATGCTTGCGCCTGGTGCGCCATCGTATAGAGGGAGGATATCACCTAGTTACTACCCTCATCCACCAGACGCAGCCCCCGGAAGGTAATTGCAAGCTCCTTCCGGCGTGCGCCATCATCACCCCGGATGGCCTCCAACAGTTCCACAGATGTCTCCAAGGCAACCTCACTGTCTGCCATAGTCCCACCAAGCCGAGATACTACAATGTCACCCTCAGTGTAGGACTCCCTGCGTATGTGGCCGGGCCCCCGGGAGTTGAAGGTGATGGCATTCTGTATTACGTCAATTCTACTCGCATCCTTGCTGGCGGTATCCCAACTGTGGCTACACTCACCTTCGACGTTTGCGCCGCCATGGACAAACACCCTTGGTCCCGTAAGTGTGGAAGCCAAAGTTGGCGTCAGGCATATGTGAACGACCACAAGTATGTCTGCCCCTTCAGTCCAGATATGAGATGCTGCTCCCCTTGGGTTTGGCTCCCCTGTGCCGGCGACACTCGAGCCTCGGGCTGGGAACGAGTATGCGCTTATACGGGAGGAGGATATGCCGGATGCACCGGCCTGGGCGAATTTCGTCGAGGTTCTGGTAACTATGTGTCCCTGGACTGGCCCATCCGAGGCCACGACATGCCCTGGAGAGGAACGTGGGGCCTTGGCATTGACGGCGGAGGGATGGATCCGCTGACGTATATTACCATATATCAAAGCCTTGAAACAAAGCCTCCCACGCACTACCAGACTACTGTCGTTGGGTACCAAGAGGTATTCGATGAAATCGCTCGCGCGGAAGAGGCAGCGACTAAGTTCCCCATCTCCACAGAAGCGCGGAATATGTTCCTCAACCTGGCCGAAAACATCGCCTTCTCCCTGGGAATTACCAACTGTTTCGTCTGTGGAGGCACGGATATGGGTGAGCAATGGCCTTGGGAAGCGAAGGAGGTCCGACAGCAAACATGGGATGCGCTCAACACTACTAACATTACCTTTCCCCAGCGCCCGAAGCCGTACGAATGGGCCCTGAGAACCAATATCATCGGTACCCTCTGCGCTAGTCGAGCGCCATCGAAGCGTTATTCTATACCCGTGGGAGATTCCGCTTGCACGGGGGTCCTTCAGTTTAACGGCAGTCGACATACCTGGTGGCAGACGGACCGCCTGCCCGCCCCGGAGCCCATCTGGACTGAACCCACCTTGAACGCAACGTGGACACACGGAGGGAATGCCTCCCTTAAATGGGTAGCCCCGGAGGGCTACTACTATATTTGCGGGCGCAGGGCCTATGAACAGCTCCCGGCCCGCTGGTATGGTACCTGTCTCTTAGGCACCGTCCGACCTAGTTTCTTCCTTCTGCCCCTGCGAGTCGGCGAGACGTTGGGCATCCCCCTGTACGTGGAAAAGGGGCCTGATAGCATTGCCAGACGTAAACGGTCTCTTCTAAGCACCAAACCTAAAGTCCAAATTGGAGACTGGAAAGACAACGAGTGGCCGCCAGAACGTATCATTCATTACTATGGACCGGCCACCTGGGCTGAAGATGGCACATACGGGTACCGTACTCCTATCTACATGCTGAATCGCATTATCCGCTTGCAGGCAGTGCTCGAGATCCTTACCAACGATTCGGCACTTGCCCTCAACATTTTAGCCCGACAGAACACTAAGCTCATTACCGCAGTTTACCAAAATCGCTTGGCTCTCGACTACCTCTTAGCCCAGGAAGGCGGGGTGTGTGGCAAGTTTAACCTCAGTAATTGCTGCTTACAGATTGATGACCAAAGCCAAGTCATCAGCGAGATAACTGACCGTATGGTCAAATTAGCCCACGTCCCCGTCCAAACCTGGAACAGCGCTTGGGATTGGACTTCCTCCCTTACCAGCTGGTTGCCAACTTCCGGGAGCCTGCAAGGCCTCCTGGTCATGGGTGGCCTATTTCTGCTGTCCTGCCTACTAATTCCTTTGTCTCTTCCCTTAGTTTTCAGGTGTCTCCGCTCCACCATGGAAAGTATCGCTGACCGCCGGGCTGCTGCCCAACTTATGGCTCTCCAGGTGTATTCCCCCATTCCCCAGGCTGACGAAGAAGAACCTTGTGGCTGACGTGGACTTCTGTCCTCCCGAATCAGTTTATGAGCCAATACCCTTGTGCCAGCATAAGACCGGCTACAAAGGGGGGGGGATTCCACTAGGGGCCCTCCGTCTCAACCCCGGCGAAGTAACCAGCGGCTGCACAAAGGCTTAGGGCTCCTTGTGACCTCCTTGCTAATACTTCTTGTCTCTCCTTTCTGTTTTAGGGTTCTGGAAATGATACTCTCCATCAGAATGACTGTCTAGTATCAAAAGGGGGGAATTGTAGGAGTGGAACACCGGATACTACCCGAATACTACTGCCTACCAGAACAACCTCATGTTTTGTGCCTATTGATGGACTTATACTTATGTATTCTACCTCTGCTTTTGGCTTTTAGCCATACTTTATCACTGCACTGGACCATTGTGCCTTACTCAGTTTTATTGTTTACTAATGTAAGACAGAATGCAGGGCTATTAGACATATAGCTTGTAACTGTAACTGTAGTAGCAAGGCGTGTACGAGATCAGCTTGCACGTAGATGCCCCATGAATAGGTGGCCTTGGAGGGTGCTAACACCCCCGCCCTGCATCTCTGAGCCGACGAGTCTTATCTCCTGTGCTAGAAAGGAGCATTGTGTGTATGTAGAATAAGCTGCTAAGTTTCGTTTCTCTTGCCAGTATCTTTTCAGTATTATGACGTGTGTACGTACTGAGAACTACAATTATGCACTGTATGAACTACAACTGTTTACTGCGCATGCCAAATGTGACGTGTAAAGGGCCTAGTGCGCAGGCCCAGTAGGGAAGTATAAATGTAAGTGTCAGGTGATTTGCGACACACAGTGTCCTGAGACTACTCGGTACTGTTCACTTGCTAGCAATAAAGTTGCCTTGTTTGGAACCAAATTTGGCCTTTTGTCTTCTGATTTACTAGCCTGTTTCACACTGAATCGGAGAGGCAGCGGGTTTGGCAGCAAGGCAGCATGGAAGGGAAGCTCCAGCTTCTTTTTCTTTTTGCAGCTAGGGGGAAGAAAAGAGAGAGAGAAGATAATGCTAGAGGCAGGAAATGGGAGAAATGAGAGAGGATGATGGAGGAGGGAAGAGGCAGAGGCACAATGCTGGATATTTTTGGGGGGGGTCAGACAGAGAAGTAAGGCTAGATGTTTTGGGGGAGAAGAGGCAGCTGGGCAAAGCTGGATATTAGTGGAAGAGAAGAAACAGAGGAGCAAAGCTGGATATTTGGGGGAGGGGGAAGAGACAGAGGAGCAAAGCAGGCAGTGCTGCATGGTGAAAGAAGAGAGCCTGAGGTGTAAAGTGAAGAGAGGGAGGAGCAATGCTGGAAGGTGGGGGGAGAGACAGGTGCATTGTTGTATGGGGAGAGAGAGAGAGAGAGAGACAGAGAAGAGATCTGTATGGTATGTGAGGTAGGGTGAGGTGGGAGAGAGAGAGGAGATCCTCTGATCCCATCCCCACTAACTTACTAAACACCATCTCTCCTACTGTCACCCCTCCCCCATCTGTCATATCCTCAACCTCTCTCTCTCCACTGCAACTGTCCCTGACTCCTTCAAGCATGCTGTAGTCACACCAATCCTCAAAAAACCTTCACTAGACCCTACCTGCCCTTCCAACTACCACCCCATCTCCCTCCTACCCTTCCTCTCCAAGATACTTGAACGTGCCGTTCACAGCCGCTGCCTTGATTTTCTCTCCTCTCATGCCATCCACTTCAATCCAGTTTTCGCCCTCTACACTCGACAGCAACGGCACTCACTAAAGTCTGTTATGACCTGTTCCTTGCCAAATCCAAAGGTCACTACTCCATCCTCATCCTCCTCAACCTATCTCCCGCTTTTGACACTATCAATCATAATTTACTTCTTGCTACACTATCCTCATTTGGGTTCCAGGGCTCTGTCCTCTCCTGGTTCTCCTCTTATCTCTCCCACCGTACCTTCAGAGCAGGGGCGTAGCCACGGGTGGGCCTGGACGTGCCCAGGCCCACCCATTTTCCCTCCAGGCCCGCCCATCCTTCGCACGCTGTCGCTGCCCTTTTGTCCCGCGGAGGCAGCGTTCAGTGTTTCCATCCTGCCCTGTCTTTTTCCCAAGCTCCGCTGCATCGTTCCCTGCAAGTGGAAATTTGGAATCCTTCTCCTTTTCGGCCGTCGCGCTGCGCTGCCATACACACAGGCAGCTTCGCTCCTCCCTGCTACGTCCATTCTGGCCCTCTCTGATGCACTTCCTGTTAGGGCCGGATGAACGCGGTGGGGAAGAACGAAGCTGCCTGTGTGTATGGCAGCGCAGCGCGACGCCGAAAAGGAGAAGGATTCCACTTGCAGGGACGATGCAGCGGAGCCTAGGGAGAAGACAGGGCAGGAAGGAAATGCTGAACGCTGCCTCTGTGGGACAAAAGGGCAGCGACAGGGCGTGAAGGTTGTGGATGGGCGGGCCTGGAGAGAAAATGGCTGAGCTGCTGGGACATGGGAGGGAGAGAGGAGGAAGGGACTTGAGGGAAGGGAGAGAGCTACTGGACATGGGAGGGAGAGGAAGAAGGGACTGGAGGGAAGGGAGAGAGCTGCTGGGCCATGGGAGGGAGAGGAAGAAGGGACTAGAGGGAAGGGAGAGAGCTGCTGGACATGGGATGGAGAGGAGGAGGGGATAGGATGGGAGAGAGCTACTGGACATGGGAGGGAGAGGAAGAAGGGACTGGAGGGAAGGGAGAGAGCTGCTGGGACATGGGAGGGAGAGGAAGAAGGGAGAGAGCTGCTGGGACATGGGAGGGAGAGGAAGAAGGGACTGGAGGGAAGGGAGAGAGCTGCTGGGACATGGGAGGGAGAGGAAGAAGGAATGAGGAAAGGGAGAGAGCGTCTGGGACATGGGAGGGAGAGAAAGAAGGGACTGGAGGAAAGGGAGAGAGCATCTGGGACATGGGAGGGAGAGGAAGAAAGGACTGGCGAGAAGGGAGAGCTGCTGGGACATGGGAGGGACTGACGGGAAGGGAGAGAGCTACTGGACATGGGAGGGAGAGAAGGAAGGGGCTGGAGAGCTGCTGGACAAGGGAGGAAGAGGAAGAAGGGACTAGAGGGAAGGGAGAGAGCTGCTGGACATGGGAGGGAGAGGAGGAAGGGGCTGGAGAGCTGCTGGACAAGGAAGGAAGAGGAAGAAGGGACTAGAGGGGAGAGAGCTGCTGGACATGGGAAGATAGGGAGAGAAAGAGGGGAGATGGATGAAAGGATGCAGAGAGAAAGGGGAGAAACTAGAAGGATGTGGAGAGACTGAATAGAAAAGGGTAGAGAGATAGACACTGGATAGAAGGAGAGGGGAGATGGACACACTAGATGGAAGGATCAGGAGAGAGGGTAGATGAGTGGAAGGATAAGGAGAGAAAGAGGGAAGATACTGGATGGAAGGGTAGGGAGAAAAAGGAGACGCTGGAGTGGAGGTGTAGCCTAGTGGTTAGAGTGGTGGACTTTGGTCCTGGGGAACTGGGTTCAATTCCCACTGCAGGCACAGGCAGCTCCTTGTGACTCTGGACAAGTCACTTAACCCTCCATTGCCCCAGGTACAAATAAGTACCTGTATATAATATGTAAGCCGCATTGAACCTGCTATGAGTGGGAAAGCACGGGGTACAAATGTAAGAAAAAAAAAAAGAAAGAGGGGAGACACTGGAAGGATGGGGAGAGAAAGAGGGGAGCTGCTGGATGGAAAGAGGGAGAGGACAGAGTAGGTAAAGACTGGAGAATAAGAGGAAGGGGCATGTGGCGAACAAGGGTGAGGAAAAGATGAAAAGCCATAGGTGATGAATGGACAGGAAACCCTGGCAAGAGAAAGACGAAGGAAAGCAGAATCTAGAGACCGGGAGCAACACAATGAGAAAAAGTAAATGGCCATACAACAAAGGTAAAGAAAATAATTTTATTTTTAATTTAGGATAAAGTAATATGGTACCTGTGTTAATAAAGTTTCAGAGACCAATACTGAACTAAGGCAGGAGGTTTTGGCCTCTGAAAGCTCATTGAAAAGGGTGTTAGGCTATTAAATAAATTATTTTCTGAAACCTGATGCACTGAAAAGCAGCACTTTACCCCTGTGTGACAAATGCATCTGATTAGTGTGACTAAATTTTGCTGGGGAAGGGGGGGTAGAGAGAAAATTTTGTGCCCACCCACTTTAGGTTCAGGCCCATCCAAAATTGGCAGTCTGGCTGCGCCACTGCTTCAGAGTACATTCTCATGGATCTTCCTCCACCCCCATCCCGCTCTCTGTTGGAGTTCCTCAGGGATCTGTCCTTGGACCCCTTCTTTTTTCAATCTACATCTCTTCCCTGGGCTTGCTGATCTCATCTCATGGTTTCCAATATCATCTTTATGCTGACGACACCCAGCTTTATCTCTCCACACCAAAGTATCAGCCTTCTTATCCGACATTGCTGCCAGGATGTCCAACCGCCACCTGAAACTGAACATGGCCAAGACCGAGCTTATTGTCTTTCCACCCAAACCCACTTCTCCTCTCCCTCCACTCTCTATTTCAGTCGATAACACCCTCATCCTCCCCGTCTCATCTGCCCGCAACCTCGGAGTCATCTTCAACTTCTCCCTCTCCTTCTCTGCGCATATCCAGCAGACAGCCAAGACCTGTCGCTTCTTTCTCTATAACATCAGCAAAATTCGCCCTTTCCTCCCTGAGCACACCACCCGAACTCTCATCCACTCTCTCATTACCTCTCGCCTTGACTACTGCAACCTACTCCTCACTGGCCTCCCTCTTAACCATCTATCCCCCCCTTCAATCCGTTCAGAACTCTGCTGCGCGTCTTATCTTCCACCTAGACCGATATGCTCATATCACCCCTCTCCTCAAGTCACTTCACTGGCTTCTGATCAGGTACCGCGATACAATTCAAGCTTCTCGTATTAATCTACAAATGCACTCAATCTGCAGCCCCTCATTACCTCTCTACCCTCATCTCCCCTTACGCTCCTACCCGTAACCTCCGCTCACAGGACAAATCCCTCCTCTCAGTACCCTTCTCCACCACCGCCAACTCCAGGCTCCGCCCTTTCTGCCTCGCCTCACTCTATGCTTGGAATAAACTCTCTGAGCCCATACGCCAAGCCCCCTCCCTGCCCAACTTCAAATCCTTGCTCAAAGCCCACCTCTTCAATGTCGCTTTCGGCACCTAACCATTATTCATCTATTCAGGAAATCTAGACTGCCCCAATTTGATTGACTGCACTTTTTTGTCCTTTAGATTGTAATCTCCTTCGAGCAGGGACTGTCCTCTGTGTTAAATTGTACAGCGCTGCGTAACCCTGGTAGCGCTTTATAAATGTTAAGTAGTAGTAAGTAGTAGATCCTGGGTCCCTGGGGCAGGGAAAGAGAGAGAAGAGATGGCCTGTCTTTATTCATTTTTTACATCTAACTTGCCACTGATTGTGCTCATCTGGGTTTTTTTCCCCATTATAGTCTGCTCTTCATTTTTTGAAATATGATATTTTGTAAAACGATGGCTGAGGGAAGATATGATAGAGGTCTATAAAATAATGAGTGGAGTGAAACAGGTAG
The DNA here is from genome assembly GCF_901765095.1 of Microcaecilia unicolor. Taxonomy (NCBI): domain Eukaryota; kingdom Metazoa; phylum Chordata; class Amphibia; order Gymnophiona; family Siphonopidae; genus Microcaecilia; species Microcaecilia unicolor. The sequence goes on from NC_044034.1 coordinate 199,829,813, forward strand.
ACGTGAATTGTTTGTTTATTCTTTCTAAATATACTAGGAGTAGGGGGCATGCGATGAAGCTACAAGGTAGTAAATTTAAAACAAATCGGAGAAAAAATTTCTTCACTCAACGTGTAATTAAACTGTGGAATTCGTTGCCAGAGAATGTAGTAAAGGCGGATAGCGTAGTGGGGTTTACAAAAGGTCTTGACGGCTTCCTAAAGGAAAAGTCCATAGGCCATTATTAAATTGACTTGGGGAAAATTCAGTGCTATTTCTGGGATAAGCAGCATAAAATGTATTGAACTTTTTCGGGATCTTGCCAGGTATTTGTGACCTGGATTGGCCACTGTTGGAAACAGGATGCTGGGCTTGATGAACCTTTGGTCTGTCCCTTATGGCTTTCACCTCACCATTAAACCACACTGTCAATCATTTGAATTTCTTTCATCTTTATTGATGCATGAAATGTATTTTACCTGGTTTTCCAAAATGGCTTTTTAAATAAGGACCTTGCCTTGTGCAGAATTTTGTTTTTGAAAAAAAATAGAAAGATCAATTTCTGGGGTCAAAACTTTCCTCATTGTGAATAAATTCCCTATCTAAAATTAGATGCTACAACAGTAGATTTTTTTTATCATCCTCATTCCAATGATGACAAATTAGATCACAATACCCCTTTCACCAGATCCTATGTACCAGTAAGAACTAGATCTAAAATATTTTCCCCACTGATCAGATCCTGGACCACTAATCAGATCCTGGACCAAATGCTCCATGAGGCAACCATTTATAGGATCTAGAAATGTTACTTCCCACGCTTGTCCAGATGAGACATTTGCCTGGTCAATATGGAGAATTAAAATTTTCCAGTAAACACCCACCAACCTGACCTTGGTCTGCACTCCCAGTTCTCAAGGGCTGCCAACAAGTCAGTGAATATTCTTGAGACAGATTTGCATGCCTACTACTTCCATTGTATGCAAATCTATTTTTTATTTTGTATTTCTCAATTTTACAAATTATTTCACAAGCAAACCTCACTTGTTAGGTGAGTCTGACGTCGGTGCCGGGCAAGATGGTGGAGGCTATTATTAAGAATAAAATTGCAGAGCATATACAAAAACATGGACTGATGAGACAAAGTCAGCACGGATTTAGTGAAGGGAAGTCTTGCCTCACCAATCTAATGCATTTTTTTGAGGGGGTAAGCAAACATGTGGACAATGGGGAGCCGGTTGATATTGTATATCTGGATTTTCAGAAGGCGTTTGACAAAGTGCCGCACGAAAGACTCCTGAAGAAATTGCAGAGTCATGGAATCGGAGGTAGGGTATTATTATGGATTAAGAACTGGTTGAAAGATAGGAAGCAGAGAGTAGGATTGCGTGGCCAGTATTCTCAGTGGAGGAGGGTAGTTAGTGGGGTCCCGCAGGGGTCTGTGCTGGGTCCGTTGCTTTTTAATGTATTTATAAATGACCTAGAGATGGGAATAACTAGTGAGGTAATTAAATTCGCCGATGACACAAAATTATTCAGGGTCGTCAAGTCGCAGGAGGAATGTGAACGATTACAGGAGGACCTTGCGAGACTGGGAGAATGGGCGTGCAAGTGGCAGATGAAGTTCAATGTTGACAAGTGCAAAGTGATGCATGTGGGTAAGAGGAACCCGAATTATAGCTACGTCTTGCAAGGTTCCGCGTTAGGAGTTACGGATCAAGAAAGGGATCTGGGTGTCGTCGTCGATGATACGCTGAAACCTTCTGCTCAGTGTGCTGCTGCGGCTAGGAAAGCGAATAGAATGTTGGGTGTTATTAGGAAGGGTATGGAGTCCAGGTGTGCGGATGTTATAATGCCGTTGTATCGCTCCATGGTGCGACCGCACCTGGAGTATTGTGTTCAGTACTGGTCTCCGTATCTCAAAAAAGATATAGTAGAATTGGAAAAGGTACAGCGAAGGGCGACGAAAATGATAGTGGGGATGGGACGACTTTCCTACGAAGAGAGGCTGAGAAGGCTAGGGCTTTTCAGCTTGGAGAAGAGACGGCTGAGGGGAGATATGATAGAAGTGTATAAAATAATGAGTGGAATGGATCGGGTGGATGTGAAGCGACTGTTCACGCTATCCAAAAATACTAGGACTAGAGGGCATGAGTTGAAGCTACAGTGTGGTAAATTTAAAACGAATCGGAGAAAATTTTTCTTCACCCAACGTGTAATTAGACTCTGGAATTCGTTGCCGGAGAACGTGGTACGGGCGGTTAGCTTGACGGAGTTTAAAAACGGGTTAGATAGATTCCTAAAGGACAAGTCCATAGACCGCTATTAAATGGACTTGGAAAAATTCCGCATTTTTAGGTATAACTTGTCTGGAATGTTTTTACGTTTGGGGAGCGTGCCAGGTGCCCTTGACCTGGATTGGCCACTGTCGGTGACAGGATGCTGGGCTAGATGGACCTTTGGTCTTTCCCAGTATGGCACTACTTATGTACTTATGTACTTATGTTACAATAATAGAAAGCTGGAGAAAATATAACAAAAAAAAAATAATGAGCATAAGAGAAAAATATACAAATAGCCTCCTCTAGTAGTTCACAGTTATGGAAGAAATCCAAGAAACCAATCATTAGGAAAAAGTTTCTAGGAAACAATCGACTAATGATGATGGAGACAACATGTGATTTAACTGGCACCTTCTCTAATACCAAAAGAGCTAGGCACTTGATATAGCCCTACAGGTGAACTAAAGACAAACAGTACAGAAGTGTTTAAACTAAGAAAGAACAACAATTGTTGATGCTTATAAACATGTATTTAAGGCCCTAATATTTAAACAGTTACATGAAATATGCAAAAGAAACAGAGCACCAATTTGTAAAACTCCAATATTTCCCCCTCATCTGTGTAATCTTCACCATATCTGGCACATCCTAACTGAACAGTTCATAAACATAGGGTCTTACATTTTAAAGAACATTTTAATCAACTAGTCTCTGTTGAAATCTAATGTACAGATAATCAGCAGAGTTGATGTAAGAATTGAATCCCTCTCAGATAAATTCCAAAACTCAGTCAACTCCAATGTATGCACTTGCTGAGAAAATGCTTTTCTCAGTTTCCTTTTTCTTAGCTAGCAGTGGGTGGTAAACTTGAGACAATGAACTCCAGGGTGTTTTCAGCATTGAGACATCCTATATAATAATTCTCACCTCCAACAGGATGTGCCTGGGACCCTGCCTGCCAGAAGTGGTCTGCTAGGCAGGCACGCACTGACGTTAGTGACAGACAATTTGGCAAAGCAAAACAATCTGAATGCTGGCCATTAGGACACAGGGTAGATAGGAGAGTTTTAAAAGACTGAAGGAAAGGAAAGTGTTAAACTGGAGAAGGGGGGGGGGAGTTGTGAATGACTGAAAGACATGCAAATTTGGGACAGGAAAACAATCTCAACGCTGGCCATTAGCACACAGGGTACATAGCAGAGTTTTAAAAGACTGAAGGAACCGAAAGTGTTCGGGGGGGGGGGGGGGGGCAAGTTCTCAATGAATGAAAGAAATGAAAATTTACGAGAGGAACACAATCTGAATGCCGGGCATTTGGACACAGGGTAGATAGGACACTTTAAAAAAAAATGAAGGACGTGAAAGTGTTACATCTTGGGGGAGGGGTGAGGAGGAAAGCGGTGTGGTATCTGGATACTGGGCGTTAGGGCCACGGGGGTACATAGACTTTTGAAAGCCTTAAGGAACCCAAAGTGTGGGAAGGAGGAGGAAAAGGAGGGGAGGGAACGGGTTGAGGGGCATTAGGAACAGGGGAGGGGGTCCTGCCACACACTCTCATTCTCACACACACACTGTCACACAGACAGTCTCACTCTGTCACACACCCGCACATTCACTCTGGCTCTCTCTCTCAAACATACACACTCCCAGGAAAACCTTGCTAGCGCCCGTTTCATTCGTTCCAGAAACGGGCCTTTTTTACTAGTCTTATATATTTCCACTGCTGATATAGTAGGGACTCAAGGAAAGTTTACTAAATGTAAATTTCTTCTCCTAACTGAATTCTCTGAAGATCCAATCTTCCTATACAGTACAATTGAATTAATTGAAAAAGCTTCCTTTCTTTCAGAAGACGTTTTAATATTCTTAACATAGGAAGGCGGCAGACATGATTCACATCACGGCATCTACAAAATCACAACATTAAATCCATTATGTGGGAAATAACAACATCAACTGTGGGAGCACCGGAGCCATGTCTAGCTTGGCCTCTGTGTTCCTTCTTCCCCACCATATCCCAGATGGGGCGCTATACACTCAGTAGTTGAAGGTGACCTGCCATGTTGTTGTCAAGCTAGGTCGCAAACCAGTTCAGTTTTGAAGCTTGCATCTTCATCTTGCGCCCGCCTTGATCCCAGTTGGGTGCTGTCTTCTTCACCAGCTGTATTTCTTTGAGGCAAGTCACTATGTCCTAGTGCATTAAGTATCATTTTTCTCTCATGGAAGACTTGTAGACTGCCTCTACCTCTGTGACAATATAAAGTACGATGCAGCGTAAAGTACCATGCGATAGCTAAGCTAACAGATTAACACTGTCTGACTACTCATTACAATAGTGGAGTGGAGTAGCCTAGTGGTTAGTGCAGTGGCCTGGAGAACTGAGTTTGATTCTCTCTGCAGCTCCTTATGACTCTGGGCAAGTCACTCCATTGCCCTATGTACAAAATAAGTACCTGTATATAAACCACTTTGATTGTAACCACAGAAAGGTGGTTTGTCAAGTCCCTTCTCCTTTCCTTATAATCATGAAGGAGAAGGGGGGGACAATGGATGATGACAGTATAGAGGACAAAAGGAAGCTTCAGCCCTTCTTTTATTTTCAATTTTGCAGGCAACCGTGAGCTCATCCACAACCCTGAGCCCCCAACCAATCAGGAGGTACATCAAAGCCACGCAAGCATTGACGTGCCGGTCCACCATCATCACACAGTGGGCTCAGTGTGGGAGTGGAGCAGATGATGATGTTTCCTCGTGGGCCACTGCCATGTTACCTCAGTACTCTCCTTTCCATCGCAGCTACCCTGAGTTTTACTTCAGCTAACTCTCCCTGGAACACACCTTGTAATTGAGAAACACTTTCTAAGCTCTGTTTAATCTCTCTCATTTGTTAGGACAAGGACAGCTCCAGGCTAACCAGCTCTTCCTAAAGTGTTTCAAAATTAAGGAGTCAATTTTCAAATGGGAAATCCAAGGACATCTGAGTATTCACCCAGAGTAGGCATATTTTCAGCAGTGCTGCATGTATAGTCTGCAGCAGTAAACATATGCACCTAATGTACTTGTACATCCATACTCCTACTCTAGACAGATAGGCATAGATACTGAGTGCATAGACAAAGGTCTAGCATATATGTTTGGGTCATACATACCCAGTGCAATTTTTCTAGCAAAAAAAGTGCCGGTACTCAAATGCTAGGCCACCCTTCAGGGGTGGGGTGATCACTGAGGGGCTCACTCCACAATAGCCAGGCCCCTGCAACCAGTCACAGAATCTATGACAAAGGCAGAATTGGTGTCTTGAGCCTGAGCTCTTTCATTAAAACTTGTGGTCCATGGGTCAATTTTAGGAGACACTAGAAAAGGTGCCGGTACTCAGTATCCCCCGAGTACCCCCTCAAAAAAAGCCCTATACATACCATGTTATGCCTTGTTTTGGCATAACCAGCTCAAATGTATACATTAATCACATAGACACTCAATATCTGTGCCTATCTATTTAGGGTAGCCTCATAGTGGACCCTGCACTTGGAATGCTCCTTCCACACCCATTTTCATACATATAAAACTAGGCAAGCACCAGTGTGTGCACTTAGTTCCATATACATGACTCTAATAAAAATGAAAGTCAAGTGGCACTTAGAAATCCGGCACAGAACCGAGGAGCCCTTTTACCAAGTTAAAGGAAAAAGGGCCCTGTGCTGGCTATTTTTCCCACGCACAAGGGCCCTTTTTACTGCAGCACATATGGCCATGCGGTAAGAGAGCTCTTACCGCATGGCCATGCGATGGGGAGCCCTTACCACCACCCATTGAGGGCGATGCCTGATTACTGCTGGGTTACAGCCGCACAAGCTATTTCTGGGGGGTTTTCCTTTTCCCTTGGAAATGGCATGTGCTCGGGGCGGAACTACCGTCAGTGGCCCGGCTGCCGCATTGGGCCAGCAGCAGTTACAAAAGAGCTAGTGGTAAGCCCACATTGGGCTTACTGCCACTCTGTAAAAGGGCCCCTGAATATCTAAATGCCATTTGAAAACTGACTCCTGAATGTTTTAGGTCTCACCAGTGTCACACCCACAGAAAGGAACTTCAACTTGACTTGATAAAAACCCTCCATAAAAGTTTTTTGAGACCATCCAAGTTATAACAAATCTTGCCATTTTGTCTCCAGCTTCTACTCATTAATGCCCACACAGCCTAGCCCTCTCTCTACCACTTTTTTTTCCTCGTCAGGAAAGGGTTCTTCTGGGTGAGCAGTGTACACTTCTGCTGCTGCTGCTGCTGCTGCTCCTACTGTTGTTCCATTAGACAGGCTCCATTCCAGTATCACTAGAGGAAATCACAACTGAGAATGATATCAAGATCCAAGGACACCCAGGAGCCTCTTACCACCTCCAATGCTCCATGTGAATATACCAAAAAAGATGCCATCATGACCAGCATACTACCAAAAGAATCTATTGGCCCAATAGAGAGAGAAACTGGCTGCCAGGAGGTACTCTGCACTTTTTTTTATTTTTTTAGATTTAGATTTTTGCTCACACCTTTTTCAGTAGTAGCTCAAGGTGAGTTACATTCAGGTACACTGGATATTTCTTTGTCCCAGGAGGACTGACAATCTAAGTTTGTACCTGAGGCAATGAAGGGTTAAGTGACTTGCCCAAGATCAGAAGGAGCAGCAGTGGGATTTCAACCGGCCACCTTTGAATTTCAAGACCAGTGCTTTAACCACTAGGCCACTTTGGATTAGGGGTATCCTGACAATTTGACCTGTTAGCAGCCCTCTAAGATTGAGAGGAAGACCAAGGATCCTATTTAGATGTTTAGTGGTGTAACTCAAAAATCCCCAGTGGCCTTACTATCCAGTGCAGATCATTCTGTTTAAAGTAAAAACAAGCAAGAAATTTAAACCACCATATATATCTATTGGATTTCAATTGGGGGCATTTTCACTTGTTGGGAATCAAATCATGAAATTCCTTTTTTTTTTGCCTTTGCATTTGTATTTGCAAAGCAGTCTGCTTTTCAGGGATAAGAAAGCAATTGAGGTTAGATTGTCTCCCGTAAAACAATGCCGATGACCATTTTCCTATGGTTAAGTCTATCATATCTCCTGCCTTTCTTCCAAAGTATACATATTGAGATCTTTAAATCTGTCCCCATATGCTTTATGACCATTTTAGAAGCCATCCTCTGGACTGACTCCTTCCTGTTTTTATCTTTTTGAAGGTTCAGTTTCCAGAATTGTACATAGTACTCTAAACGAGGTTTCCCAAAAACTTATACAAAGGCATTATCACCTCCTTTTACCTGCTGGCCATTTCTCTTCCAATGCATCCTTCTAATTTTTGCTGTCATCTTTTCTACCTGTTTAGCCATCTCAAGATCATCACATATGATCACATCCAGATACTGCTCCTCTTCGGTCACAAAAGTAATTCACCCTCTAACTGTACTGTTCCCTTGGGTTTTTGCAGCCCAGATGCATGACCTTGCATTTTTTAGCATTAAATCTTAGCTGCCAAATTCTGGACCATTCTTCAAGCTTTGCTAGGTCCCTTCTCATGTTATCCAAACGATCAGAGGTGTCTACCCTATTGCAGATTTTGGTATCAGCCACAAAGAGGCAAACCTTACCAGACAGCCCTTCGGCAATATTGCTTACAAAAATGTTTAAAAGAACTGGCTCAAGAGCCAAACCTTGTGGCAGGTTGTAAGGTGATATGGAGGGGCATTTTCAAAAGGGACATCCAAGTTGCGATTTGGATGTCCTTGCAAAACAGCAAAATCCAGGGGTGTGGAAACCTGTATTTTCGAAACAAGATGGACATCCATCTTTCATTTCGAAAATACTGTCAGAGACATCCAAATCCTTAAATTTGGACGTCCCTAGATTTGGTCATCCTTAGACATGGACGTTTCTGACTTTCGGCGATTTTCAAAACCAAAGACGTCCATGTCAAAAATGGCCAAGTGCAAGCCATTTGGTCATGGGAGGAGCTAGCATTTGTAGTGCACTGGTCCCCCTGACATGCCAGGACACCAGCTGGACAGCCTAGGGAGCACTGTAGTGGACTTCATAAATTGCTCCCAGGAACATAGTTCCCTTACCTTGTGTGCTGAGCCCCCCAAAAACCCACTACCCACAACTGAACACCATTACCATAGCCCTTACGGGTGAAGGGGGGCACCTATATATGAGTACAGTGGGTTTGTGGTGGGTTTTGGAGAGCTTGATATTCCCTCCACAAATGTAACAGGTAGGTGGGGGGGTATGGGCCTGGGTCCACCTGTCTGAAGTGCTCTGGAGTACCCACTAAAACTGTTCCAGGGACCTGCATGCGCTGTCATGGACCTGAGTATGACATCTGAGGCTGGCATACAGGCTGGCACGACATATTTTGAAAGATGTTTTTTGAGGGTAGGAGAAGGTTAGTGAGCACTGGGGGAGTAATGGGAGGTCATCCCCTATTTTTTCCGGTGGTCATCTGGTCATTTCAGGCATCCTTTTGTGCCTTAGTCGTAATAAAAACAGGTCCGAGTGAAAACATCCAAGTGTTCGTCAGGGACATCCTTGTTTTTTTCGATTATGGGTCAAGGACGTCCAAGTATTAGGCACTCACAAGTCCTGCCTTCGCTACGCCTCCGACACGACCCCTTGAACTGTGGCCGTCCTTGCAACGGAGTGCAGTTGGAGACATCCTAAATCGGGTTTTGATTATACCGATTTGGAGGTCCCTGGGAGAAGGACATCCATCTTCCGATTTATGTCGAAAGGTGGACGTCCTTCTCTTTCGAAAATGAGCCCAATAGCATTATATATTTAGATTTTGCTCATATTTTTTTCAGTACTAGTTCACGATGAGTTACATTCAAGTACACTGGGTATTTCTGTGTCCCTGGAGAGCTCACAATCTAGGTTTGTACCTGAGGCAATGGAGGATTAAGTGACTTGCCCGTGATCACAAGGGGCAGCAGTGGGATTTGAAATAAGCACCGCTGACTGTCAAGACCAGTGATCTAACCACTAGGCCTCTCCTCCACTTAATATGGCAGTTTTTCAGGGTGAGGACAGAAGTAAAGTTACAGGGAGCAATTTGCAGGGTTTTGGGCAAGCTTCAGTAGTTTTGGGAGAATGGAAGATATTTTGAGGTGTCACAGTTTGTTGTTGCAGTTAAGAGAGTAAGTCTTGGGGATGGGGCAGTTTATGAAGTTGTGGAAGAGTAGCCTGATGGTTAGTACAGTGGACTGAGAACAGGGGAACTGAGTTTGATTCCCACTGCAGCTCCTTGTGACTCTGGGCAAATCAACCCCTCCATTGCCCCAGGTACAAAATAACTACCTGTATATAATATGTAAAGTACTTTGATTGATGGTACCTATGCTACAGAAGCTGGAACGTCTTCTATAGAAATGCAGTGGGCAATTTCCTCTTGGAGGAAGTGGCTTATTTCTTTGGGAACATCCCCCCCCCCCCCCCCCCCCCCCGTCAAATTTTGTCCATTTTGAATCCATGTCTTTTTTACTGTTGTTTTTTTTTTTTTTTTCTCATGTACCAAACACATCCCATTCTTTTAAATTTTTGGAGAGTTATTTTGCTCCCAGATGGACAGACATTCTGGATCCCTTTTTTTTATAATTCCAAATTCCGTTGGAGTGGAAAGCATAAAAACAGGAAATGTGGCTTTAAAAAAAATCTTTATCATGATAATGGTGCATAAAAACCCACAGCCCCACTCTTATGAACTTTGGCACTCTTTAGAGGCAATGCGGGTGTAATAACTGCATTCTCCAAACCAAATATTTTAGTTTACATCTGAATTTGCCAGAAAATAAAAATGAGCCTCATAAAATCCAAGCTGTTACTGTTTGCTGGGCTGGGGGAAGGGTTTTTGACCGAAGCTGGGGCTTGGCTGTGGTACAATAGAAGTGCTTACACAGCACAATTCAGCTCTGGCTGCTCAGGTTTCAACGTAAACAAACTTGACACAAAATCCAGGGAGAAAGCTTTTCCTAAACTTTTCCTGTTTTCTTTCCTGCCCAAAGTCCTGGTTAGCATGTACAAATAGTTTCAATTTATAAAATAAAACAAACCAGTTTTTGCTCTTTTCTTTTTAGAACTGATTGGTTCTCTCGGTTCCTTTTGTCTTTTCCAACTCTCAAAAGAAACTGGCCATTTCTTGGAGCTACTACAGCAGGGGATCTCAACCCAGTCCTTGGGACACACAACCAGTCAGGTTTTCAGAATACCCACAATGAATATGCATGAGATAAATTTGCATGCGCCACCACCATTCAATGCAAATCTATTCCATACATATTCACTGAGGACTGGGTTGTGAACCCCTGTACTAGGGCTATGACCTTAGCCTCAGCAATCAATACAGCATCAGCAATTGAGAGTGTGAAGTTGGGCCAGAGATTTGTCTGTTTGGTCCCTCCACCAAAAAAAGTGTCCTACTGCCCCTGTTGCCCTTAATAATTGATAAAGGTAAATGGACAGAGAAACATAAAGGAATAGGGTATATGTTGGCTCTACCCAACCGATGATGTTTAAGGATTTTTTTTTTTTTTTGTGCAAGGTTCCCTTCACACATTTATTAGTACGTTGGTTGTTGTTGATAGTTTACCAGTGGTCAAGTGTTTTTACTTTATGGCTTTTGTTTGTCCTAGGTTTAAATATTGCCTTTAGCTCAGAAGAGTGTATTGATTGCCTCTTATTTTAATAGGCTCCATATCCACAGGTTAGCCATTTTGTTTCATTCATTCATATCACTCCTGCTATGCACTGTTTTTGTTTTATTCCTTATTCCTGTATTTAGACACCACATCATGTTTTTTAGCTGTCCTTATTATGTTTTTATCCTTCTGTATTGGCAACTATTATTTTGACTCAATATATACACGTTATTTAAGTTTGTTTTATTTGTTTTTAAAGATATGTTTTAATATATACTCATCTTATATATGTTTCAGCATATATTGTTTATGTTTAGCTGTATTTTTTTATAACAATAATGTGTATGTATAGTTGTATACATATGTTTTATAGAGTCCTGAAGCAGGTGGAAACACTGAGTCTTAGTGGTGTATTTGCTACAATAAACTCCTTGTTTTGGATCAAGCCTCCTTGTTTTGTTTGGATCAAGCCACCCTTGTCTTAGAAGAGCCATCATGCACCCTATTCCTTTGTGTTTCGCTGTGACTTTCTGTACTGGTGACTCTGTTCCTCCACCTGTGTGTGGTTTCCTTACTAAAGGTAAATGGACAGCATGCCAAAGTGGTTTTTTTCCTCTTTCTCTGCTGAAAGGACGTACCAGGGTCTGGAAAAGACATGGTTGTACTCCCACAGGACCTGCTTCTGCTTTTTGCTGTGCGAGACCTAATCACACTGAGGCCGATATTCACCACCAGCATTATGACCAGAAATTCAATGTCAGGCCATATCCAGGCTCTGGCATTGAATTTCTGTTTATGGAGCCATAGTAGACATAGGAGGGGGAAACCAAAATGCACTCCCACAGGAGCAAAGAACAAAAGCACAAGGACCCTTCAAGATGGAGGGCATCAACTCAAATTTATTGGACAGACCCAACACGGTCCGTGTTTTGGCAAAACTGCCTGCGTCAGAGGTCTTGAAACAGTGCACAATGTCCAAAAAATGCATGAAACAGCAATGAGACAGTGCTCAATCTGAAGACACCAAAAAATTGCCACAAAAAGCACCTAGACTCTTAACATCAAACCAAACCAAACCAGCAGAGTTGATGCCCCCCATCTTGAAGGTTCCTTGTGTTTTTATTCTTTGCTAAGGAGCCAGCTATACCATAGCCAGTTAAGTGCGATATTCAGCACTTAACCAACTATGGGGCACCGCATAAAGATAGGACTAGCTTTTATGTGATCCTATTTATGTGGTTACTTTAGCCAGTTAAGTGTTGAATATCAGCACTTAGCCAGCCAAGTGCTGACTCCACCCCTGGAACACCCCAAAATAGTCAGTTTTGTGTTAGGTGCTAACCCCTGGATTCTATATAGCATGCCTAGAGATCGGCACCAAAATCGGTGCAGATTCTATGTAAATGTATATAATTTAACAAGCTTAACAAGGTAATGAGCACTAATAAAAGCACTTAACAAGCAATAATGAGCATTAATTGGCACTGATTAGAATTTAGGCGCACAACTCGCTAAGCATATTCTATAACAATGTACATCGAACTTCTAATGCATGCAGGCAAAACGTGGCATGGTTATGGGCAGGGAAATAGGCATTCTAAAATGTATGCACCTAGTTATAGAAAATGGCCCAGTGTGCCTAAATCTACACACTGGGATTTGCGCCATGTTTTCATTGGTGTAAATGGATAAGCGTAGATTTACGTGCTGAAATATCAAATAAGTGTATTGTATAATCGGTGCCTAAATCTGATTTCAGCGCTGATTTTTTAGGTGCCATATATAGAATCTCCCCCTAAAGGCCTTATTCTGCAAAGTTTACGCTCCGACTGTAAATTTACACTCCTAAATCTGTGAGTATAAATTATGCTCCTAAATTTGTGAGTGTAAATTTAGGAGCATAAATTATGCGCATAATTTTAGCAGTGCAAATTTTAGGAGCATAAATTTAGGAGTGTAAACTTTGTAGAATAAAGCCTTAACCAGTCATTTTCAGTGGCACTAATTGGTTAAGTGCCACAGAAAATGAAAGATTAGCCCTGAACCAGTGGCGTACCAAGGGTGGGGGTGGTCCGCCCCGGGTGCACGCCGCTGGGGGGTGCCGCGCGCGCCTGTCCGTCATTCGTTCCATGCGTCCTCTGCCCCGGAACAGGTTACTTCCTGTTCCGGGGCAGAGGGAGCATGGAACAAACGACGGACAGGCGCGCGCAGCACCCCCCCCCCAGCGGCGTGCACCCGGGGGGTTCTTTCACAGGGGGGGGTTGTCCTTTTGCTCTTCCTTCCTTCTCGCCCCCCGTCTCCGTGCAGCAGCAGGCGGACGGTGAGCTGAACCTCTCCCTGCGAGGAGGCCGGTGGTAGCTTCTGGGCTGTGGGGATTGGCCAGTTTCAGCCCTTTCCCGCCCTCCGCCTGCTTTTCATTGAGCACAGCCGCAGCGGCGGGAGCATGGAGTGCAGAGGTGCTGGGGGCGGCTCGTGGATGGGGCTCGCGCGGGCGGCTGCAGAGACAGTTCAACATGCAGAAGGGGGGCAGATCGCGCTGCATCCGGGGGGGCGCTGCACCTGGGGGGGGGGCACATCGGCGATCCGCCCCGGGTGTCAGCCCCCCTAGGAACACCACTGCCCTGAACAGGCGATTTAACTGGCCCAGAGTCATTTCTGAATAGTGCACAGCGAGATCAGTGTCCAAATCAAAATTAGAGCCAATTAATTGATTGTTACCTCCAATAATTAAATCTTTAGAGCCCATTAACCAATTATTTTGGGCATCAAAATTTGGGCAAATAGAATGTGGCAAATTGGGCTGAATTCAATAAAGGTTGCTGAAAGGCAAACACACCAAACTGGGTGCTATGCTAATCAAACATATAAATGACAAGTGACCGACTCACCCAAAATGCGCAGTAGAGACTTCCCTCTCTGTCCTGCCCTCGTGTCAAGATGTGATGACATCAGAGGGCAGAACAGAGAGGGAAACGGACGCTGCCGCTGAAGCCTGGAGATGAAGCAACATTGCCGGCGCACCAACCTCCACCCCCCCCATCCCCGACATCATCGCCGCAGAGCGATCTGCTGCTGCCTGCAGCGCTTTCACATGGGGGTGAGAGGCACTCTCATGTCAGTGCAGGGGCCCGGCACGGAGGGGGGAGGGAGCAGCGGCGAGGAGGGTAGCTGGACATGGGGAGAGAGCAGGGCAGAGAGGAGGGTTGCTGGACATGGTGGGAGGGCAGAGGAGAGAGCAGTGGGGGGACAACAAGGGAAAGAGGAGGGTTGCTGATATGGGGGGAGGGCAGGGGAGAGAGGAGGGTTGGTGGACGGGGTGAGGCCAGGCAGTGGCGTAGTTAGGGTAGTTGACACCTAGGGCCGGTCATTTTTTAACACCCCCCCCCCCCCCCCAACCCCAAATCCAGTACTAGGCATACCGAGAATACAAAACACTCAGGACCTATAGAGCAATTCTACCATACCATAAGCAGTCATTTCTACGAGTCACACAAGGAAAAGGAAAGCATCTTAAACACTACAGTGAGCACTAGAACATCAATTCACCTATTGTAAAACAAAAATAGACATATTAGTACAGATCGTCGATCCTGCACAGTCAATGCCAACCGAAAGCCATGTCTTTTTCACAAACACAGATACACCCTAATCCACTATAGAATAAGTAATCATAAACTTTCTATTTAGACAAAAATTAAACAACCCCCGATGCCAGACTCTGCATACAATGCAACACCACAGAAACAGAAAATGTCCCCTAGTACTGTGCAAAATATAAAGACAGCAGATGTAAATTTGAAAAAAACTAACAAATACCAATCACCACTTTACAAATTAACAAATAGAAATAAAGCAAATACAGAAAATAAAATAACACCATTTTATTGGACTAATACATTTAGCTTCCAGAGGCCAAAATCTCCTTCCTCAGGTCAATACAGTACAGTGCTGTTATAGTATGCTATCCTGACCTAAGGAAGGGGGTTTTGTTCTCTGAAAGTTAAGTCAAAATGTATTAAAATTAGTTCAATAAAAAGATTACCTTATTTACATGTTCTATTTATAAACATTTATTAACACAGCTACAATACTATATCCTAAAGCAAAATAATAAAAATATATATTTACAGTTTGTCGTCTCTGGTTTCTGCTTTCCTCATCTTCTTTTCACTGTCTACCTTCCATCCAGCATCTGTCTTCGCTCTCTCTCTGCCATCCAGTTCTGCCCTCTCTAATGTCCCTTCCACCCACTGTCTGCCCTCTCTCTCTGCCCCTTCCATCCACCATCTGCCCCAGTCTGCCATTTCTCTCCCCCCCCTTCCATCAACATCTGCCCCCTCTCTCTCTCTCTCTCTTCCTTCCTTCCATCCACATCTGCCCTCTATCTCTACCCCTTCCATCCACCATTTGCCCCAGTCTGCCCTCTTTCTATCTCCCCCTTCCACCCACCATCTGCCCTTTCTCTCTGCCCCTTCAATCCGTCTGCCCTCCCTCTCCCATCCATCTAGGGTCTGCCCTCCCTCACGCTCCCCCCTTTCATCCAGGGTCTGTCCCCACCCTCCCCAATCCCCTTCTCCCCTCTGGGCACCCATCTGGGCTCCCCCACCCTCCTCAATCCCCTTCTCCCCTCCGGCCCCCCTCTGGGCTCCTCCACCCTCCCCAATCCCCTTCTCCCCTCTGGGCACCCCTCTGGACTCCCCCACCCTCCCCAATCCCCTTCTCCCTTCTGGGCACCCATCTGGGCTCCACCACCCTCTCCAATCCCCTTTTTCCCTCTGGGCACCCATCTGGGCTCCCTCCTCCACCCTCCCCAATCCCCTTCTCCCCTTTGAGCACCCCTCTGAGCTCCCCCACCCCTCCCCAATCCCCTTCTCCCATCTGAGTCCCCCCTCCCACCCGACCTAACCCGACACACCTATCAGCTCCGTTCTCCTGCTCCCACCCTGTCCTGCCTTTAAAAAATTTTTTCGAAGCGCCAGAGTGGCAGGCAGTGCCTCGAGTCTGCCCTACTAGTAAAAATCTCCTTGACGTCATCGTCCTGCCCGCCCTCATGGTAATAGGAGATTTTTACTAGCAGGGCAGACGCGAAGCGCTGCCTGCCACTCCGGCGCTTTGAAAAAAATTTTTTAAGGCAGGACAGGGTGGCAGCAGCACGAGCGGAGCACACACACCCCCCCCCCCCGACACACACACACACCCGCTGACACCCGGGGCGGACCGCCCCCACCGCCCCGCCCTTGCTATGCCACTGAGGCCAGGGGACACAGGAGGGCTGCTGGACATGGGGGGAGGGCAGGGGAGAGAGTAGGGTTGCTGGACATGGATCGATGGAGGGGAGGGCAGGGGAGAGAGGAGGGTTGCTGGACATGGGGGGAGGGCAGGGGAGAGAGCAGGGTTGCTGGACATGGGGGGAGGGCATGAAAGAGAGCAGGGTTGCTGGATGGGGGGGAGTGCCAAGGGAAAGAGGAGGGTTGCTGGATGTGGGAGGAGGGCAGGGGAGAGAGGATGGTTGGTGGACAGGGGGAGGCCAGGGAATACAGAAGGGCTGCTGGACATGGGGGGGGGGGAAGGCAGGGGAGAGAACAGGGTTGCTGGTAGTGGATCGGGGGAGGGGAGGGCAGGGGAGAGAGGAGGTTTGTTGGACATGGATTGATGGAGGTGAGAATTATTACATTTTGCAAAACACAAATCTCGCCTGTTTTAATGGGCTTAACGGCTAGTATTTTATAACACAACTGTGCACCAAGAGTAGTACTGCAAGACCATAGTAATGCACCCAACTGCTGGTGTAAATGGTGGCTCCTAAATGCAGCAGTTCTGTGCATAAAAGCAAGTTTTCCATAAAGCATATGCAAAGTTAGTAAGATGCTCCTGATGCACCCATTCTCCTCCCATGTCAACACTTACTTTGCAGTTGAATGTGAGAGAATCTAAGCACTCATTTTACAGAATAGGGGCAACTGAAGTGCATGTTAACACAAACTTTGGTACTTATCTCCAATTAAGTGCTAATTTAGTGCCAATTAACTATGTTATGCACATAACTGACCTTATTCTATAACTGGGCATACAATTGCACATCTAACTTTTTCGGCACCATTTATAGAATTTGTGGGTTTATCATTACTAACATGTTTTGGTAGATGCAAATGGACTGTGTGCAAAAAATAATTTTGCCTCTTTACCTCTGCTGAAAGCACCTAATAAGGATTGGAGACGACATGGTTTGACTCCTAAAACCAGGGCCGGTCTTAGGGCGAGGCGACCGAGGCAGCCACATAGGGCCCCGCGCTCAAGGGGGCCCCGCGCAGCACGCCTGGGGTCGCCCCGCCTGCTGCTCCCACGCCCCCCCGATGATCGATCGCTGTTCTGTAAAAAAAATTGAGAAGCGCCGAGTAGCAGGCAGCGCCTCGCGTCTGCCCTGCTAGTAAAAATCTCCTGCACGTCGTCGGGCCGGTCTTCCCGCATTAAGTCCCGCCCTCCTCTGAGGTAATAGGCTCTTCCCGCATTAAGTCCCGCCCTCCTCTGAGGTAATAGCCTACCTCCTCTGAGGTAATAGCCTATTACCTCAGAGGAGGGCGGGACTTAATGCGGGAAGACCGGCCCGACGACGTGCAGGAGATTTTTACTAGCAGGGCAGACGCGAGGCGCTGCCTGCTACTCGGCGCTTCTCAATTTTTTTTTAAAGTTAGTGGGTGCAGCAGGAGAAAAGAGTTGGTAGGTGGGTCGGGTCGGGTCAGGGGAGGGGGACTCAGATGTGAGAAGGGTGTGGGATGGGGGTTCTCAGTTGGGGGAGGGGGTAAGGGGGACTCAGATTGCAGAAGGGTGTGGGATGGGGGTTCTCAGTTGGGGGAAGGGGGTAAGGGGGACTCAGATGTGAGAAGGGTGTGGGATGGGGTTCTCAGTTGGGGGGAGGGGGTAAGGGGGACTCAGATGGGAGAAGGGTGTGGGATGGGGGTTCTCAGTTGGGGGGAGGGGGTAAGGGGGACTCAGATTGCAGAAGGGTGTGGGATGGGGGTTCTCAGATGGGAGAAGGGGGCTGGAACTGGGGTTTGAGAAGGGGCCATATGGGAAATGGGGGCCATGCATGGGGCTGGTGGGAAAATGGGGCATGCATGGGTCAGGTGGGAGAATGGTTCTGGGGCTGAAAAGGGGGGCTCTAATACAAGACGTGGATGAAGGGGGCTGGAACTGGGGGCTGAAAAGGAGGGTAGGTGGGATAAGGGGTCTAGTACTGGGACTGGAGGCTGAAAAGGGGCAGGGGCTGAAACTGTGGGTACTGGGGGCTGAAAAGGAGATAGGGAGAAGTGGCTGGGGCTGAAGCTTGGACTGGTGAGAGAAATGGGCTGGGGACTGGGGTTGAAACTGGGGGCTGAAAAGGGGACAGGGAGGAGTGGCTGGGGGCTGAAGCTCGGGACTGGTGGGAGAAAAGGGCTGGGGCTGAAATGGGGGACTGGTGGGATAGTGGGGCTGGAACTGGGGGCTGAAAAAAAGGGGCAGAGAGAGGGGCAGATCCTGGATGGAAGGGGGAGCGAGAGGGAGGGCAGACCCGGATGGATGGGAGGGTAAATGGTGGATTGAAGGGGCAGAGAGAAAGGGCAGACAGTGGATGGAAGGGATAGAAAGGGCAGACAGTGAATGGAAGGGGCAAAGACAGGGCAGATGTGCACGGAAGGGGCAGGGAGAGAGGGCAGACATTGGATGGAGGGGACAGCAGAGAGAGCAGACACTGGATGGCAGAGAGAGAGCGAAGACAGATGCTGGATGGAAGGAAGACAGTGTATTTAATTTTGTATCTGCAGTGTTCTCCTGTGTATTAATCATGAGTTATATTGTTTTCATCTTATGTAGCTAGTTTGTTGGGTTTGCTGTGCTTTCCTGTAATGATTGGAGTTCTAATGTTTGTCCAATTTGTACTTATTGTACTGCTTTTTTTTTTGTTATAAATTGTAAACCGTTCTGTCTTGCAGTAGCAATAAGATACGGTATATAAATTGATGTAAATAAAATAAATAAATAAATAAATAAAAGAAGATGAGGAAAGCAGAAACCAGAGACGACAAACTGTAAATAAAATATATATTTTTATTTTTTTGCTTTAGGATATAGTATTGTAGCTGTGTTAATAAATGTTTATAATAGAATATGTAAATAAGGTAATCTTTTTATTGGACTAATTTTAATACATTTTGACAAACTTTCGGAGAACAAAGCCCCCTTCCTCAGGTCAGGATAGGATACTGTAACAGCTCTATACTGTATTGACCTGAGGACGGAGGTTTTGGCCTCTGAAAGCTAAATGTATTAGTCCAATAAAATGGTATTATTTTATTTTCTATATTTGTTTTATTTCTATTTGTTAATTTGTAAAGTGGTGATTAGTATTTGTTAGTTTTTTTTCAAATTTACATCTGTTGTCTTTATATTTTGCACAGTACTAGGGGACATTTTCTGTTTCTGTGGTGTTGTATTGTATGCAGAGTCTGGCATCTTGGGGGTTCAGTTTAATTTTTGTCTAAATAGAAAGTTTAAATATTACTACTTATTCTATAGTGGATTAGGGTGTATCTGTGTTTGTGAAAAAGACATGGTTTTCAGTTGGCATTGACTGTGCAGGATCGACAAGCCCTGGAGCTGGGGGCCTTGGAGCTCGGAGGGAGGGGTGGCCGGCTCTGGAGCTAGGGTGAGGGTGGAGCTAGGGTGGGGCGGAGTTAGGGTGGGGGCGGGGCTAGGGTAGGGCCCCATCAAATTGGTCTGCATAGGGCCCTGCACTTGCTAAGACCGGCCCTGCCTAAAACTATATATAGAACAGAGATTCCACAGGACCTTCTTCCTCCTTTTGCTATGACAGAGTACCTCCTGCATACAACATACCTTCAGCTGTGCCTACCTCATGGGCAGATGATCAAAAGCCCCATGCTGTTCCAACTCTAAAAATAGTGTTGGAACAGCATGGAGCTTTACCGCTATTCTCTCTGATCATAGGGTAGAGGTTTGGGAGGATTGTGCCTGAGCATGCACTCAAACACAATCTTCCCGCAATTGTTTGACAGGTCTTGGGTGTCAAAAGCCCAGACCTGTCAAACACAGGGGCTGGAGGTCCATGGGACCACTAGACCCCTACTACCCCCTCACCAAGCCAAGCGAAACTGGGGCTGGAAGTCCGGAGGACTCGATCCTCCCCCAGCACCCCCTCAGATGTCCCTAGTGGCCCAATGGGCCGTGGTCAATCCCCCCACCTGGTGGTCTAGTGGCCTTTCCCCACCCCCTACCTTCAGTTGGAGGAGGGAGGTGGCCTCCCTCCTCTTCCATCGGCGCCACCTCAAAAATGGCGGTGCCCAGCCCTGTCCAGTGTATCCTGGGATGCGCTGGGTGAGGCTTCACACCATATAAGGTCCCGGGTGGTAATTCAATTTTTTACACGTCTGCTACGTGCACCAGAAAATAATTTCTATTTTCTGGTATGTGGCGGAAACCGGGTGGTAATTGTCATTCTATGCACATAGATAATTACCGCCCAGTTACCGTGTGAGACCTTACCACTAAGTCAATGGGTGGCGGTAAGGTCTCAGACCCAAAATGGACGTGCGCCAATTTTTATTTTGCCGCATGTCCATTTTTGGCAAAAATTAAAAATTAACATGGGATAGCATCCTCGTGCAGACCACTGATTGAGAGCAGTGGCATTTTTTCCTAGAAGACATATAGGATTAGAGATGCTGGAGAGAACTGAACGAATGGAGGCCTGAGTTTAAAAAAAAAAAAAAAACCCTCAGAATACTTAAATCTCTATAGATGCTGTCAGTCACATGGGTCAGATGCCCATCCACTCAAGATGTGACTTCATGTTGTATTCCTCCCGGGGGGGGGGGGGGGGGGGGGGAGAGAGAGACAAACACAAAAATCCAAATTATCATCCCTCAGAATTACATTGAAGTTGACTCTTCTTGTTTCTGTCACTAGAGGGCACAGAAGTTCTCTTTAGGGGATGCAGAGTATACAGCTTCACCCTGAATTTAGTTGGATACATTAAAGGATCATTAAAGTGTGGTATCTCAGATTACACACAACAGAATTAATATACATAGATGTAGTAAATCGGTTCCAGCTGGATCTGTAGCAATTTCATTTCTTTCCTGCTTGTTAATGTATTGAAGGTCAAAGGCTTTACTGCATTTTATACGTTTCTGTAAACAAAATATAGTTTATTTATTTACTTGTTACATTTATATCCCACATTTCCCCACCTATTTGTAGGCTCAATGTGGCTTACATAGTACTGGAGAGGCATTACAGACTCCGGTGTAAACAAATACAAAGTGATGTTGTGGTAAGATAAAGTTAATGTGGCACAGCCACACTAGGGAATCGTACAACAGAAGACTTGTGTTATGTCCATTACATTCTTTAGTTTTGTTGTGTTGCAGAGATCAGGCATTTATGTTGGATCGGTAGGGTATGCCTTTTTAAACAGGTTAGTTTTTAGTGTTTTCCGGAAGTTTAGGTGGTATTACATAGTTTTCAAGGCTATTGGTAATGCATTCCACAGTTGTGTGCTTATGTAGGAAAAACTGAACGCGTAAGTTGATTTGTATTTGAGTCCTTTGCAGCTTGGGTAGTGCAGATTTAGGTACGTTCGTGTTGATTCGGATGTGTTTCTGGTTGGTAGGTCGATCAAATCTGTCATGTATCCCAGAGCTTCACCGTAGATAATTTCGTGAACCAGAGTGCAGATTTTGAAAGCAAAGCGTTCTTTGATTAGGAGCCAGTGTAGTTTTTCGCGAAGGGGTTTTGCACTTTGAAATCACGTTTTTCCGAAGATAAGCCTAGCTGCCATGTTTTGAGCGGTCTGAAGTTTCTTTAAGGTTTGTTCTTTGCATCCTGCATAAATTCCATTGCAGTAGTCTACATGGCTTAGTACTATTGATTGTATCAGGTTGTGAAATGTTCCCCTCAGGAAGAATTGTTTCACGCGTTTGAGTTTCCACATTGAATGGAACATTTTCTTTGTTGTGGATGTCACTTGGCTCTCTAGTGTTAAGTTGCAGTCCATTGTAACGCCGAGGATTTTCAGGCTGTCTGAGATAGGGAGGGTTTCATCTGGGGTGTTGATAATTGTGGGGTTATCCGCGCTGTGTAGGGATGAGAGGATGAGACAGTGTGTTTTTTCTTTGTTTAGTTTTAGTTGAAATGCATTTGCCCAAGAGTCCCTGATGTTCAAGCTGATCTTGATTTCGTTGGTGATTTCTGTCAGTTTAGATTTGTAAGGAATGAATATTGTGACATTGGCTGCATAGATGAAAGGTTGGTTGGATAAGGACTTGGCTAGTTGGGTCATCATTAGGTTGAAGAGGATCGGTGATAGCAGTGATCCTTGTGGTACTCCACAGTCCTATTTCCACGGTGATATGTTTGAGTTTGATTTTACTTGATATGTTCTTGTGGTTAGGAAACCCTTGATCCAGCTAAGTATCTTTCCACAAATTCCAAACTTATCTAGTAATCATTAATATATTATGATTTATCATGTTGAATGCACTAGACATGTCGAATTGGAGGAGGAGAATGTTTTTTGCCTATTGCTATTTGCTGCTTGAATTTGGCTAGGAGAATGAGTAGTACTGTTTCTGTGCTGTGGAGGGGGCGAAAACCTGACTGTGATTTGTGTAATATTGAGAATTTGTTTCTATAATCTGTAAGTTGTTTGGCTACCATGCTTTTTATCAGTTTGACTGACAACGGAATGGATGCTACTAGATGGTAGTTAGTGATTTCATTTGTTTTTTTCTTGGTATCTTTTAGTATCGGAGTGAGTAGGATATTGCCATTATCCTTAGGGAAGAGACCTTGCTGAAGCATGTAGTTTAGGTGGGATATGAGGTCTGCTATGAAGCGGTCAGGGGCAGATTTCATTAGGTAGTTGGGACAGGTATCTAGTTTACAGTGAGTGTTGGAGAACCTGCTGATTGCCTGTGCAACTGCATCGACGGTAAGGAGGGCGAATTTTAACCAGGTTCGGTCAGCCGGGTATTCTCCAGTGGTTGGGTCCAACTCATTAAGGAATATTTCGATGTCAGTGTTGTCCTGAGGTAGCGTGTTGCGTAGGTTTGCAATTATTTCATTGAAATACTTAGCAAGATTGTCTGCAAATGGGATGTCTGTATTTGATGTAGTGACCAAGTTGGTGTCTAGGAGTTTGTTCACGAGTGGGTATAATTTCTTCGTGTCTTTGTAATCTGTCCCTATTTTAGCTTTATAGTATGATCTTTTGGTCTGTCTTATTGTGTATTTGTATTTTCTTTGTGATTGTTTCCATGTGTTGAGTGTGTGTTCATCTTTTGTTTTTCTCCATGCTCATTTGAGTTTCCTGGATTGTGTTTTTAGCTTTTTCAGTTCATCATTGAACCATGGTATCAAGTTATGCTTACGTGAAGTTCTTGTTCGTAAGGGTGCTATTTCATCTAGTATGCATTTGCATCTTTTATCCGATTCTACAAGGTAATATATGGAGTCTGTTTGTGCTGTCCATTCATTGTTGTATATCTGTTGCCAGAATGTTTTCGTGTCTACTTGACCTCTTGTGCTGTAGGATGTATGTTCTTGTATTTGGTGTAATCCCTTCTTCCGCCAGTGTAGGGATAAATTTAATTTGTAGTGATCAGTTCAGGGTGTTTCTGTCCATATAATATCTGTTATTATTAGGTTCTGGTCTGTTGAAAGTTTGTGTGAGATAAGATCAAGTGTGTGCCCTTTGACGTGGGTTACTTGCATTTGTGGCCATTTGAGATCCCATAGGTGGAGGAATTCCTTACATTCTCGTGCGTTGATTGAGTTTGGGTCTTCTAGGTGAAGGTTGATGTCTCCTAATACTAGTACATTGGAATTGGTTGCACATGTGTTTGAAATGAAGTCCATGAAGTTAGTCTGGCCTTTGTTCCAATTACCTGGAGGTCTGTAAAGACACAATTCAAATGATCGCATAGGGTTTTGTTATGGATTCTGATTGAAGCAATTTCAAGTTGAGGTGTCATGGACTCGGCAGTGGTTTCGGTGGTAAAGTGGGATTAATAGATTAGTGCTATGCCTCCACCTCTCTTTTCCTTTCTGGTCCAGTGTGTGATTTTGTATTCTGGAGGGCACAGGTCTAGGATTATGGGGTCCTTTTGGTCGTGGATCCAGGTTTCATTGATGAAGAGTAGATCAAGTTCTGCCATGATTCAGTCTGTTAGTATTGCTGTTTTGTTTACTGCGGATCCGGTGTTGATGTAGCCCACTTGGATTGTTTGGAATGGGTCTTCGGCATCTGGTGTTGTGTGGACTTTTATTAGTTGTCATTTCTTTGTTGAGGTGAGTTTGTTTGGACCCTTCTTTGCATTCTGTAGTGGTTGTCTGCATGTTGGTGTTCTTCCTTTGTTTAAGTTGTTGTCAGTTTGATGAGGTGTGGTGTATCTGATCAATCTTTGATGATTGTATAGTATGCGTATAATGTTACTTTCTGCAAGAGGGGTGGTTAGTGTTAAGGAGGAGATTATTAGGAGTAGTTTGAAGGTATTCATTTTGGTTTCTTTTCGCTGCGGGCTACTAATAAGACCAAGTTTTGATGACTGGATGCATGATAAGACTTTTTTTCTTTTGTGTGGGCTCTGGTGTTCTGGCCTTGTGTGTTATTTCAGGCTTAGTCTTTGGTGTGTGTGCATGAGGTTAGTGCATGACTTGGTTTTTGTTTGTGTATGACTGTTTGAGATCTTGTCTACCTGCACTATTTCTCAGTATGTTTTCCTTGGGTTAGGCGATGTATGGCTATGTGTTACCTTTTGGTTGGGCTGTTTTGGGCCACTTTCGTTGTCTACCTCGTCAGTTGATGAATTTGATCTGCGGTTTGAAATTCCCTTAGATCCTGCCATTGGTTTTCTTGCCAGCTGTTCTGACCAGTCAATTTGTTTGTTTGTTTGTTTGTTTTCTTGATTAGGTAAGGAGTCTGCTCTTGTATGAGGGGAGGCTAGAGGTATAGAGACTAGTAGGTATGAAAGCTGTGCTGGGACTTGCTTGCAGTTGCTTCCCTCTCTTCACTGACTTAAGAAGAGGGTCTGCCTTTCAAGCTGTTGAGATCAGTACTGGATCAGGTTTAAGTGATAAGATGATGAGCAGAGGAGATGGGAGGGGGGAGAGTAGCTCTGAGTCAGGGTCCTCCCTCAATCAGTCTCTTAGCAACTAATTGCTTCCCACCCTCCTTGCCCAGAGGATCTTCAGGGCTCAGATTTCTGACTTTGGCTGGAGGAAGAAGGGAGGGGAACTTCAGAGCACCTTCAAGGTAATTAGCACAGAGGTGTGACAAATGCAACACAAAGAAGTCAAGTTGGAAGATTCTGTCTCACTCTGATATCCTGCTTCAAAATTTCTGATCAATTCTGCAACAGTCACTTTAAGCTAATTTCATTTCTTAATCCTTCTTATGCTTGCTTAAAATGTTAAAATCTTCATAGATTTGCCAATACAAAAAGTTTTCCTCCTGACTTCTCTGGCTGCCTTTGATTGTTGATGACCCAGATGGGAGGGGTTGCTCTTGAGCAGGGAAAGGTGCTTGAAAGACAAAAGGAAGGTACTTGACTTAATTGCTCTTAGGAATGTGGTCAGTGCTAGCACAGTCTCTCATAGTTGTTAGCTAATCTCTAGATTCATTGGTGATAGACACCCTGTGATCATCCCACAGTAAGATCAAATGCCCCTGTCCATCACACGACTTGCTCCCTAAAGGAGAACGGCAGATTAAATTCAGGTCAGAGGGTCATACCATGGTTAATATTTAACAACATTTTCGGATCATCTATTTTATAAACCATTAAATCACAGTTTAGTTGTCCAGAATCAAATATTTACAGACAAAAACGTCGGCCACGTAGAATAAAAGGCAAACTTTTAAAGAGGTTACCGGTATAGCTGGCTTGTTGCTGTTAACCAAGTCACTTAACTCTCCATTACCCCAGGTACAAA
This sequence comes from Microcaecilia unicolor, assembly GCF_901765095.1. Lineage (NCBI taxonomy): Eukaryota > Metazoa > Chordata > Amphibia > Gymnophiona > Siphonopidae > Microcaecilia > Microcaecilia unicolor. The sequence goes on from NC_044034.1 coordinate 199,855,741, forward strand.
TAATTAGATTACGAGCTCATTTGGGACAAAAAAAATACCTAAAATAAACTTTCTGTGGTGCTAGCTGTTTTCCGGGCATACACTTAACCTAGCCTGCAGTTTTGCTATTTCTAGCAGGCTAAACTTAAGCAGCAGGAAAGTTAGGGTTCAAATCCTGTTTTTGGAACTGAAGTTTCTTCTGATCGCATAGATGCCAGCTTTTCAAAATGACTGAGGATGCTAAACAACACAAATTATCCTTCCCTGGCCTCAGTGAAGGAGGATAGCACCCACTGGCTTGTGTGATTTTTCATGTCTGATCCAGAGGCGTAGCCAGAAAACAGATTTTGGGTGGGCCTAGGCAAGAAGTGGGTGGGCACCAAGTGTTCTCCCCCTCCCCACCACCAAAAAATATCTCAGCTGGTGGGAAAATGCTTCTTTCCACCTTGGCAGTCTGCAGCAGGCATGCGCTGAAAACTTAGCATGTGCAGGTGCCAGTATCACGGAGAATAGCATTTTTGTTACCATCAGGGGAAGTCTTCAGCTGGCAGAGCTTGGGCTATCGCTAAATGTGTGCTATTGTTGGGTGGGACTGAGCCCTAAGTGGGTGGACCCAGCCCACCCAGGCCCACCTGTGGCTACACCACTGTTCTGGTCTGCTCCCTTTCAGTTGCTCACTGCTGTCAATCATAGACACTGCTTTTCTGTACCTATTGTAGCTACTGTAAAGTAGGTAAAGAATGGGCCTGGGGAGGCCAATAATTAATTCCAAACCTGCTGAGCTCAGTTAATTTAGATGTATAGGAGAACAATATTATATATGCTCAGTAGATAACCTATACAGAAAAATGATAACGTGTAAGCAGTATTCCTGAGGGTCAAGCCACAAGGCTGGCTGTAAAGCAGATGCTGTTCTTAGGACAGACGTAAAAAGCTTTCTTTAGTACCACTCGAGTACATTCAAAATATAAATGCATATAATTATTAAAGATTAGGAGTTTCAAGCAGGGAGTACATAATCTCTAACTTTTATTTCACTTTACTGTGAAGAACTGCACAAAAATGAGACATAGGACTTATTCCCAATTAAAATGGGCAAATCTCAAAGTAAAAATAGAAGAGTCTAGAACACGTAAAGGGTCTTATGGTCATGAAAAGTGTATGATGAAAAGAAGAGTTAAATGCACACGCACGCTGCAGAGACGGTTTTTCATCGACCCCCGCGCATTCATCCTATACCCATTTTTCCAACAGTACATTCTTTTGCTGCCACAATGCCCCGTATCGTTTCGCAACAAAACCCGAATTTGTGCTCAGCTTCTCTGCCTTTTCAAGACGGGCCGTGCTTTAGACATTAGCTGCGCCTGCAGTTAATGTTAAAAGGCAAGTACACAGCGAGCGGCTGTCTGGCAGCGGTGTCAGGTTACCCGGCTGCTACAAAACAACTAAAGGAAACAGAATGGACAGCTTCAGGCACTAATCAGATTAGTCGTCAGTTGTTGATGATGTTTTAAAAGCCAATGGGGCTGAGCGAGAGGCGGGCACCAGCCTAGGATAAGAGTATGAATTCTGCAATTCAGAGAGCGCTGTTGTCCTGTAGTGGGAATGGATTTTGATCTACGTGCTTTCTAGGCTTTAAACGGGAGTGGGCAGGAGGAAGGCGGTCGGTCAGATCCCGCGATTAACTGTGAGCCTGTCGCCGCCAGCCGGTCTCTAGGATGTCTCACGTGCAGCTGTCTAACGCCGTTTGGGAGCGGCTACTGGCTCGCCGGACCTTCCCTCTTCACCCTCGCAGTAGCGTCTGCAAGAATCTGTTCGGACGGATGGACCACGAAGAGCTTAGGCGGGAGTTAAAGAGCAAATTGTGGGAGATAAGCGAGGCGGACCGGGAGAGGTGGGACTACGACTTCGAGACGGACACTCCGTTGGCCGGGGGAAAGCTGGAGTGGGAAGCGGTGCCCGGGGAGGCGGTACCCGCTTTTTACCGGGAGACCCTCCACGTGGGCAGTAAGAGGGTCCCGGTGGCGATGATACCCGGACTGAGCCTGGATGGCAGCCCCAGTGAATCCTTGCATCAGGAGAGAGGGTGTAAGGAGGGTGAACAAAACAACCAGGAGAACCGATTGCATCACCCGAACTCAGGAATTACAACTAAAATAGCCCTGAAAAGGACAGCCACTTCAGCACATATAACAGGTAAATTAGTAAACAGGAAAGCATGTATGCAGTCGTCTCTAGGGTGCATAGCTTGTCATCTTATTTTGCCTGTCTGCACGTCTCGGTTTGTAAAGGGTGAATCTTGCGACGTTCAATAGTTACCGATGCGGACATTTGATATGTAAGAAAATATTTTCGTTGAAATCCATGAGTGTGAATGTCGTAATTAAAAAAGGTGGCTGCGTCCCGCACAAAGAGGGCGAGTTGAAAAGGAGGAATAAACTTTTGGTTCCTGAATTGCATGAAAGCTCCTAAATGGGAGCGGGAAAAACTTGCAACTGATCGTAAAATCCGATGGGGGGGGGGGCGGAGAGTGGAAGAACCACTTTTGCCTTTGCTTTGTTGGGAGTAATGGGAGGAGGGGCTGTTCCTGGCTCTGGGATTCGTGATGGAAGCTGCTTGTACCCCTGGGGCTTGGCTGCGGTACAATGGAAGTGCTTACACAGCACATTTCATCTCGGGCTACTCAGGTTTCAACGTAAACAAACTTTACACGCAATCTGGGGAGAAAGCTTTTCCTAAACTTTTTCGTTTACCTTTCTTCCTGTGCGCAGACCTGATCAGTCTCCCGATAATATAGCAGAATGACTTTTAATTGTGCATGTGGTGTGCATACGTTTCGATATCCACAGCGACCCAGGTTTTTTGTTTTGTTTGTTTTTCAGGACCAATAGAACAGAAGGGAACTCTAATTCATTTTTTAAAAATTCTTATTACACGTTTGTTTGACGTGTGGTCTAAGCATCGCAGCACCCTACTTTTTATTGACACACAGCAAAAGGAAATGTTGGCCACAGGTTGGCTAGACAGACTACAACTTAGCATGTACCAAGTCCTCCCCTCCGACCTCTGGTGTTGTGTAAAAACTAGAACTTCAGATGCTCTGAGGTCCGCTTGGTTCATTCGTTTAAATCCCCATCTCTACCCCATAATTGCATGGAGCTAAAGGTCCATGGAGGGGTGTGTTCTTTCTGTAGCTCTTGTCATGGGACAATAAGCATTCGTTATCGTATGATGTGGGCTGATTGGCTAATAAGTGACATGATTCCAGCCTCCCCCCCCCCCCCCCCCCCAGCAGTAACGGAATATAGGAAAAAGTGATTTTCACTACAGTAAAGAGTTGCAGATGAGCAGCCCTGCACCTAATTTGATTTAGGGGGTTGCTGTAATCAATGCAAATAACTTTAGTATAAACCAGCTATTAGGTGAAGGATGGAAAAAAAGGGGGGGGGGGATACTTGCAGAGAATAAGACACCTTTACACCTTAAAAAAATAAGCATTTTAGTAATAATAACACGTTTTTCATGCATGACCTGTACCCATAGGGAGTATGCAGGGTTTACTTTAGACTGAGTTGACTAGTAGTGCCTTTGGAGCCCCCTTTCTTTATTTAACATCTCCTTTCTTAACCTTTTTAGATTTCTTTGCAAAGCGGAAAAGGACAGCAGAGTCGAAATCGGCTTGTGGTATTGGACTGCCTTCCGTATCTCCCATTTCCCCTGAAATGACGCCCCGCAAGAGACTGCGATGATACTGGTAAGGGCAATATTATTGGAGGTGTGGTGCAGGAGACCCTCGACTTGAATCTCTTGCTTGCCTGTTTTTGGGCTTCAAGGTGGTTGGGGTCCCAAGCGAAAGGATGATGTTTGCTAATGAATGAGTGGCCTGACTTGTACCGGCTCAAGCTTTTCAGAAGCCTGAGACTTCAGTTTCACCGCTTGTCTAAAGAATAGAGGCAGGCAATAACCCTTCAGCAGGGTCAGAAATGGGACATAGACCAGTCATAGAAATAAGATCTACCATATCAGTTCACATCCAGTGTAATGTGAATGAATCTTGAGGTGATCCCTGCACCTCCTTTACAATGTGTTTACCCCATATACCCCCAGATTCAATATAGCATGACTAAAGATCCATGCCAAAATCCAAGTGGATTCTGTAACAATGCGTGTAACTTACCAAGCTAATGAGCACTGATAACACTACTTAACAAGCAATTATGAGCACTAATTAGCATTGATAGAATTTACACACACAACTCGTTAAGTGTATTCTATAACGAAGTGCGCTGAACTTCTAAGGTGTGCAGGCAGAAAGGGGTGTGGCTATGGGCAGGAAAATGGGTATTTTAAAATTTAGGCACATAGTTATAGAATATAGCCCAGTGCGCCTAAACCTACGCGCCAGGATTTACGCCACGTTTTCATTGGTGTAAATGGATGCACTTAGCTCTAGGTGCTGAAATATCAACTAAGCATATTCTATAATTGGTGCCTAAATATAGGTGCCAATTACAGTTAGTCGGCATAGTGCCTGTCTCCTGGGGTTGTCTATGTGCAAGTGCTCAAAATTTAATTTAGACTGTACAAAAATGTTTGGAGTGAATGGACAGCTTTTAAATAGTGTGTGACCTCATTTGAAAAGCATCATGGAAGCTTGCAAACAACAATTTTACCTTTGGTAAAGCGTCATAATATCCTGATATGTTCCTCTTCCTCTTAAGTTCATGTATTGGGTTTTGTGTAGAAGGGCATGGCAGCACACTTATTTGCCTAGTGCCCTTCTGGGGAAAAAAGCGATGTCTCAGCGAGCCCACTTCTGTGGTGCTGAAGTGCACGGAGTAGAGACTAGAGCTGAGGTTAACAAAGCCCGTCTTATAGGGGGTTTTCTTTCACTTTCTTTGCTGCCTGGGGCATAACCACTCACCAGTATTCTTTGTATTTGCAGATTTGCACTAACACACATGACTGACAGAGACACAGAGGCGTGCTGTCCAAACACAGCAACATCTACAAGCAAGAGAAGAGAAAACAATTGAAAAAATGAGCTGTCTTTACATCAATGTAGCAAACCAGTGGCTCTGGAGCAGTGTTAATTTACAAATGTGCAATGTACAATGTTTATTTTATACATATAGAAATGTATATGCCTTATGAGTACACTGGTCAAAACGTATAAAAGCTTTAAAGTTCTTTTTATATATTAAAATAAATGCTTAATCTCTGCTGAACTCTGTGCAAAAAAGTGTAAATTTTGTACAAAAGGGTATTTTTTTCAGAGTATACTAACTTATATTTTATATTTATGTGAGAAATGTTGATAATTTTGGTGAAACCCAATAGGTTTGTTTATTTGTTTGTTTGTTTTTGGTTAAGCCAAAGGGCACTATGTATTTTGCTTCTGTTTTACAAATTTTGTACATATTTTTATTTTTATAGTTTGTGGAAGTTTTCTGATCACAAGGGGTAGTTACAAGTATTGTTTTAGTTTACTTGAAGACAAATTTGATTCAATGGTTTGAGCCTATTTTTTTTTTTTTTGGTTACCACTGCCATTACAATAATGTCACCAATTTGAAATAAAAAAAAAAACATTTGTACCCTTTGAGTTCTTGTTTATTTCTGCAGTATTTTCTAAAGTCATTCAATTATTTTTCAAACATAAAGGGCTCCTTTTACTAAACAACAAAAGTGCTTCCCGGCACAGCAAATACGATGAAGCTCATTCAGTTCCTATAGGCTTTGTCGCATTTAGTACATGGGAATCACTACTGTGGCTTAGTAAAGAACCCCAAATTAGGTAAACTTATGACCCGCATTGTCCACTGTTTGAAGAAAGGATACTGGACTCTGTGGACTTTAGGTCTAACCTGGTACAGCATTTATGTTCTAATAAGGAAAAAATGGTCACCAACTGATTTACATTGAGCAGACCAATTGTAATGGTTGTCCAATGGATAGCTCCTTCCCCCTCCTCCTTTTGAAAAAGCAGTAGGCATTCCCTTTTGTCTCCTCACCTCATCTAGCATTCCTTCTCTTATTGTTCTCCTTCAGTGGACTTTGATCCTGGAGAACTGAGTTCGATTCCCACTGCAGCTCCTTGTGACTCTGGTTCAAGTCATTTAACCCTCCATTGCCCCTGGTACAAAATAAGTACCACTTTGAATGTAGTTGCAAAAACCTCAGAAAGGCGGTATATCAAGTCCCATTTTCCTTTCCCTTTCTCTGTCACTTCCTTCTATGCCCAAAACAGCCTCCTGCAACTAGTGCATTGCCCTGCCCTGCCCCTCTCCCCCTACCATCATGCCTAAAACCCTACCGTTTTGAGATTGTGAACAAGAAGCATAAATAAGTCCATATTCTGGGCACTGTCCACAAACTATTGCAGGGGTAACACAACCACTGAGCAAATGTGAGGGGGGGGGGGGGCTGTTCAACACATGGCCTTACCTTTCAGCCCTTACAGGCAAATGAGATTCCAGCTACAGCACATGACCCTGCATCATCCACAGGCAGGTGTTACATTTTGGCCTTCATTTTTTCCCTTTTTCTTCCATGTGTGGGGAAATGTGAATATTTCTTCATTTTTTTCTGTTATGGAAAGCTGTGGGAGCAGAGTCATACTGCTTTCTTTCCTTTCACTTGTTCAGATTCCAGTGCACCTGGTCTAGGAAAGAACTGTCAGGAAAGAGATTGCCAAGCATCACACTGTGGGAGATCTTTCTACTGCTTTAAACCAAAGTGCTATTGTGTCTGCTGGAGAGTGTGGCATTCAGCATCCTATCAACTCTCACTAACCATGTCCCTCTCTATCATTTAGACATTACCTACACCTACACTCTCCAGGTGTATCCGTGCTTATCAAAGAATATTACATGCACTACTGAGCCTATAAAAAAAGACATGTAAAGAATCCCCCTGCTTTTTTGGTGAGGGGAATAACATTGCCTGAGCAAACCAGAGCAGTTGGAGAGAGAAGTAGAGGATACTAGGTAGGTGGGGGAACGTTGGAAGTAATTTTATATTATTTAACCTTTTTCTTTCTGTTAAAGAAAACACAAGGGTTCATTACAGGAAGTTGAGGGTAGGAAATGTAAGGGAAAAGAGGATTGGATATAAGTGTGAGGGCAGGGTTGGCGATGATGGAAAAAGAAAAGGTTTAGTCGAGTGATGAAAAAGGGAGGGCAGAGAGAGGTAGTGGTTCAGGTTAATTTTGTCCCACCCTGCCCACCCAAGTTGGATTTGAGATGGTTTAGTGAATGAGGGAGGGAGAAGGGGGTCACAGCTTAGAAACAAGGAAAGCTTTGTTTTATTTTGAAGATTTATGCTTAATTGCCAAACATACAGCTCAATAGAGGCCTACAAAATTTTGTCTTGTGTGCATCACCACCACAAGATGGGACACCCCACCATGGGGTCATGGTGGGGTGATGAGGAAGTTATTTACAGATGGGAAGTAATTGGTGCAGCTAGTGCGTTACGTCTATCTGTAGGGGTGTGGGAAGTTTTATGATAAGTTGTGTGTTAAAGTTTAAATTGTAAGTTGTTAATTAATAAAGGTGTGGCCAATGTCTTGCCAATTTGGTATTGAATGGTAGTGTAAATTATTCTTGGAAGTATGGTGAGTTGATGTGGTGAATGGTATTTGCGAATGCCAATGTTATTGCCAGTATAGAATTCATGCTTAGCATTCAGCACCCCAGCACCTAAATTTTGGCAACCTTTTCAGAATTACCCCTTATGGGCTAAATTCAGTAAAGGGCACCCAAAGACACTAGGGTGATGTGCACTAACCCTGGCACCTCAATTTCCATGCAGAAATTGAAGTGTATTCTATAACAATGCACATAATTGGTTAACTAGCTAATCTACGCTGTTAATTGGATGCTAACATGCAATTATCAGCACTAATTGGCATTGAGGTTTTATTTGTTTATTATGACATTTCTACCCCGCACTTTCCCAAGAAAGCTCAGGTTCAATGCAGCTTACATAACAAATTAAGAAGCATTACAAGACAATATTAATACAAGAATACAACTATTTAAAAAAATTCTTTTCATATTAACTGAACACAGATCTAAAGAAGTGGGTTTTAAATAAACTTCTAAACGACATATAATCAACTGTGTCTGATAAACTTGGGTAATGAGTTCCAGATTTTGGTAAGAAAAATTAGCAATTAAATTTATGCACACAACTTGCTAAGTCACTTAGTTGAAAAAGTGGCATGGCCATGGGCGGTTCTTGGGCATTTCTAAATTCTATGCGCATTATTATAGAATACACCTGCTCTGTGCCTACTTTAGGCATCAGGATTTACACCAAGCAAAACATGACCTAAATGGATGCGACCAAATTTGGTCACATGGAGAGTCGCTCAGCATATTCTATATACTGCGTGGAAATTTAAGCCAATGCTATAAAAATTAGGTGTACTTTTTTTCACTCATGGATTTTTCAGGCACCATATATAGAATCTAGCCCTAAGTGCAAATTCTACAAAGGCAGGTTTTTGCCTCAAAGCTCCCAGCAGCACCCGATCACCAATGGTGCTTAATAGTGTTGCTTCATTTGGAAGTCCCAAGTATTATCATTGGTTTCTTATTGTCTACCACACTCCTCTACTTATTGTCAAGTAGGAAGAGGAAAAACAGCACCATGAAAAACTCCACATAAGGAGAAAAGACTGTTCTCAAAAAAAATCTCCTCCCACTACTGTGTGCAAAAAACTGTCCCTGTAACTTCACTCTTAAATAATATACATAAAATACCATACTATAATGTTCCTGTCTTTATAAAATACTATCATAAATCATTTTTGCATCTAACTTTAGGCATGAGCATTTATGTCTGTCAATGGCTGGTGTAAATGTTCAATCCTAACTACTCAGTAACAATAATCAAGAGAAAACAAACTGAAACTCTAAATATCTTCCAACAACTGTCAATTAGTGAAGAATCCAGTGATAACATCCAAATATATATGGTCACTATTAAAAAATAAAACACAAGGAAAAAGATCTCAAAACACCCACTCAGCATCTTCTCCTGGGGTCTAAAAAAACCTCATGGTATTGAAATGCCATTTATTTCTTTATTACTTCTTTTATTACTTTATTATATCCTCTTATATTAAATTTTTTTTAGATTTTTCAAATTTCTATTCACACTCAAATTTCTGTTCACACAACAGTTCCCAATTTTGCAGCACAGCAATAATTAAATTAAGTTCTTGTTTCATGACATTTTGATCATAGCATTTATGAAACAAAAAGGAAGTCAAACACTTAACTGACACCTGACAGCAACCAGACCCATTTCATTCAAATGGCTTCCTCAGGGGTTGTGCATCGACATCTGAATTTTGAAAGGCTGGTCTCATATATTTAAATGATGACCTATGTACCATATATAATTTGAAAACATTAAAAGGGCAAAGCAGAAAAACTGACTTTAACATAGCATCATATTTCAAACACCCAAATCAACTTGCTGTTAATATGGTATCACATCAATTATTTTGAAATCATTAGAAAAATACCTTATGTTATATATTACTAGTAAAAAAGGCCCGTTTCTGACACAAATGAAACGGGCGCTAGCAAGGTTTTCCTCGGAGTGTGTATGTTTGAGAGAGTTTGTGTGAGAGTGACTGTGTGTGAGAGAGAGAGAGAGACAGAGAGAGAGAGAGAGAGTGAATGTGCGAGTGTGTGTGTGACAGAGAGAGAGTGAGACTGGGTGTGAGTGTGTCTATGAGAGAGAGAGTGTGTGTGTGTGAGAATGAGAGTGTGTGCCAGGGGCCACCCTCCCCCTCCCTCCCCCATTCCTTCCCCCTCCCCCCTCCATTCTTTCTCTCCCCTCCCCCTCCCTTCCTCCCAGTTCCAGGATCATTCCCCCCTCCCTCCGACTTTCAGGGTCCTTCCCTTCCTCCCTCCCTCCCTCCAACTTTCAGGGTCATCCCCTCCCTCCCTCCTTCTCTCAGGGTCCCTTCCTCCCTCAGGGTCCCTCTCCCTCCGAATTTCAGGATCCCTCCCCCTGAGTTTCAGGGTCCCTCCCTCCCTAAGACTTTCAGGGTCCCTCCCTCCGAGTTTCAAGTTCCCTCCCTCCCTCCCTCTGAGTTTCAAGCTCCCTCCCAAGGAGTCGTTGCGGCTGCCCACATACTCTCCCATGGGGCCCGGAGGGCAGCCGCGGCTGTCACCTGCTTTCCTCCTCTTTTGCGCCGCTCCGACTCCTGAGGTGCACTGCTCCGACTCCTGAGGTCCCCCTCCCCCACGCCCAGCGCAGGAACGCGCAAGCATGCCGGCTCAGCACAGCAGCATGCTCTCCATGGCTCTGCCCCCTCCGCTGACACCCAAGGAGGACTCTGCCATTGGTCACAACGCTGTCGGCTACTACGCCCCTCAACGCTTCTGTTTCTTTCAAGCTCCGCCTCCGCCGCTGTGCCCTGCCCCTTTTGCCCCTCCTCCTCTGACTCTGGCGTTCTACGTGACGTCAGCCTGATCTATGGAGCCTAGCAGACCAACTTCAAAGAAAACCACGGACACAGGCAGCAAGATAGAACGTTGGATGTGAGAATCTAATATAATAATTTGCTCCTCCAACATTCCAATGTGTCTCACTGGGATCGTAACCACCTGCTGACATCACTCCTCCAGTGTTCTCCTCCAACATTCCAATGTGTCTCACTGGGATCATAACCACCTGCTGACGTCACTCCTCCAACGTTCTCCGTCCCCCCTCCCTCCCAGTTCCATGGGACCCTGGAACTGGGAGGGAGGGACGGAGGGACAGAGGGAGGGGGAACCCTGGAAATGGGAGGGAGGGAGGGGGGCCTGGAACTCGGAGGGAGGTGGAGGGGGAAGGGGAGAGATGCTGCACATGGATGGATGGAGGGGTCAGGGCACAGAGGACGTTGCCTGCATATGGATGAATGCAGGGGAGAGAGCATAATGCAGGGGAGGGAGGGGACCCTGAAACTCGGAGGGAGGCAGGGAGGGGACGACCCTGGAACTCGGAGGCAGGGAGGGAGGGAGGGGACGACCCTGGAACTCGGAGGGAGGAGGGACAACCCTGGAACTCGGAGGGCAGGAGGGACACTGGAACTGGGAGGGAGGGGGAGCCTTGGCACACACTCTCATGCTCACACACTCTCTCTCTCACAGACACACTCGCACCCAGTCTCACTCTCTCTCTGTCTCACACACGCACTCGCACATTCACACTCTCTCTCTCACACAGTCACTCTCACACACACTCTCTCAAACATACACACGCCGAGGAAAACCTTGCTAGCGCCCGTTTCATTTGTGTCAGAAACGGGCCTTTTTTACTAGTCTAATATAATAATTTGCTCCTCCAACATTCCAATGTGTCTCACTGGGATCGTAACCACCTGCTAACATCACTCCTCCAACGTTGTCCTCCAACGTTCCAATGTGTGTCACTGGGATTGTAACCACCTGCTGACATCACTCCTCCAACGTTCTCCGTCCCCCCTCCCTCCCAGTTCCATGGGACCCTGGAACTGGGAGGGAGGGACAGAGGGAGGGGGACCCTGGAAATGGGAGGGAGGGAGGGAGGGGGACACTGGAACTCAAGAGGTGGGAGGGGGCCTGAAACTCAGAGGGAGGTGGAGGGGGCAGGGGAGAGATGCTGCACATGAATGGATGGAGAGGGCAGGGCACAGAGGACGTTGCCTGCATATGGATGAATGCAGGGGAGAGAGCATAATGCAGGGGAGGGAGGGGACCCTGAAACTCGGAGGGAGGCAGGGAGGGGACGACCCTGGAACTCGGAGGCAGGGAGGGAGGGAGGGGAAGACCCTGGAACTCAGAGGGCGGGAGGGAGGGGGGACCCTGGAACTCGGAGGGAGGGGCCCCTGGCACACATGCTCACACACACTCTCTCTCTCTCTCACACAGACACATTCGCACCCAGTCTCACTCTCTCTCTGTCACACACTTGCACATTCACTCTTTCTCTCTCTCACACACACACTCTCTCAAACATACACACTCCGAGGAAAACCTTGCTAGCGCCCGTTTCATTTGTATCAGAAACGGGCCTTTTTTACTAGTTATTATATAGGATAAGCAGTTCAAACTCACAATCCATCTTGCTACTGGCCTGTTGTTGAAAATGTTCAGAGTCAAGTACAAAATGGTGTGACCAGTGGCGTAGCCACAGGTGGGCCTGGGTGGGCCGGGGCCCATCCACTTAGGGCTCAGGCCCACCCAACAGCAGCACATATTTAGTGCTAGCTAGTGGGGATCCCAAGCTACACCAGCTGAAGACCTCCCCCTGATGGTGCTGAAAACACTTCTCTCCACTTCAGCAGTCTAAGCTTCCTAAGCTGCTGATACTGGCCTCATCGCATTGGGGGGGGGGGGGGGGGGGGGGGGGGAGGAGAACACTTGGTGCCCACCCACTTCTTGACTAGGCCCACCCAAAATCTGCTGTCTGGCTACGCCCCTGGGTGTGACTATTTATATCACATGATCAATAAAGCTGTGATGAATCATGGATAGGCACTTTTTAATTGCAGGATCATTAGTTGTTATTCTGCATTAAGTGATGCTACCGGTATAAATTGAATAATTAACTGAAATATTCATACATTCATTATTGTTATACAGACTTCATATAAATTATCTTACAACTGCCATCCTTAAAAAAGACCTACATTACTAGGAAAACCGTATGATCTTATATAGAACAAGAACTATCTGGTATATTAAATATTATTCAAAAAAAGCCTTGCTTCAAGTTTAGAATGACATTGTTTAAATCACAGCATCAATTAATCCATTATCAATCTTCAACAGTCATTCTCAAGAATGCAAAATCATTGGTTGATGCTCCCTTTAGAGATTATATGGGACAACAGTTAAGTGGTTAATTGAAAAATGCACACCATTCAATATTGCTGTTTAGATCATTAGGTTCCAAAATATTTAAACGATATATCCATGTCTGTTCATATTGCAAAAGCAATTTCACTTGGACGCCACCTCTCACATTGGGTTTAACAAGATCAATAATAAAACATTTTAGTTGCTCAAACTTATGATTATACTCGATCCAGTGGTTGACTAACGGTGCTTCACTCCAGTATCTTTTCATATTACTCCGATGTTCATTGAGCCTTATTTTAAAGCACCTCGTAATCTTTTTTGTTTGTTTTTTACCAGTTTCGATTGGTATTCATGCTGACCTCCTTCCAATCTGCTCTTTTACGTGCCAAACAGGATTATTATATCCAACTGACCAACTCTCTTGGCTCTAATCCTCGACTTCTCTTCACCACATTGAACTCGCTCTTCAAGGTGCCCCCTCCCCCAACTCCCCCTTCATTATCTCCTCAGACCCTTGCTGAATTCTTTCACAACAAGGTTCAAAAGATAAACCTTCTTTCTCTACCTCACCACCTCTCCCTCCACTAGTCCGTTCCCCTCTCTCTCCTTCCCCTCATTCCTTTTCCTCCTTTCCTGAAGTTACTATTGAGGAAACTACACTTCTCCTTTCTTCCTCAAAATGTACCACCTGTTCCTCTGATCCCATTCCCACCCACCTTCTTAATGCCATCTCTCCTCTCTTATTCCTTTTATCTGTCACATTCTCAACCTCTCACTTTCCACTGCGACTGTCCCTGCTGCCTTTAAACATGCTGTGGTCACACCTCTCCTTAAGAAGCCTTCACTCGACCCTACTTGTCCCTCTAATTACCGACCCATCTCCCTCCTTCCTTTTCTCTCCAAATTACTTGAGCGTGCTGTTCACCGCCGCTGCCTTGATTTTCTGTCCTCACATGCTATTCTTGACCCACTACAATCTGGTTTTCGCCCTCTCCACTCAACCGAAACTGCGCTTACTAAAGTCTCCAATGACCTATTACTGGCTAAATCCAGAGGTCAATATTCCATCCTCATTCTTCTTGATCTTTCCGCTGCTTTTGACACTGTCGATCACAGCATACTTCTCGATACCCTGTCCTCACTTGGATTCCAGGGCTCTGTCCTTTCCTGGTTCTCTTCCTACCTCTCCCTCCGCACCTTTAGTGTTCACTCTGGTGGATCCTCTTCTACTTCTATCCCTCTGCCTGTCGGCGTACCTCAGGGTTCTGTACTTGGTCCCCTCCTCTTTTCTATCTACACTTCTTCCCTTGGTTCATTAATCTCATCCCATGGCTTTTCCTACCATCTCTATGCTGATGACTCCCAAATCTACCTTTCTACCCCTGATATCTCACCTTGCATCCAAACTAAAGTTTCAGCGTGCTTGTCTGACATTGCTGTCTGGAAGTCTCAACGCCACCTGAAATTAAATATGACCAAAACCGAGCTTCTCATTTTCCCCCCCAAACCCACCTCCCCGCTCCCCCCGTTTTCTATTTCTGTTGATGGCTCTCTCATTCTCCCTGTCTCCTCAGCTCGAAACCTTGGGGTCATCTTTGACTCTTCTCTCTCCTTCTCTGCTCATATCCAGCAGATTGCCAAGACCTGTCGTTTCTTTCTTTACAACATCCATAAAATCCGCCCCTTTCTTTCCGAGCACTCTACCAAAACCCTCATCCACACCCTTGTCACCTCTCGTTTAGACTACTGCAATCTGCTTCTTGCTGGCCTCCCACTTAGTCACCTCTCCCCTCTCCAGTCGGTTCAAAACTCTGCTGCCCGTCTCGTCTTCCGCCACGGTCGCTTTACTCATACTACCCCTCTCCTCAAGACCCTTCACTGGCTCCCTATCCGTTTTCGCATCCTGTTCAAACTTCTACTAACCTATAAATGTACTCACTCTGCTGCTCCCCAGTATCTCTCCACACTCGTCCTTCCCTACACCCCTTCCCGTGCACTCCGCTCCATGGATAAATCCTTCTTATCTGTTCCCTTCTCCACTACTGCCAACTCCAGACTTCGCGCCTTCTGTCTCGCTGCACCCTACGCCTGGAATAAACTTCCTGAGCCCCTACGTCTTGCCCCATGCTTGGCCACCTTTCAATCTAGACTGAAAGCCCACCTCTTTAACATTGCTTTTGACTCGTAACCACTTGTAACCACTCGCCTCCACCTACCCTCCTCTCTTCCTTCCCGTTCACATTAATTGATTTGATTTGCTTACTTTATTTATTTTTTTGTCTATTAGATTGTAAGCTCTTTGAGCAGGGACTGTCTTTCTTCTATGTTTGTGCAGCGCTGCATACGCCTTGTAGCGCTATAGAAATGCTAAATAGTAGTAGTAGTAGTAGTATTCATATGCGGTTTTCTCCTGTTCATATGACACCGTTCTTACATTTCCAATCCGGCTTACGGCACTTTGGTCACTATCACACATTTCATCAGTTTGGACATTGGTCTTGTTTTTTCTTGCTATCTGTTTCGTTTCTATGTCCTGCGTTTTTTGATGATTTTGTTTTGAAGTTGTTTACAGGTCAGTAATATATTTCCCTACTTTTGCTTTACATACATATCATCTTTTCACTTCTTTAATTAACTATATACAGATTTAGGTCATACTTAAATGCACAGTACATAGCATTTCTTTCATTTATGATCTTCACATTTTATATTCAGATATAGTTTTTAACTGCACATTGTATCATCTTCTCATAAATTACACCTGTTGTATTTTGTATCATACAGTGGGGGAAATAAGTATTTGATCCCTTGCTGATTTTGTAAGTTTGCCCACTGACAAAGACATGAGCAGCCCATAATTGAAGGGTAGGTTATTGGTAACAGTGAGAGATAGCACATCACAAATTAAATCCGGAAAATCACATTGTGGAAAGTATATGAATTTATTTGCATTCTGCAGAGGGAAATAAGTATTTAATCCCTCTGGCAAACAAGACCTAATACTTGGTGGCAAAACCCTTGTTGGCAAGCACAGCGGTCAGACGTCTTCTGTAGTTGATGATGAGGTTTGCACACATGTCAGGAGGAATTTTGGTCCACTCCTCTTTGCAGATCATCTCTAAATCATTAAGAGTTCTGGGCTGTCGCTTGGCAACTCGCAGCTTCAGCTCCCTCCATAAGTTTTCAATGGGATTAAGGTCTGGTGACTGGCTAGGCCACTCCATGACCCTAATGTGCTTCTTCCTGAGCCACTCCTTTGTTGCCTTGGCTGTATGTTTTGGGTCATTGTCGTGCTGGAAGACCCAGCCACGACCCATTTTTAAGGCCCTGGCGGAGGGAAGGAGGTTGTCACTCAGAATTGTACGGTACATGGCCCCATCCATTCTCCCATTGATGCGGTGAAGTAGTCCTGTGCCCTTAGCAGAGAAACACCCCCAAAACATAACATTTCCACCTCCATGCTTGACAGTGGGGACGGTGTTCTTTGGGTCATAGGCAGCATTTCTCTTCCTCCAAACACGGCGAGTTGAGTTCATGCCAAAGAGCTCAATTTTTGTCTCATCTGACCACAGCACCTTCTCCCAATCACTCTCGGCATCATCCAGGTGTTCACTGGCAAACTTCAGACGGGCCGTCACATGTGCCTTCCGGAGCAGGGGGACCTTGCGGGCACTGCAGGATTGCAATCCGTTATGTCGTAATGTGTTACCAATGGTTTTCGTGGTGACAGTGGTCCCAGCTGCCTTGAGATCATTGACAAGTTCCCCCCTTGTAGTTGTAGGCTGATTTCTAACCTTCCTCATGATCAAGGATACCCCACGAGGTGAGATTTTGCGTGGAGCCCCAGATCTTTGTCGATTGACAGTCATTTTGTACTTCTTCCATTTTCTTACTATGGCACCAACAGTTGTCTCCTTCTCGCCCAGCGTCTTACTGATGGTTTTGTAGCCCATTCCAGCCTTGTGCAGGTGTATGATCTTGTCCCTGACATCCTTAGACAGCTCCTTGCTCTTGGCCATTTTGTAGAGGTTAGAGTCTGACTGATTCACTGAGTCTGTGGACAGGTGTCTTTCATACAGGTGACCATTGCCGACAGCTGTCTGTCATGCAGGTAACGAGTTTATTTGGAGCATCTACCTGGTCTGTAGGGGCCAGATCTCTTACTGGTTGGTGGGGGATCAAATACTTATTTCCCTCTGCAGAATGCAAATAAATTCATATACTTTCCACAATGTGATTTTCCGGATTTAATTTGTGATGTGCTATCTCTCACTGTTACCAATAACCTACCCTTCAATTATGGGCTGCTCATGTCTTTGTCAGTGGGCAAACTTACAAAATCAGCAAGGGATCAAATACTTATTTCCCCCACTGTATATATTGTTTCCGACTTTTGATGTATTATAACTTATATATGTATCTCTTCCATTTATGATTTTCACATTTTATATTCAGATATAGCTTTTAACTGCCCATTGTATCATTTTTCTTATAAATTACACAAGTCCTGTTGCATTACATATTTTGTATATCATCTCAGACTTCTGATGCATTACTATTTATATATATATATATATTGTTTAAGTCTCCTGATGCAGGCCCTCAGGCTGAAACACAATGTTGTGTTGAGTATTTTGTGATTTTTAAATAAACCTTGTTTTATTTCAAGACATTGTGTGCTCCAGTCTCTGGAACCTGTGGCCTCAGTTCCCACTTTTCTCTCCTCTTGAGATCCTCCGTGAGATCATTTGAGTTCTCCACATACATGGATTCTCTTTGGACTTTCTCCTCGTAGTCTTTCTGACATATAATTTACCACAAGAGCACAAAATTATATACACTGCATGATCACTATTGTAATTACTGAAATGTTTTAGACGGTAAACTCTGCTGTCATTCATATTTTTAAAAGATATTAACTGTAAAGTCACTTCACAGTTTTTGCATCCTCCGCATTTAAAATGACCCTGTAAACTATTAGTTTTCTTAACTGATGCAGATGGCAAATTTGAAGAACTTAAAATCACTTTTAAATTTGTTCCCCTTGAATTGGAAATTCTCAAAGATGTTTCTGTAAATTTTTATGAGATTTCATAATATGCTATTGATCACGGATTATATTTGAAATCCTTGAGCTGGCGTTGTTATATTTATTAATAAATGTAAGAACATTTTGTTTGTAAGTTGGTTTTCTTGATCCATTCATTAACCATTCTCTTGCATTAACTTGGCTATACTGTATGCTTTTTTTTACAATTTTCCTGTTGTACCCCCGTTCTTTCAGATCTTGAATTAATTGTTTTGATTGTGTTTTAAAGTCTTCTTTATTACTATAAATTCTGCGGTATCACAGAAATTGTGAATAAGGTAAACTCTCTTTGCAATGTTTTGGATGAAAATTTGTAAAATGTAAAAATATGTTTTTATTTGAAGACTTTTGATGTACTTTAGTGAGAAATCTACCAGAGTCCTGTTCAATCTGTACATCAAGTATTGGTGTAAGCGTGATTATATGTAAATTGGATTTTAAGATTACAAGAATTTAACCAAAGAAAAAATGATGCAAATTCTTGGATATCGCCACCCAAAACAAAAAGACATCATTAATATAGCGATGCCAGGAATAGATATGTTCCAAAAATGGTGAATGAAAAATCCATTGGTCTCAAAATCATTCATGAAAAGACATGCCACAGATGGGGCGAAGGTCACACCCTTAGCCACTCCAGAAATTTGATGGTACAGTTGTTCATTAAATAGAAAGAAATTTTCTTTCATTGCTAATCATGCAACATTAATAATGAACTCGGTCGGAACTTTCTGAGGTCTTTCTCGTCAATCAAGTACAGCTTTAAGCATGGTAAGAGCATCATCTTGAGGTACTGAGGTATATAGGGAAATAATATTGAATGTTAGATATCTCTTCTCACCAGTCAGGGTATTCTCCAAAATGTTGAGGAAATGTGTTGTATCTTTAATATATGTTTTGTGATTATCAACTTCCTTTCTTAAAAAGGAGTCCTCAAATATTGAAAGTGGTTCTAAAACAGAACCATGCACGTCCGGTGGATTCTCATAACTTTTGTGGATTTTAGGAAGTAGATAAAAAAACAGGAATTATGGGATGCAAATTATTCAAAAATGTAAATTCCTCCTTTCGCAAAAAACCTTACTTATAGCCTTCCTGAGTCACAACATTAATCCTGTTTTGAAGTTTTAATGTAGGATCTAATTTTAATTTCCTATATGTACTTGAATCATTCAATTGATGCTCTGCTTCCTTTATGTAATCTACCCTATTAAGGATAACTATTGTGCCCCCTTTGTCAGCATTTTTGATTACTATTGACTGATTATTTTGTAAAGATTTAATAGGGTCTCTTTCCTTATGATTTAAGTTGTTATTTCTTTCTTCTTTTTTTTTTGTTAAAATCTTGTTTATTGGCAAACTCAATTATATAACAAACATTTTAAATAATATCAACGCAAATAGCCTGTTCACATATGTATCTGAAAAATTATGCCCATTTACATTTTTCTACCCCCCCCCCTTCCCTCCCTACCCCACCCTCCCACTAACCTCCTGCCTTCCACCAACTACCCCCCACCCTTCCCTTCCCCTATCCTCAACAGTTCAAAATTCTACTTCTCGCAACAGGTGTCAAGGAGTCCCAAAATGGCGACCAAATCTTACAGAACTGGTCTCCCTTTCTAGAGGCCAAGTCTCTGATTCTTTTCTTTTCCAGCATGCAGCACTGCATCATGGCCCCTCGCCACTGAGATACACTAGGCGCCTCCGGCTTCAGCCACAATTATAATATTGTCCTCTTCCACATCAGGACTGTTCTCCTCAAAAAGGCCATATACCCCTCAGGTGAGCGACCTCGAACGTTGAAATTGTCGAACAATTGTCCCGGTGATGGCTGCCATTGTACTCTGCACATTTGTGAGATCCATCTTCCCAAATCTGACCAGAAAGGTTTCACCGCTGAACAAACCCAAAACATATGGCCCAAAGTAGCTCCCACACACCTACATTTTGGGCAATCATCTGTTGACCTCAAAGTCGCTCTGTAGGCCCTATGTGGTGAGATATACAATTGCATAACAAATTTGTATTGCATTTCCCAGAAAACTGCATTTTCTGTCACTTTATGCACAGACGACAAGCATGTTTCTACCTGTCCCAGGTCGAGTTCTTGTTGCCAGTGACATTACACTAAGGTATAGTCATTTTGTTCCAATAAGTCTCTTAAGTTGCGATGGAAATATTTCAGCGGCACTTTCAGCTGGGCCTCCAGACCCAGTAAATCATTCATATTGTCCCATATTGTCTGAGTCAGATAGCTTGCCGGTAGTGATCGAACATAATGAGTAATCTGTAAATAGGCAAAATAGTCTCTTTGATCTAATCTAAACTCTTCACACAGAATCTGAAAAGGCTTGGTGGTCCCCTGCTCCGTCACCACCTGGAACAAGTAGTGAATTCCACAGGTGGCCCACCTCTTAAACAATATAGATGACCCTCCTTCGGGAAACGCCAAATTATCCCTAAGAGGGAGTAGAGGAGAGACCGCTCTGTTCCACTTATAGTTCCTACTCAGCCATCTCCACGTTTTTCGCAAGGGATTCAGAATAAACCCATAAGGCAGCTCAGCAGACGGGGCATGAAGCCAATAGGCATAGTCAAGTGGTGTCATTAGAGATGTTTCCACTCCCGTGTAAGAGAAAAACTCCCTGGAACGGAACCAATCGGATAAGTGATGTAGGCAACTAGCCATAGTAAAGAGTTTCAAATCCAGTAATCCCAATCCCCCCTTGGAGCGGGGTCGCATTATTTTATTTAACCCTATGCGAGCCCTCTTACCCTGCCACAGGAACCCATTGAGTGCTGCTCTGCGTAACCATCTCTCCTCTTTATATCCCAATGTAGCAGGGATCATCTGGAACACATACGTCCATTTCGGAAAAAGGAACATGTTGTATAAGGTGATTCTACCCTGAAGAGATAAGGGCAACCCCTGCCAACCTTGTAAGACCTCTTGCGTGTGCCTCCTCAAGGGGCCTATATTTTCCGGGTACAGATTAGCTAAGTCTGCTGGGACATATATCCCCAGGTATTTAACTGTCCCTGTAGCCCACTGAAAAGGGAAATGCCGTTCTAGCCGTACCGCCGACTGGACTGGCAAAGCCAATGACTTCTGCAGGTTCAGTTGTAGCCCAGAGAAGAAGCTAAACTCCTCTATCGCTTCCAATAATCGTGGTACTGAGGCACTCGGTTTGGTAAGAGTGAGGAACATGTCATCTGCAAAGGCCAACACCTTGATCAGATTCTTATTCAGCACTACACCCTGTATTCCCGGATCCAGCAGAATGGTACATAGAAGAGGCTCCAGGTACAACAGGAACAAAAGGGGGCAACATAGGACAACCCTGCCAAACACCCACCCGAAAGGGGCTAGACTTAGTTCCATTGATCAAAACCTTTGCATAAGTGTCTTTGTATAGAGTTCGTACTGCCTCCATGAACCATCCTCCCATCCCAATATATTCAAGAACTTGGAACAGATAATCCCAATTTACCTTATCGAAAGCTTTGGCTGCATCTAAACTAACCATTAGTAGTGGATCTCCCATGGCCTGCCCATAAGCCACCACCAAGAGTACCTTATGCACATGTTTAGTGGCCTGATGCCCCTTCACGAACCCCACTTGGTGTTCTCCTATTAGACTTGGAATATACTGCATTAATCTATCTGCCAATACCCGGGACAGTATTTTTATGTCTACATTGAGTAATGATATGGGCCTATATGAATCTACTTGGCCTTTTGGCTTTCCCGGTTTTGGAATTAGTTTAATTAAAGCTTCATTCTCCCCTGGCGAAATAAATCCCCTTTCCACTATCACGTCAAAATAAGCAATCATGGGTCCACACACCTGTTGAGTCAACATTTTATAGTATTCGTTTGAAAACCCATCTACCCCAGGCGCGGAACCCAATTGCAAGCCCTTCAAAACTCTTTGCACCTCCTGCGCTCGAACAGGTGCTGACATTACCCGCTGCACCTCCTCTGTTAGTTTAGGCATTCATGCATCTTCCAAATAATCTCGCAGTAGGGGACCCTGGAATCTATCATGCTCCATGTAAGCCGCATTGAGCCTGCCATGAGTGGGAAAGCGCTGGGTACAAATGTAACAAAAATAAATAAAAAATAAAATCATTTGTGGCATACATTTCCGTAAAGTGCGCTTGAAATGTGTCCATGATGTCCTGCAATTGAGTGACTCTGGTCCCCCCGGGGGTCACAACCGCTGGAATAAATTGGTAAGGCATGCTCGCTCTGGCTATCTTTGTCAAAAGTCTACCCGACTTATTACCAAAGCGCTGAAAATTCAGGTGCCTTGCCATCATCTGCTTCATAGCCTGTTCGTGAATAAGGGAGTTTAAGGCCACCAGGGCCGATGACATCAAATCTTTATTAGCCACAGTTGGGCTAGTCAGGTATTTTCTCTTCGCTATCACATATTCTCTCTCTAGTCCCAAAATACCTGCTGCCCTGGCACTCAAATATGCTATCACTTCCCCCCTCATAACTGCCTTAGATGCCTCCCAAAATACTACCGGTGATTCGCATGATGCAGGATTTGTATCTACATAGAATTGCCACTTCCTGTACAAGTGTTCCTGGAATTGCTTGTCCTGATACAAATAGGAGGGGAATCGTCACCGCCTACCCCCAGGACCCCCCCCCCCCCCCCCCCGATAAATCCAAGTCTATCCAAATCATGTTATGATCTGAGATCTCCATTGGACCAATGTTAGCTTTCTGAACTGTGAAAAACCAAGTTTTGGAGATTAATATATAGTCTATTCTCGACCAGGAATGATGGACCTTGGACTGATGTGTGTAGTCTTTGGTGGTGGGATGGAGGGTCCTCCAAGGATCTATTAAGTGTAGTTGCTCATAGTGTCAGCAACCCCTTCCCTTTCCCCACCCCTGGGATGTCCTGGGGAGAAAGTCTGTCCAAGGCCGGGTTGTGTACTTGATTAAAATCACCTGCCCACACCCAGGGTGCGTCTGAATGTTTCAGTCCTAGTGCAATGAGGGATTGAAAAAATTTTGGGCTATAAGAGTTTGGGCCATAAACTGTGCACAAGTAAACTTCTGTCCCTGGTAATTAATATGCAACAGTACAATGTGTCCCTCTGTATCCTTATACACCAATTTAGTTTGGCAGGGCAGTCCCTTCCCCACTAGTATTGCCACCCCGCTTTTTCTATTACCGGACAAGGAAAAATGACACTCACCCACCCACTGTTGACAAAGTTTCCCATGTTCTATATCTGACAATTTTGTTTCCTGCAGGCAGGCTATGTTAGCACCCTGACGCTTAAGCTGTGACAAAATCTTATAGCGTTTCACAGGGGATGTAATACCAGAGACATTCCAAGATAATATTTTTATATTGGGACGACTAATCCTCTACCCCCACTTCCTCGTGCGTGTTCTCAAAAAGCTACCATCGAAATCCCCAGAGGCCCAGTCCCTCCCCCGGGAATATTCTCTGTCGCCCCGAGCAGGGGACCACCTCGTATCTCCTATCAACCTGTTGCAATCATCACATAGCCCATTCATACCCCCCCTTATCCCCCTCATCCCTTTCCCACAACAACCCCCTCCCCCTCACTACCCTATCCCTCACATCCACCACCCCCTCCCCCCTTCCCCCACCCGGTTACCCCCCTCTCCCCAACTTCCCCCTTGCAAGCATCTCTGGAGTCACCTAAATGTGAAGACCCCCTGGGCCCCATACCAACAACATTCAGTTCCCTTCATTCTTTCATTTATATACACCCACAAACCTGCTTCTCAGAGCCTTATGCTCCAGTCCAGTGTCTATATCTTGCTTTCCTAAGGCCAACTGGTTAGCCAACATTGCTGTTGTTTCCTCTCCGTTCTAATCCTCTCACGTAGTCACTGGGCTGCCGATTCCGACACAAAGGAGCGCCATGTTCTATTCTGTTTAATTTTTAGTATGTTCATGTTGTGTAGTTGACTGCATAGCGGGGTAAACGCTTTTCGTTTCTCCTGTAAAGATGCAGAGTAGTCTTGATAAATCCTTACTGAGCTGCCTTTAAACTTCGTGGATTCCCTTTTCAGGTGATAACCATTCAAAATTTCCACCTTGTGCAGGTAGTTATGCACTTTCACAATCACAGCCCTGGGTACCTAACGATCTTCTTGTGCCTGCCCCAATCTATGGGCCCTCTTGAGGCACAATGGCCCCGCGTGGTCTGATAAGGTGAACTCACTTTTGAGCCAAATTTCCAGCTCCGTGGCCAGAACTCTGTCCCCCACAGATTCCGGGACTCCGATCAGTCTTAGATTGGCCCTCCTCGACCTATTTTCGAGGTCATCCACTTTGGCATTAAGCGACTCAATAGATTCTTTTAACTGACTCAAAAGCGGAGGTGTTAATGCAGTGGCATCTTCTAGGTCAGAGACTCGTTGTTCGAGTTCACCGGCACGCCGTGACAGTTCCAGCTGAATCGCTTCGAAGTTAGTGAGTTGATTAGAAGGTTTCTCCAACTTTGGTTCCATTGTCGCCTCCACCGCTGCCGTAAGCTGAGGAAGCTGTTCTTTGGTAAATCCCGCGCTCCTGCTCTGTGGCCATTTTTGCTCCGCCATCACCTCTTCTGGACAGGGCTTTTCCTTCTCGCGTTTGCTAGCTCTGCTGGCCATCGTTTTTGGATTGGCCTCCACAAATTTGTCCATGGTATGTTTATGCACCTATTAGCCGATCGAGGGCAGTTTCTTCTCAGTTTAGGGATGTTTAAGTGAAAAAGGGCCCAGGCACCTCAGAGAGAGCAAACCACGCTTCCTGCTCCCTCTAACACATCATGTGACTCCTAAGTTGTTATTTCTAAAGCTAAAGGTTTCCTTTGAAACTTCATTCAAAACTACTTGACGGAAGGTTGCTATAGTTGAATGAAGGGGACCCATCACCAAAGAGTGTCTAGTTGGTTTACAGTCTATGCTGGGGAGAAAAGGGGGGGGGGGAGATGCTAAAACAACACATATGAAGTAAAAAGTGTAGAACTACAATTTTAATAGGACAGCAAGGGTCAGTATCAGAGGAAGTGTGGTTGAACAGCCTTGGATGCACTTCTTCAAAAAAGTGGCAAGCAATCAATACTGGGCATTGTTACCCTGACAATGCACATTGGACCCATCAATAGCATAGCATAATGCCAGAGATAGACTTATCTCAAACACTCATGCATGCAGTGATGGGGGAAAAGGTAATCTTAGTCAGGCAATGAGCATCAACATGTGATGACTACATTTTTATGGTGTTGTGACAAGGCAAGCCCCAGAGATTCCCCAGTGAAGCAGTTGAGCCCAGAACTACGGGTCCCAGAAGTACTTGCAAGAATGAGAGAAGAGAGTAGTCCTAAAAAGATGGAATGGATTCCCAGCCCCAGCAGGGGGAGCAATGGCTTGAGGCAGGGTGAGCCTGTTACTCCCTTCCCCACTAGAGGGAGAGGGAAAGATGAAGCTCAGTTTCCCTGGCTTCGCCATCATTATATAATTCCCCCCAGCTGTGAGAAGGGCAGAGGATATTTCCTGGAGGCTCTCAGTCACCAGGGAGAGGGAGAGATGAAGGGAGAGAGAGATTCCATGAGTATGTGGAGGAAGAAAGTAGCCTGCCACTAGAGCTGCCTAAGGGAGAGGAGCCAGCTACCACGGAGTGGGAGAATTCAAAGGTTGCCCTGCCCAGCACTTGAAGGCAGTGGAGGAGGCCACACCGGGCATGGTGCTGAGAGGTGGGAGAAACTGCCAACCCTGCTCCTTACAGGGTTCCCTCTGTGCTGTGAAAAGGCAGGTGATTTGTGGTATTGGTTTGATGTGCAAAGACTGTCCATGAAGATTTGTTCTGAACTGTCGTGCTATATTGCAAGTGTGCTGAACTCTTACTAAACCCTTCTGAAGGAGGGGGAAGGGAAAGCTAATGCCCTAATAGAAGACCTGAGGTCTTGAGGAGCAGAGCATTTGCTGAGGGATTTTGGGACCTGGACTGTACCTTTTTTTCTTTTGAAGATTATCTTATGAGGACTGTACCTTTTTCCTTTGAAGACTATATTAAGAGGGCTGTACCTTTTGTTTTGAAGAATATTATGATTTTTGGGATGAAATTGCCTTGATAATAAAATACTTTGGCCCTGAGTCCCAGTATCAGCAGCATTCTGTCCTGGAATCCTGGGAGCCCCGCAGGCTTGCTGGCTCCACCCAAGAGAAGGAAGCGGACCCCCCCTTTACAGTGTCCTATTCCACAGTTGGGGAAGCATTTCTGTGCCATTTAAAGACACCACATCGGTGCCAATCAAAAATAGCAGTATTTATAAAAATAGCATGAAAGGAGAGTGGCAACACTAACTCCACAGGATCCACATATTTCATTGGTATCTGAATGAGAATATAAAAATATTTTGCATTTACATTTGTAATGACATGGTTTGATTACATGTCAGATGATATACAATAACCTTGTATAGAAAAGAGAAAAGAGGAGATATGATGGCTTCCTATCACATAGGACACTTTCACTTTGTGGGTGCATAGCCATACAAGGTGTCATGGTTGTGGCCGTGCCCTTATGTCCAGACCTACTGTTTCTCTGTATCTAGCTCTGTGACCTCTCCAGTCTGCCTTTTTTCCTGTTGTTGTTCTTCCTGTTAGCCAAGCCTCACTTTGGTGTCCCTGAATCCAAGCCTCGCTTTGGTCTCCCTGCTTCTGCTTCATTTCCTACTTGTGACATCATCAGCCTACTCCTTTATAAGGACCCAGGGAGCTTTCCTGCATTGCCTTTGCAACAGGTCTATTTTCTCCTTTTCTTGTTGTACTGTTGTGTGATTCTGAGGGAACTGGTCTTCTTGTTATGGTGTGCCTTTGGGCACAGCCTTGAGTCCTGTGTGAGAGGTTTTGGTTTGAATCTGTATGGATTACTTCCCTGTTAGATTTGCTCTCAAGCAAAGCCCTCTTCTGTTTCTCTGTGTGGGTTGTTCTGCTTTAAACCTGTATGGATTACTAGCCTGTTAACTTTGCTTCCAAGCAAAGCCCTGCTCTGTTTTTCTGTGTGTGGTTCTGGTTTGAACCTGAATAGATTCCTTTCTTGTTATCTAGGCTCTCCAGCTTAAGCCTGTTCTGTTTTCTTGTATGGTTTCCCTTGTTACCTTTCACTGTTCAGAGAACTGGTTGTTGCCAGCCAGCTGCTTTCCTTGATTACTTTGCTTCCCCAGCCTAGCTGCTTTCCTTGATTACCTTGCTTCCGTGCAGCTGTGTGTATGCTGTCTGCTCTGCATCTGCCTGCCTTTCCTTTCCCTTCCTGGCTGTGGGTGCTCACTGAGTTCTGGTAAGAACATTTTTGTTTTTCCCTTTGTTTGCTTTAAACCTTTGACTGCAGTGTAAGCCCTGCATCTTTCTGATGTGTTTTAGAAGCAGCCCTTACCTTTAGCCTGCTTTAACTCTTTGTCTGCTGTGTCTGTCTCATAAGTACATAAGCACCGCCATACTGGGAAAAGACCAAGGGTCCATCAAGCCCAGCATCCTGTCTCCGACAGCAGCCAATCCAGGCTTCAAGAACCCAGCAACCCCTCCCCCCAAAAAAAAAAATTAATATAATGTTCAATGGACTTTTCCCTCAGGAATCTGTCCAAACCCCCTTTAAATTCCGTAAGGCCAGCTGCTATCACAACATTCTCCGGCAACGAGTTCCAGAGTTTAACTACACGCTGAGTAAAGAAAAACTTTCTCCTATTTGTTTTAAATCTACCATGTTCTAGCTTCATCTTATGTCCCCTGGTTTTGTTGTTGTTTGAAAGTGTAAACAAACGCTTCACATCTGTCCACTCTACTCCGCTCATTATCTTGTAGACCTCTATCATATCACCCCTCACCCGCCTTTTCTCCAACCTGAAGAGCCCTAACCTTCTCAGCCTTTCCTCATAGGGAAGTTGTTCCATTCCCTTTATCATTTTCGTCGCCCTTCTCTGCACCTTTTATATTTTCTAATTCCTTTATATCTTTTTTGAGATGCGGCAACCAGAATTGGACACAATACTCAAGGTGCGGTCACACCATAGAGCGATACAATGGCATTGTAACATCCTCGTGTTTGTTTTCCATCCCTTTCCTAATAATACTCAACATTCTGTGTGCTTTCTTAGCCGCGGCAGCACACTGGGCAGACATTTTTAACGATGAGTGGAGGAGTGGCCTCGTGGTTAGGGTGGTGGACTCTGGTCCTGGGGAACTGGGGAACTGAGTTCGATTCCCACTTCAGGCACGGGCAGCTCCTTGTGACTCTGGGCAAGTCACTTAACCCTCCATTGCCCCAGGTACAAATAAGTACCTGTATATGTAAGCCGCATTGAGCCTGCCATGAGTGGGAAAACACGGGGCACAAATGTAACAAAAAAAAATCCCTTTCTAGGTCCTTAACTCCTAACGCGGAACCTCGCATGACATAGCTGTAATTCGGGTTCCTCTTACCCACATGCATCACTTTGCACTTGTCAACATTGAACTTCATCTGCCACTTGGACGCCCAATCTCCCAGTCTCGCGAGGTCCTCCTGTAATCTTTCACACTCCTCCTGCGACTTGACGACCCTGAATAATTTTGTGTCATCTGCAAATTTAATTACCTCACTAGTTACTCCTATCTCTAGGTCATTTATAAATATGTTAAAAAGCCGCGGTCTCAACACAGACCCCTGAGGGACCCCACTAACTACCCTTCTCCACTGAGAATACTGACCATTCAACCCTACTCTTTACTTCCTATCTTTCAACCAGCTCGTAATCTATAGTAATACCCTACCTCCGATCCCATGACTCTCCAGTTTCCTCAGGAGTCTTTCATGAGGCACTTTGTCAAACGCCTTTTGAAAATCCAGATACACAATATCCACCTGCTCCCCATTGTCCACATGTTTGTTCACCCCCTCAAAAAAATGCAGTAGATTGGTGAGGCAAGATTTCCTTTCACTAAATCCGTGCTGACTTTGTCTCATCAGCCCATGTTTTTGTACATGCTCTGTAATTTTATTCTTGATAATAGCCTCTACCATTTTGCCCGGTACCGACGTCAGACTCACCGGTCTATAATTTCCCGGATCTCCTCTGGAACCCTTTTTAAAAATCTGCGTAACATTGGCTACCCTCCAGTCTTCTGGTACCACACTCAATTTTAGGGATAGATTGCATATTACTAACAGTAGCTCTACAAGTTCATTTTTCAGTTCTATTAATACTCTGGGGATGAATACCATCAGGTCCTGGCGATTTACTACCCTTCAGTTTGCAGAACTGACCCATTACATCCTCTAAGTTTACAGAGAATTTGTTTAGTTTCTCCGAGTCGCCTGCTTCAAATATGTTTTCCGGCACCGGTGTCCCTCCCAAATCCTCCTCTGTGAAGACCAAAGCAAAGAATTCATTTAATTTCTCCGCTACGGCTTTGTCTTCCCTGATCGCCCCTTTAACACCATTTTTGTCCAGCGGCCCAACCGATTCTTTAGCTGGCTTCCTGCTTTTAATGTATCTAAAAAAAATTTTACTATGTATTTTCGCTTCTAACGCTAACTTTTTTTCAAAGTCCTTTTTTGCCCTCCTTATCTCCGCTTTGCATTTGGCTTGGCATTCCTTATGTTTTATCTTGTTACTTTCAGTCGGTTCCCTTCTCCACTTTCTGAATGATTGTTTTTTTGGTTCTAATGACTTCCTTTACCTTACTGTTTAGCCATGCCGGCTGACGTTTGGTCTTTTTTCCTCTTTTTCTAATACGCGGAATATATTTGTCCTCTACCTCCAAGATGGTGTTTTTAAACAGCATCCACGCCTGATGCAAGTTTTTTACCCTGCGAGCTGCACCTTTCAATCTGTTTTTCACCGTTTTTTTCTTATTTTGTCGTAATCGCCTTTTCTAAAGTTAAACACGAGTGTATTTGATTTCCTAAGTTCACTTACTTCAATGCCAATATCAAAACTGATCATATTATGATCACTGTTATCCTGATTCTTGTGAGCATTGCTCCTTACCTGATTTGTGTATATAAAGGCAGCTTTCCATGTTTGCTTGCTTTTTCCCTTTGTCTCTAGTTTCTGTTATTTGACTCTGTGGCACAGCCTTGTGTATTCCTATAAGCGGCTTCCATTTATCCTTGAGTGCTATGTGACACAGCCTTGTGTATTCATATGAGTGGCTTCCCTTTACTTTTGAGTCCTGTGTGGCCAGCCTTGTGTATCCTTATGAGTGGCTTCCCTTTACCTTTGAGTCCTGTATAGTCAGCCTTGTGTATTCTTGTAAGTGGATTCCCTTGACCCTTGAGTGCTGTGTGGCACAGCCTTGTGTATTCCTATAGGTGGCTTCCCTTTATCCTTGAGTGCTGTATGGTACAGCCTAGAGTGTTCCTATGAGTGGCTTCCCTTTTTCCTTGAGTACCTGGTGGCACACCCTTGAGAATTCCTTTGAGTGGCTTCCCTCTTCCCTCAGTGCTGTATGGTACAACTTAGAGTGTTCCTTCATGAGTGACTTCCCTTAACCTTGAGTGCTGTGTGGCATAGCCGTGAGTGTTCCTTTGAGTGGCCTTGTCTTGAGTTTTCCCTGTGTGCTTTCTGTTTGAGTTCTCTCTGTGAGGTTTCTGGTTGTGTTTGAGTGGGTTGCTTTTTCATTTAGCTGTGACTACTAGCACAGCTTTGAGCATTCTCTCTGTGTGGCACGAGTGGGCCGTTCTTCCGTTTAGCTGTGTC
The DNA here is from genome assembly GCF_901765095.1 of Microcaecilia unicolor. Lineage (NCBI taxonomy): Eukaryota > Metazoa > Chordata > Amphibia > Gymnophiona > Siphonopidae > Microcaecilia > Microcaecilia unicolor. Next base: position 199,886,392 of record NC_044034.1, read on the forward strand.
TACTAACACAGTCCTGTGCATCCTCTCTGTTTAATTCTGTTTGAGTGGGTGGTTCTTCTGTTTGCTGTGACTACTAGTTCAGCCTTGACCTGCCTCTCTGTGTGGCACGAGTTGACAGCTCTTCCGTTTAGCTGGGACTACTAGCTCACTATGCATTTATAGTTGGGGTTCTAAGCCCAGTCCTGTGCTGCCTTCCTGTGTGGTTTTCTTATCCTTTACTTGTGGTTTCTACCATGTGAGTTTCTTTGTGCCTGTGTGTAGGGTCTTGTGACCCCTTGTTTGTGGCTGTGTTTACTGCAGTGTGTGTGCACTGCTTGGGTTGTACTTGCTCAAGAGATTCCGTTCTGTTTCTTTTCCCTTCCCTCTGGTATGATTCTGTTCCAGTTCAGCCGTGAGGCCCGTACGCTTGGGCTCCGTACGAGTGGGTTCCGGATCGGCCTTGCGACCCGCCTGAGTGGTCTATCTCCCTTTTCTGGTGGTGCTTGTTGCTTGTCTTGAGTGTGCTCTGTCTATTTGCCATGTCTGGTTTCCTGTTTGTATTCAGTGCCTGGTTTGCCTCTGCTCTGTGCCTCCCCAGAGGACTTGTCTGCTGCAGCCTGTCTGCAGCCCAAGGGCTCACCATCCTGGGTTCCGTGACACAAGGTTCTGCTAACATACAAACATGATGGCAGATAAAGGCCAAATAGCCCATCCAGTGTGCCTCTGTAACCACTTATTCTTCCTTTTCCTAAGGGATCCCACGTGCTTGTCTCACGCTTTCTTAAGTTCTGACACAGTCCTCGTCTCCACGACCTACACCAGAAGGCCATTCCATGCTTCCATCATCCTTTCCATGAACGAATACTTTCATAGATTCCTCCTAAGCCTATTTCCTCTTAACTACGTCCTCATTCCAGAGTTTTCCTTCATTTGAAAAAGGCTCACTTCTTGTACATTAATGCCCCTGAGATATTTAAATGTCTCTATCATATCTTCTCTCTCCCTCCTCTCTTCAGCGTATACTTATTGAGGTTCATAAGCCTATCCCTATATGTTTTATGTCCCAAGACCACTTACCAATTTTGTAGCTGCCCTCTGGACTGACTCCATCCTGTTTATATCCTTCTGTAGGTGTGGTCTCCAGAACTACAAACAGAAACTTATACAAGGGCACTATCACCTCTTTGTTCCTGCTGGTCATCCCTCTCCTTATGCACCCAAGCATCCTTCTGGCTATGATTGTCTCTTTTTCTACCTGTTTGGAAACTTTAAGGTCATCAAACACAATCACCCCAAGTCTCACTCTTCCTTTGCATACAGAAGCACTTCACCTCTATATTGTACCGTTCCCTAGCATTCTTGTGACCCAAGTGCATGACTCTTCATTTTTTAGCATTAAATCTTAGTTGCCAAATATTGGACCATTCCTCAAGCTTTGCTAGGTCCTTCCTCATGTCATCCATACCTTCTGGGGTGTCCACCCTGTTACAGAGTTTGGGATCATCCACAAAGAGCCAAACCTTACCAAACAGCCCTTCCACAATATCACTCACAAAGATGTTAAAAAAGCCAGCCCTAGGACCGATCCCTGCGGTACTCCACTGATAACATCCCTATATTCAGAGCAAGCTCCATTTATCCCTACCATCTGTCTCCTTCCGTTCAACCAACTTTTAACCCAGTTGGTTAATCTAGGTCCCATACTAAGGGTACTCAGTTAATTTATGAGTCACCTGTGTGGAACTGTGTCAAAGGCTTTGCTGAAATCTAAGTACACCACATCTAGCGCCCCTCCCACGTCCAACTGTTTGGTCACCCAGTCAAAGAAATCAATCAGATTCGTCTGACATGACCTGCCTCTAGTGAAGTCATGCCGCCTCGGGTCCTGCATTCCATTCAATTTGAGAAACCTCACAATTCTATGTTTTAAAAGCGTTTCCATTAGTTTACTCACCACTGAGGTCAGACTGACTGGTTTGTAATTCCCAGCCTCCTCCTTACTTCCAATCTTGTGCAAAGGGACCGCATCCACCCTTCTCCAGTCCTCTGGGACCACGCTGGACTCTAAGGAAGCATTGAAGAGGTCTGTCAGTGGAGCTGCCAGAACTTCTCTTGGAACTTCCAAATGAAGCAACACTATTAAGCACCTATTGATGATCAGATGCTGCTGGGAGCTTTGAGGGTTTATTTTGTTTAAATATAGTGGGTGTTGTTGTCCCTGTGCCTTTCTTCTTATTTTTAACAAACTTTTACATTAGTGAAATTCATATTTTTAAGTTTGCTCCTCATGTTTACTATTACTGGTTAGCATGTACTAATGTTGCCATTAGCACACAGACATTAAAAAAATTTACCACATGAGCACTTACTTCACCCATTTTATAGGTAGTTAGGGCTCACGTGCTATCCATGTGCCAACCAGTTAGCACCAACTAATGCAGCTACACTAACTGGTTAGCACAGGAATGCCCACTTTCAGCCCCCCAGACACACCTCCTCCAAATATATATATTGTAACCAGGTACCTCTCTTGTGCAGCCAAGGATAGAACAATCTCCTCCAGCCACAGGCTCCCGGTACAATGAAAAAATTGATGTCCACCAGTAACTTCAATCTTAAGGACTTTTATTCCATGCAGGTTTCTAGTACACAGTTCCAACAGCAGCATAGCACATACCAGGATTCAATACAGGCTTACAGGCTCCAGTCTGGGCTCTTTATCCAAAGCACAATAAACAGTAATTCAATTCCCAAGACAAACAGTTCTTTCAGTTCATCATCACAGTTCAGTCACCAAGTAGCAGTTTCTACCTTCTATCCTCTTTACCTTCAGGAGAGTTCAATATTTTAGGGACTCCTTCTACCCAAGGGTTTTCCCCTGCATCAGCTTCACAGTGAATTCAATACTTTTGGGACTTCCTCTCACCCAAGGAATTTCAGCCTGCAAATACTTTAGGGACCTCCCTGCCCAAGGATTCTCAGCCTGCAAATACTTTATTGACCTCCCTGCCCAAGGGTTTTCAGCCTGCAACTCCTTCTCTCCTTCTGCTTCTCTCTCTTGAACTGAACTGAACTGCTGGGACTCCTTCCCACCTGCCTAATCAATCCCTGGCTTCAGCTACCACCACCAATCATTCTCCTTCCCTTAGCTTCCTCATACCCAAACCAGCTGAGTGAAGCATTAGACTAATGAGACCAATGATGAGCTCCTGCACACAGGGTTTCCTAACTCTCTTCCCGCCTAGTGGCAGCCATTCTACACAACCTGCCAGCTTACACCCATGTCTTCCCTGATTGCAGCTAGGAGTCCAGTCCGGGTTCTTCATCTCCCCCTCTGGCTCCTTGCCTGCAATGCCTTCTGGGACTTGTATTTCAGACGGAAACTGCCTTAACCCAACTATCCTGGAGGTGACTTTATCACTATATATTGTAATCCCGGTAGCAAACCTTCAGGGGTGGTAGGCTCCCTTCAGCAGTCCACAAACAAAGTCCTTCCAGACAACACAGCTTTTAGTTCCAAACAGTTTATTTCCCCTCCTCCACAAAATCTCAGTTCAAGGGGTTAAAGTCCCATTCAGTTTCCAAAATAAAGCAACAAGAAAAAACTTCCCTTTAAATCCAAGTTCTCCCCCCAGTTCAACAGCCTGGGTTTCAGTTTTAAAAGTCTTTCTACTTGGGTGGTTGCAGAATGGCAGTACACCGCCCACAACACAGCTAATTGACTCCTGTGACCACCCACTGCCTTCAGTCCCAGCAACTCTGCCCCAAAGTACAATTACAGTCCATGTCAACTGGCTCCTCCAAACCTGGTGTGTTGGTCTCTCCAGCCTCTCCTTCCTCCAAGCACTCCATTAACTCTCCTTCTCTGCTAGGCTGTTGGTTGGAGACCTCCTCCCTCTCCCAAGTGGAAGGAATCTTGTACTGATTTCTAACCCAAGGGTATTGAGCTTTGTCATCCCTGCTCCCCCTTCTGGCCCTTGCCTGCCATAGCAGCTGCTCTTTCCAGTCCTTTTCCCCCTCCCTTCCATGTGGGGGCCATACCGGGTTTTGGGACCTACCACCCCGATCCCTTCTCTCAGGGCCTTGTGGGGAATGTAGTCTACGGGTGTTCTATGGGGCCTTTGCCTTACAATCCTACCAGGCTCGTTGATGATATCATGGGCCACCAAATGGGTTTCCCCAGGTAGGGGATTGATAACATCCGGAAACTCCTCTATCATTTCCCTTACCCGTTGCCTCTGCCCATGGGATAGAGACTCACCAATAACAGGTTTCCCCCCCCCCCCCCCTCCTGTACATCACTTAGTTGAGGACCCAACTCCTCTTCAGGGACCGCCACAAACCCTTCTCTCTCTATCCACGGTGTCAATATATTTACATGGTAGGTCTGAAACCTACCTTTCGCATGCCTTACCCAATATGTCCATGGGCCTACTCTGGCTGTTACCACGCAGGGTCCCTTCCACTGAGAAGTAAACTTATGGGGATCTGAGGCCACCATGACGAGCACTTTATCTCCCACCTGAAATTTCCTTACTTTTGTGCCCCGGTCATAATACCCTTTCTGGCTCTCTTGGTTCTGCCCCAGGGTGTCCTGCACAAACGCCGTGACCCTCTGAATCCTTGCTCTTAACTCCCTCAGGTATGTACTAACCTCCCTGGGCTCTTCCTCTCTCTCTACCCATGCCTCCTGAATTATGTCCAGAATGCCCCACGGCAATCGGCCAAAGACCAATTCAAAGGGGGATACCCCTAGGGATGCTTGAATATTCTCCCTACATGCATATAAAGCATAGGGTAACAACTGGTCCCAATCCTCATATTTCCCTTTCAAGCCTTTCCTCAACATCTGCTTAAGGGTTTTATTAAATCGCTCTACCATCCCGTTTGTCTGGGGATGGTAGGCAGCTGTGGTAATGTGGCGTATGTTAAAAGCTTCCCACAGTTCTCTTAACTGTCTAGATTTGAAATTGGACCCCTGATCCGTAAGCATTTCTCATGGGAATCCCACTTCACAGAAAAGCTTGACCAATTTGGTTGCTATACCCGTAGCTCGTATATTTCTCATTGGGAAGGCCCAGGGAAACCTAGTGGCCCTATCCATGACTACTAAAATGTATGCAAAACCCCTAGGTGTTCTGATGAGGGGTCCCACAATGTCCATAGCCATACTTCTCATAGGTTCCCCAATAATAGGCAATGGTACCATAGGTGCCCTGGGAGGGTATTGGTCCACCAACCGCTGACAGGAGGGGCAACTTTGGCAATAATTCTGGACTTCCCTATGTACGCCAGGCCAATAAAAATGCTCCAGCACCTGTTTCAACGTACTCTGGGAGCCCTTATGCCCTGCCAAAGGATGATCATGGGCCCCTCTTAGAATAAGGCTCCTAAAGACCCTGGGAATTACCAGCTGGCCTCGCACCGGTCACCCCACGGGATCCTGTATTTCCCGGTACAACAATCCCTCCACCACCCGAAACCGGGGAAACCCGCCTGAAGGCCCCCCCTTCCACTTGTTCCCAGGCCCTTTTTAATACCGGGTCATCTCTCTGCTCCTGGCCAAAAGCGGGAAATCTCTCCACCACCTCTTGTGGCCTCCATGGCATAGCCTCTCCTTCCCCCAACCTCCTTAGGGCCCTAGCCCGGCTATGCCTCTCCGCCTGCCGTGTTTCTCTAGCCTTCCTCCCTTTACCCGGTTCTCCCATTATCTCCTCATGGAAAGGGAAGAGCTGCCCTACTGAATCCTCCCCCCTATCCTGCGACCCACCCCGAGTCTTCTGAGCCCGAGTAGTCACCCATCCTGTGACCCCTTTCAACCCCCATACAAACAGCTCCCACTCCCTCCCCAAAATGAGATCAAAATGCAGTTTTGGCAGGATTGCCACATTAAGCCACCTCTCCCCAGAGGGCTCCCTAGTTGGATCCTGAACACCGGGTAGGCGGTTGAAGACCCATGTATGCACCTAATCTGAATCATTCCTACATACTGTCCGCCCTCTTCCCCCATGGCGGTGCTCTGGATCTTATTCCACAAGACCCGGGACATCATCGACTGATTGGCCCCCGAGTCTAACAGGGCCTTAACTGTCACCCCTCCCACCTGAACCTCCAGGAAGAAGAAATCCTCGGGGTCTGTTCCCATATGTCCCGCAAACCCTAGTCTTTCCCTACACTCCTTCAGCAAGTGGCCGGGCTTCCCACATCTAAAACACCTTCTACCCACTGGACTGGGACCCAGGTCCCTACGACCCTCCTCCCTCTTCCCACCAGTCCCCGTATTGGCATGAGTACTTCCCCCTTGACCCATACCCTCTTGGCTACTAGGGAGGAAGGGGTTAGTAGGATGCCTTCCTGCCTCAAAATACAGTTCAGCTCCATGAATCACCCCTTCCAATGAGCGCACCCCTTGCTTAATGAGCCACTCGCGCACTGGGGTGGGTAAGGCAAACAAAAACTGTTCCACTATAATCTCCTCCACCACCTGTTCTACAGTCTTCTGTTGCGGCTCCAGCCATTTATAGGCTAAGTCTTTCAGTCTCTGGGCAAAAGCCCGGGGCCGCACTTCCCTCCCCGTAGTAGTCTCCCTAAAACGTCTTCTATAATGGTCTCTAGTAAGACCTAATCTATTTTTAATGGCCGCCACTACCTGCTCATAATCCATGGAGCTGTCCGCAGGCATGGCCCGGTATGCAGCCAGAGCTTCCCCAGCTAGGCTTCCTGCCCCCCCCCCCTTCACTCCGGCTGCTCTGTGGTAGCTTCAATCGCGTCCCATCTTGGGTGCCACTGTAATATTTGTAATCCCGGTAGCAAACCTTCAGGGGTGGTAGGTTCCCTTCAGCAGTCCACAAACAAAGTCCTTCCAGACAACACAGCTTTTAGTTCCAAACAGTTTATTTCCCTTCCTCTACACAATCTCAGTTCAAGGGGTTAAAGTCCCATTCAGTTTCCAAAATAAAGCAACAAGAAAAAACTTCCCTTTAAATCCAAGTTCTCCCCCCAGTTCAACAGCCTGGGTTTCAGTTTTAAAAGTCTTTCTGCTTGGGTGGTTGCAGAATGGCAGTACACCGCCCACAACACAGCTAATTGACTCCTGTGACCACCCACTGCCTTCAGTCCCAGCAACTCTGCCCCAAAGTACAATTACAGTCCATGTCAACTGGCTCCTCCAAACCTGGTGTGTTGGTCTCTCCAGCCTCTCCTTCCTCCAAGCACTCCATTAACTCTCCTTCTCTGCTAGGCTGTTGGTTGGAGACCTCCTCTCTCTCCCAGGTGGAAGGAATCTTGTACTGATTTCTAACCCAAGGGTATTGAGCTTTGTCATCCCTGCTCCCCCTTCTGGCCCTTGCCTGCCATAGCAGCTGCTCTTTCCAGTCCTTTTCCCCTCCCTTCCACGTGGGGGCCATACCGGGCTTTGGGACCTACCACCCCGATCCCTTCTCTCAGGGCCTTGTGGGGAATGTAGTCTGGCCCCATACCTCCTCCTGAGCTGCTTAGACCCTCCAACCTCCTTACAATATATATATATATATATATATATATATATATATTAGCATATAGTTAGCACACACAGATTAGGCAATTACTGCAGGACGCCTGAGTGTGTCCCATGGTACACCATGTAACATAGCTTAGTAAAAATGCCCCAAAGTAAGGTGTCCATATTTTTGTATTTTCACTACACTTCTGGGGCTTTTTTTTAGTAGTGTTTCATTATTTTTTTTATACATGATGAAATTCCATGCCAGCCATTGTTAATGATTTGCAGCTTGTATGCCACTGCCCTATCTGGACTATAAAAACACCTTTTCAAATATGTAAGTTGCAACTGCTATTTTCCCCATTTTTTCCAATGAACCCAGTATACAGAAGATTATGTAAAAGCAAGCACTTTTTTTAGCTGCTTTATACTAATCCAAAGGCTAGAGTGTTGGTATGGGGTCTCTTGTATGAATCTTTTGTTTTGTTTTACTGAGGAAAGGTACTATATTGAAAAAAGCAAGCATTTGGCTGTGTGTTCATAGTTTGGACTGATATAAGTGGATGAAAATGCTCTTTGTGTTTCCTTTGTGCTCTTTCCTTTAAGAGATGAATGCCATCTTAGCAAATTTGCGTGCCAGAAAAGGAATAAAAAGTTGAATTTTCAAAGGATTTATTTGTTCATTAGGATTTATTAACTGCCTTTTTGAAAAAATTCATCCAAGGCAGTGTACAACAAGATCAAGCTGGACATAGGTAATAGACAATGGGACTTATTTTCAAAATACAAATATGTCCAAAAAGTGGTACAAAGTGGCATTTGGATGTTTTCATTTGCCAAAAGGTCCACATTGCTATTTTTGAAACCCATTTTAAGATATGTTTCTATCATCTGAAGTGCATCCAAATCACAAGAGGGTGTGTTAGGGGAAGGATTGGGCATTTCTAACACTTGGATGTTTTTCTGCCATAATGGAACAAAACAAAAATGTTCAGGGCTACAAGCTGGACATTTTGAACTAGACCTGTTTTAGTAATGACAAAGTCACAAAAAGGTGCTCCAAATGACCATTGGAGGGATTAAGGCTAGACCTCCCCTTACTCCCCCAGTGGTCACTGACCCTCCCCCCCCCCCCACCCTCCCCCCCCCCCCCCCCCCCCAAAGATGTGAGAGAAACAGTACATACCAGGCTCTATGTCAGCTTCTGTCCTATTAGAGCAGCAGGCAGGTCCCTGGAGTAGCAAGTGGTCGATGCAGTTCAATGCAGAGAAGGGGACGCAGGCCCATAACCCACTCTAACTGTTATACTTGTAGTGGAAAGTGTGAGTCCTCCAAAATCCACCAAAACCTAGTGTACCTACGTATAGGTGACACTTGCAGGCATAAGGGCTATTGTAGTGGTATACAGTTGGGTACAGTAGTTTTTGGTGGGTCTTAGAGGGCTCCCTTTAAAATATAAGGGAGTAATGGTGAGATGTGTACCTGGGAACCTTTACATGAAGTCCACTGCAGTGCCCCCTAGGGTGCCCCACTGCTCTGCTGGGATGTCTGTGTGGCCAGTCTACTAAGAATGCTGGCTCCTCCTACATCCCAATGGTTTGATTTTGTGCATTTTCCACTTGGACGGGTTTCTTTTTTTTTTTTTTTTCAAAAATGATTCAGATGCACAGAGCAGAACAACAATAGCAAATAGCCATTTTCAAAAAAAAAAAAAAAAAGAGACAATTTTCAGGCTCAAAAATGACTATGTTCGCTACTGGATTTTTGGATGTTTTCCGCAAAATGTTCAAAAACGGACTTAGACATCATATCAAAAATGCTTTTCCATATAAACAGAAACAATATTCAAATAACAGTACATATTATGGCATTGTATTCTACTTACAATGTTGACACGCTACCAAATACATCTTAATAGACCGCATAGGGTATAAGTGAAGTGGAGCATATAGACAAATAAGATAGAGTAACAAGAGTTATGTAGAGAATAAGGGGACTAACTTAGAGCCCGGTTTACAAAGGCGTGCTAGTGTTTTAGCACCCACTAAAAATTAGCATGTGCTAACCGTGTAGACACCAATAGGAATATTATGGGCATCTACACGGTTAGTGCATATTAAAAATGCTAGTGTGCCATTATAAACATGGCCCCTAAAGAAAATTGCATGTGGAGTCAGAAAGGTGCATGAAAATGATCTCAGCTAGGATAGGAGTGGATAAGCAAGTCCTGCTAGAGAACTGTATTTGCATCCAGTGTTTCCTTGTGTGGATGAAACTAGCTAGTTAGCTTGTTTCTTTCATTAAAGGTTTGGGAGAAGAGCTAGTAGAGTTAGTTTTGTGTTGAGCAAAGCTTTTCAGGGAGTGCATTCTAGATTCTGGAGAAGGCTCGCTGGCGGGTGTCACTTTGAGTGATGTCCATTGGAGAGGGTGTAGTTAAGGCTAATCCTTGGTGTAGGGATAAAAGCCCTTGCCACAAGATAACTAGTCTATTTCAGAAATTGTTCTTGATGTTGAACAAATTATCATAATAACATAAGACATAAGAAAATGTAACACATTAGGATGTGTCAGACATTTTTCATTCAGAACTGAGGGTGGGATCCAAGAACAGGAACCTTCATTCACAACTACATAGAGATCTCCCTCCCCCTTCATTTTATAACCCCTTCTTAACTCACCTAGTCCATCATCACAGTAACAGTGCATAGCTAGGAGCCATAGATCATGGACTCTAAATTCAGTCAGTTGCTGCTGCTGCTGCTGTTGCACCAGGGCCGTGCCGATGCGGTAAGCGAGGTAAGCGCCGCAGGGGGGCGCCCACCTCTGGAGGGCGCCGCTGCGGTGCTTACCCTCGCCCCGCCGAGGCCTTTAAATCTTTTGGTCGCCCCGGGTGTCACCAGAAAGGGGGGTGCCGCCGCTCCCGCTGCTCTTCATCCTGGCACCCCCCCGCACCAGCCCTTTAAATTTATTTGCCGACGCGATAGTGAGCGCAGCACCTCGTGTGGAAGTAAAGGAAGCGGATCCGATCATCTCATTGGGCCTTCCCTCACTGTCCCGCCCTCCTCTGACGCAACTTCCTATTTCCTCTAGGGCGGGACAGTGAAGGAAGGCCCAATGAGATGATCGGATTCGCTTCCTTTACTTCCACACGAGGTGCTGCGCTCGCTATCGCGTCGGCAAACAATTTCTTTTTAAAGACGGGTGGCAGGGAGAAGACGAGGCAGGGTGAGGGTGGGGGACAGATGGGGTGACCGTGAAGGTGGGGGAGGACTCGGATAGCAGAAGGGACTGGGTGGGAGGCAGATGGGGTGAGAGGGACTCGGATGGGCAGAAGGGACTGGGTGGGAGACAGATGGGGTGAGGGTGGGGGGCACTTGGATAGCAGAAGGGACTGGGTGGGAGGCAGATGGGGTGAGGGGGACTCGGATGGGCAGAAGGGACTGGGTGGGAGACAGATGGGGTGAGGGTGGGGGGCACTTGGATAGCAGAAGGTACTGGGTGGGAGACAGATGGGGTGAGGGGGACTCGGATGGGCAGAAGGGACTGGGTGGGAGCCAGATGGGGTGAGGGGGACTCGGATGGGCAGAAGGGACTGGGTGGGAGACAGATGGGGTGAGGGTGGGGGGCACTTGGATAGCAGAAGGGACTGGGTGGGAGGCAGATGGGGTGAGGGGGACTCGGATGGGCAGAAGGGACTGGGTGGGAGACAGATGGGGTGAGGGTGGGGGGCACTTGGATAGCAGAAGGTACTGGGTGGGAGACAGATGGGGTGAGGGGGACTCGGATGGGCAGAAGGGACTGGGTGGGAGCCAGATGGGGTGAGGGGGACTCGGATGGGCAGAAGGGACTGGGTGGGAGACAGATGGGGTGAGGGTGGGGGGCACTTGGATAGCAGAAGGTACTGGGTGGGAGACAGATGGGGTGAGGGGGACTCAGATGGGCAGAAGGGACTGGGTGGGAGACAGATGGGGTGAGGGTGGGGGGCACTTGGATAGCAGAAGGGACTGGGTGGGAGGCAGATGGGGTGAGGGGGACTCGGATGGGCAGAAGGGACTGGGTGGGAGACAGATGGGGTGAGGGGGACTCGGATGGGCAGAAGGGACTGGGTGGGAGACAGATGGGGTGAGGGTGGGGGGCACTTGGATAGCAGAAGGGACTGGGTGGGAGACAGATGGGGTGAGGGGGACTCGGATGGGCAGAAGGGACTGGGTGGGAGACAGATGGGGTGAGGGTGGGGGGCACTTGGATAGCAGAAGGGACTGGGTGGGAGGCAGATGGGGTGAGGGGGACTCGGATGGGCAGAAGGGACTGGGTGGGAGACAGATGGGGTGAGGGTGGGGGGCACTTGGATAGCAGAAGGGACTGGGTGGGAGGCAGATGGGGTGAGGGGGACTCGGATGGGCAGAAGGGACTGGGTGGGAGACAGATGGGGTGAGGGTGGGGGGCACTTGGATAGCAGAAGGGACTGGGTGGGAGCCAAATGGGGTAGGGGGACTCGGATGGGCAGAAGGGACTGGGTGGGAGACAGATGGGGTGAGGGTGGGGGGCACTTGGATAGCAGAAGGGACTGGGAGGGAGTCAGATGGGGTGAGGGGGACTCAGATGGGCAGAAGGGACTGGGTGGGAGACAGATGGGAGAAGGGGCATGGAGCTGGAACTGGGGTCTGAAAAGTGAGCAGGAGGGAGAATGGGGTCATGCCTGGGGCAGGGGTGGATGGGAGAATCAATGGATCTGGAACTAGGGGCAGCCGCAGGTGGGAACTGGGAGCCGAAAAGAGGGAGCAGTGAGAGAGGGGGGATAGATCCTGGATGGAATGGGGAGTGAGAGGGAGGGCAGACCCTGAATGGATGGGAGGGGGAAAGAGAGAGGGCAAATGGTGAATCGAAGGAGCAGAGAGAAAGGGCAGACAGTGGATAGAAGGGAGTGAAAGAGCAGACAGTGGATGGAAGGGGGCAGAGATAGAGGGCAAATGCTAGAGGGAAAGGAGAGAGAGAGGGCAGATGGTGGATGGAAGGGGGAGAGAGAGATGGCAGACTGGGGCAGATGGTGGATGGAAGGAGCAGAAATAGAGGGCAGATGTGGATGGAAGGAACATTAGAGAGGGCAGACACTGGAGAGCAGAGAGAGAGCGAAGACAGATGCTGGATGGAAGGAAGACGGTGAAAAGAAGATAAGGAAAGCAGAAACCAAAGACAACAAACTGTAAATATATATTTTTATTATTTTGCTTTAGGATATAGTATTTTAGCTGTGTTAATAAATGTTTATAAATAGAACATGTAAATAAGGTAATCTTTTTATTGGACTAATTTTAATACATTTTGACAACTTTCAGAGAACAAAACCCCCTTCCTCAGATCAGGATAGGATACTGTAACAGCACTATACTGTATTGACCTGAGGAAGGAGATTTTGGCCTCTGGAAGCTAAATGTATTAGTCCAATGAAATGGTATTATTTTATTTTCTGTATATGTTTTATTTCTATTTGTTAATTTGTAAAGTGGTGATTGGTATTTGTTAGTTTTTTCAAATTTACATCTGCTGTCTTTATATTTTGCACAGTACTAGGGGACATTTTCTGTTTCTGTGGTGTTGCATTGTATGCAGAGTCTGGCATCGGGGGTTCAGTTTAATTTTTGTCTAAATAGAAAGTTTATGATTACTTATCCTATAGTGGATTAGGGTGTATCTGTGTTTGAAAAAGACATGGCTTTCAGTTGGCATTGACTGTGCAGGATCTACGATCTGTACTATTCTGTCTGGTTTCGTTTTACAATAGGTGAATTGATGTTCTAGTGCTCACTGTAGTGTTTAAGATGCTTTCCTTTTCCTTGTGTGACTCGTAGAAACGACTGCTTATGGTATGGTAAAATTGCTCTATAGGTCGTGAGTGTTTTGTATTCTCGGTATGCCTAGTACTGGATTTGGGGGGGGGGTGTTAAACAATGACCGGCCCCGGGTGTCAACTACCCTAGCTACGCCACTGCTGCCGACGTCTCCCTTCCCTTGCACTCGTTGGTTCCCTCAGTGTCCCGCCTTCTTCTGACGTCAGAAGAAGGCGGACACTGAGGGAACCAAGAGCGCAAAGGGAAGGGAGACGTCGGCAGCGCTCCGCTTTCACTGACGCTGCTGCGACCGGAAGTAAAAGATTTAAAGGCCCCAGGGTGCGGAGGGAAGGGCAGAGAGGCATGGATGGGAGGGCAGGGCCCAGGGAGAGGACAAATTGCTGGAAGGGAAGGGGAGGGGAGAGAGGATTGCTGGCTATGGATGGAGGAGGGAAGGGCAGAGAGGGACAAGGATGGACATGGGGGCCCAGGGAGAGGACAAATTGCTGGAAATGGAGGGGAGGGGATAGAGGAGGCAAGGATTGCTGGCTATGGATGGAGGAGGGAAGGGCAGAGAGGGACAAGGATGGACATGGGGGCCCAGGGAGAGGACAAATTGCTGGAAGGGAAGGGGAGGGGAGAGAGGATTGCTGGCTATGGATGGAGGAGGGAAGGGCAGAGAGGGACAAGGATGGACATGGGGGCCCAGGGAGAGGACAAATTGCTGGAAATGGAGGGGAGGGGAGAGAGGAGGCAAGGATTGCTGGCTATGGATGGAGGAGGGAAGGGCAGAGAGGGACAAGGATGGACATGGGGGCCCAGGGAGAGGACAAATTGCTGGAAATGGAGGGGAGGGGAGAGAGGAGGCTTGCTGGCTATGGATGGAGGAGGGAAGGGCAGAGAGGGACAAGGATGGACATGGGGGCCCAGGGAGAGGACAAATTGCTGGAAATGGAGGGGAGGGGAGAGAGGAGGCATGCTGGCTATGGATGGAGGAGGGAAGGGCAGAGAGGGACAAGAATGGACATGGATGGGAGGGCAGGACCCAGGGAGAGAGGAGAAATTGCTGGAAATGGATATAGAGCAAGAAATGAAGAAGAAAGGAGAAAAGTAAAGAAATAAATGGAAAGGAAGCCCTGGAAATGGAGTTAAGAGGACATATAGCAGCAGAATCAGATACTGGACCAGCATGATTGAAAAAAGAAAGTCACCAGACAACAAAGGTAGAAAAAAATTATTTTATTTTCATTTTAGCATTTGGAATATGTCCACTTTGAGAATTTACATCTGCTATCTTATTTTGCAATGTATAGCAATTTGTTTCTAAGAATATTGCTGACAATTCCTTTCAGTGTGGCAAGTGGTGAGCGATCATTTTCATGGGGGGGGGCGTGATCATTTTCACGGGGGGGGGGGGGGGGGGCGCCAACTGATAGTCTGCAGGGGGGCGCCAGAGACCCTAGGCACGGCCCTGTGTTGCACAATGACTGATGCCAGCTCTGTAGAGCAGTGAATCCTGAGCAACCACAGTACTGAGCAAGCTCTTTCAATATGTCTAGGCATACGTAATTTGTGTGTATTTAGCATCCCTAATCATTGTGAAAAGTTGGCACCTATGACTTGACCAGAGGACCTTGCTAGTTTTCAGGAAAGTGTATTGAGTTTATGAGTCTATTACATTTATGAATTCATCCTTCATTAAACATTCCTATTCATATTGTATCATACCACATTCCCTCAGATTCTATATAGGTTACCCAAATTTGGGTGCTCAGGGCAGATGTGCATGCAAATTAATTTGTTAATGAGGTATCAACAATCAATAATTGGAGCTAATTGGCATTGATTTGCATTTGCATACATATCTGCCTTACTCGCTATTCTATAACCTCCACACCTAAATTTCATAGCATGCAAATCAAATGGGGCTATGGGAGGAGAATAGGCAAATCAGTATGGGCAAATCCTAGAAGTTAGGTGCAATGCTATAGAATAATGTCATATTTATCAGCATGACATTGTGCAGTTCAGTGCCTAATCTGAAGGTTAGCCCAACTAGGCCTCTGGTAGAGACTGCAGGCAGATCTGACACCCTCCCCCCCCCCCCCCCCCCCCCCCCCCCCCCCCAGTCTGACCCCTGGTGATGTCAGTGTAAGTAGACAGGATATCTCCCCACCTGATGGGTTTAGTTTACAAGGGTAGTCAGAACTGGGCCTTCAAAGTAATACATACCTCCTTGGTAATCAGGAGAAATTAGACCAAACAAACTAAATTGTGCCATATGAAAATGCTAGAAAAAGAGAATTCAGGTATATATAAACCCACACAGAATTAGGGGGACAGACACACACACCATATTCAGACAGGAGTGGTCTTAGGTTGGTTCACAGGGCTTTGATCCTGACAACCTGGGTTTGATTCCCACTGCAGCTTCTTGTGACCTTGGGCAAGTCACCTAACCCTCCATTACCCCAGCCCTCTAGGAACAAAGAAAATACCTGCATATAATGTGTACAGCACTGTATACCTCTAGTAGCACTATAGAAATGATTAGTAGTAGTATATTTATACTTTGATAGGCATTCCACGCCTAGCCCTCTCCTCAGCTACCGATAGGACAGACACATATTCCCTTATACACAAAGAATCAGAGGGACAGGACTGAGGCACACAGAAGAAACCTCATAATAATCTTCTGTTCTAAGTACTGTACACTTGTAAGAAGCCTATTTCTAAATAAAATACCTTTTTTCCAAGCCACACCCATTTGTTGTCTTATTGTGCTACAACCCCACTGCCTCTGAGAAGAGGATCCAGGAACACAAGAAAAGGAACAAAGTACAAGACTAGAAACGAAGCTCACAATATCCACGTCTAAGTTGGACTCCAGGTTTCAGCAGACATAAATCAAGCACTCAACATTAGTCAGGAGATCAATGCTAAGCTAGTATTCTGCAAAGGGTGCTCACCCTGTCTAGAATACTAATTTAGGGTGGATCTTTTTGGTGCCATTTACTGAACCTGTCCCATTGTGTCAAATTCTTACAGTATATTTCCGTTGTAGTAAAAAATGTACTTATCTGGAGGAAGTGACGTCACGAGGCTGAATGGCCGCTTAACGCTCTGCATAGCTGAGATGAGTAAAAAAAAGTAATGCGCCGCTGCGCGAGAGCGAACGCCTGACCGCGAGGCATACAGAACGAGGCCTTGTCCGCCATACTTCACCTAAGTCATACTGTCAGTCGGAATTGGGCTCGGTTTCCTCCCGAGAAGAAGGCATGGGAGGTACCGACCCGGCCCCTGCGCAAGCCCTTTCGGAAGATCTGGTTAAGAGCTTGGAGGCGATCAGAGCAGAAATCTTATCATCTAAGGAGGAAATCTTTGACCACGTGGATGCTCTGAGTGTGGATTTGAGAGAGCTCGGGGGCCGGGTGGAAGCCTTAGAGGAACGGGCTGATGTACAAGAGGAGAAAAACGAAGAGCTAGATAGACGTATTGATAAGCTTGCTGATCAAACAGACGAACTGCAGTATAAATTAGATGAGCTCGAGAATCAGGGGCGCAGACAAAACCTCCGGTTCCGAGGGATCTCAGAAAATGGTGATCAGGAAGATGTCCAGACTGTGGTGCGCGCCATATGTGCTCAGCTGATGGGAGACGACTTTGACACTAATGCAATGGGCATTGATAGAGCACATAGGGCGCTGGGAGCAGCACGTGATAATAAACCGAGAGACATTGTGGTGAGATTCACGCATTATACCTGTAAGGATCAAATATGGCAGAAGGCCAGAAAAAACCCGGACTTGGAGTTTAACGGGAATCGGGTGGCCATATATCAGGACCTTTCTTTGTTTACCTTGAGTTTAAGGAGAGCCATGAGGCCGGCTATTGAGATCCTGATGAAAGAGAAGATAAACTACAGATGGGCCTTTCCGTTTGCGCTTTGCTTCGAGGTCAGGGGAGAGAAGTTTCGCTGCAGAAGTGTGGGAGCAGCTTGGAAGATTCTGCACGAGGCAGGCCTGGTTCAGACAGCGAATGTCCCGTTGGGGATGGCTTCCGCTACCAAAGCAAGATTCCAGAAATGGAAATGAGTGGAGAAAGCCGCCCAGAAGGTGAAAGCCCAGACCTGAGCAGCTCAGATGCGATCGGATGAGTCGATTATTGACATCGTACCAAAGGGGTCCGGAGTGGAAGGTGAACAGAGACTGAGTTAGGAGAGTTGATATTGAAGACTTTATGGAGTGCATGATATGGGAAGCTGATGGGGATACATGTGATTAAAGAAGTATGAGGGGGTGGGAATGGATACGGGGGAGGGGGGATTGGGTTTAACTTTGTGTAAGGAGGCGATTTCCATTTGGCCAGTGGAGTTTCTTCTTCCCAGGTCCCAGGTGGAGTTTTGTAATACCACTTGGTGGATAATGTAAAATGGGTAGGAGGGGTTTCGGGTTGGTTAAGGGAAGGAAGGGGGGAGGGGGGGAAGAGGGAGGATTGGGGAAATGGTAGCTGGGGAGTAGGAAGTTGGGGGGGAGGGGCTTAGAGTAAGATAGTTGTCCTCCACTTATAACTTGGTTGGCACACAGAGTGTTTAATGACTGACTTTAAGTTTCTTACTTATAATATAAAAGGGTTAAATTCCCCTTACAAAAGACACGCGCTGTTGCGTGAACTGCAGCTGATTAAACCGCATGTTATCTTTTTACAAGAAACTCACTTTCTGAAAAAGCATGAAGGCCTGCTGTCCTTTAGGCAATATCCATACGTGGTTTGCGCTTCAGATGCACAGGGAGTGAAGAGAAAGGGAGTGGCCATAATGTTTCATAAAGATGTTCAGGTGCAGATTGTATGTTCTAAAAAGGACAGGGAGGGCAGATTTCTTTTTCTACAGGTGTTGCTAGATCATGAGGAGTATACACTAGTCAATGTGTACGCTCCTAATGAAAGGCAGGAACATTTTTTCCTGCGCTTGCGTAGGGAGTTGCAGGGGTTTGCTAAGGGTAAGGTAATCATGGCAGGAGATTTTAATGCCACAATGCAGCCTGATGTGGATAGATCTGCCCACCCTGCTCCGATTGATCGTAAACTTTCTCATGCCCTGAAAGACTGTGTGGAAGAATTGGGCTTGTATGATGCGTGGAGAATGGTCCATCCTAGAGGGAGAGACTACACCTTTTATTCTCCGGTGCATCTCTGCTACTCTAGACTTGATTATATTTTCCTTGCTAAAACACTGTCTGAGGGTGGGGGAGACTCGGGTATAGGTCACATCAGTATATCAGACCATGCCCCGACCTGGTCCACTCTTGCTTCTCTACGTGAGGAGACAAGAGAGAAACGATGGACATTTAATAATCTTTTGTTGCAGGATCCGGACCTGGTGGCGGATTTCCGCCCCCTTCTGAAGGAATATTTTGACATTAATGTTGATTCTGGACCCTCCTTGGGAACAGTATGGGATGCCTTTAAGGCAGTATCCAGAGGGTACTTTATAAAGTGTGCAGCTAGGAGGGCCAGGGTGCATAAGCAGAGATTGACACAGTGTATGGATAAACTTGGGGCCTTGGAGGCCAGGTATAGGGCCTCAGGCTCTGTTTCTGATCTTCGACGGCTGCAAGCAGTGAGACTGGAGATAGGTTCGTTGCATGAGGAGAGTCTGCAATTTGTGCATGCCAGGATGAATTAGACCCATTACGCGTGTGCTAATAAATCTGGTAGGTTGCTGGCAGCTAAATTAAGGAAATTGAGAGCGGATCATCATATTCTGAAGGTCAGGGATGCTAAGGGACAGGCAGTGAGGAGTTCAACACAGATTAGAAAGTGCTTTGCCCACTATTACGAGACTTTATACAAGGAGGATGCTGCTGTGCAGACAGAGGCAATAGGTGATTATTTGGAGGCCAGGGGGTTGGCTGTGTTGACTGAGGTGCAGAAGGAGGAGCTTGATGAAGTTATTGGGGTTATTAAAGCCTTACCAACAGGAAAGGTGCCGGGTATGGATGGTTTCACTAATGAATTTTTTAAGGCATATGTGATGAAACTTGCTCCTTACCTAACAATGATTATTAATTCGGTACGGGAGGGAGCACCTCTTCCGAAGACCATGTTGGAAGCCTGGCTGTTATACCAAAACCGGGTAAAGACACTACAGAGTGTGCCTCGTACAGACCTATCTCAATACTTAATACAGATGTGAAGATACTAGCGAAGGTTTTGGCGAATCGGTTGGGCAAGGAGCTACCTAGTTTGGTCCACCCAGACCAAGTGGGCTTCGTAGCTAAACGACAGGCTATGGACAATATTAGGAGAACTATAGACCTTGTGTATGCAGCTCAGATGAAAGAAAGGCCAGTAGTACTGCTTGGATTGGATGCAGAAAAGGCATTCGACCGAGTGCATTGGGGCTACCTGGACAAGGTTCTGCATAGGGTAGGGATTGGACAACATTATAGGGCTTGGATTCAGGCACTATACTCTGGGCCGCAGGCTTGTGTGAGAGTAAATGGAAGGAACTCTGAGATGTTTCAGCTGGGGCGGGGAACAAGGCAGGGTTGGCCCTTATCCCCGTTATTGTTTGCCCTGGCGATGGAGCCTTTGGTGGATGCTATTAGGGCAAATGGGGATATTGTAGGAGTGAGGGTGGGAGACCGGGAATATAAAACCGCATTATTTGCGGACGATGTTTTATTGACCTTGACAAATCCTATCACTTCTTTGCCTAATTTAATGAAGGTGATAGAGGACTACGCTAGAATATCTGGATATAAATTTAATGCTAGTAAATCTACTGGACTAGCGGTTGGAGTCCCGTCGAGGGTGCTGGAAGTACTAAAGCAGTCCTTTCCATTCAAATGGGAGCGTAGTTCATTAGGCTACTTAGGGGTTCAGTTGTCCGGAGCACTATCTGAGCTGTTTGCTATTAACTATCCGCCTCTTTGGAGGGAGATAACGAGAGACTTGGAGAGATGGAAGGCAACGGGACTGTCCTGGTTTGGCAGAATTGCTGCAATTAAGATGAACATCTTGCCTCGACTTCTGTACCTGTTCCAGGTGCTCCCTATAAGGGTGCCTAGGTCCTTTCTGTCGGGAATGCAGGATTTGCTTATTCGATTTATCTGGATAAATCAGGCTACCTCGTGCTTTACTCTATAAGAGTAAAAAGTTGGGAGGGTTGGGTGTGCCAAACTTGATTTGATACCATAATGCGGCGCAGTCCAAAGCGGCAGTAGATTGGTTTCGGAGGGAGGATTATAAATTATGGGTTGACATCGAACAAAATTTGGTGGGCTCTCGGAGTCTTGGACACTTAATGTGGGTGGAGAATAAATATAGGGGGAGAGTAAAAAGATTCCCTCCCACGGTTCAGGCTACTTTTCACTATTGGGACCTTATGTTTCCGGAGCGAAAGCCACCGATCTCAGGTTTAGCTCCGATAGTGGATAACCCTTTGTTTGAGCTGAGGATAGGAAGTGTTACATAAGGTAGATGGGCGGACTTGGGCCTTGAGATGCTTGGGCAATTGCATGTGAGAGAGGCTATAGTCCCTTTTGAGACCTTGAGGGATGATTATCATCTTAGACATGGGGATAGGTATGCCTATTTACAGCTGGTGCACTACTTGAAAAGTCCTTCCTATATAGGCTGTTTGAGAAGAGAAGTGCATCAGCTGGAGGAGGTATGTGTTGATTCTACTGATAAGCGAGGTATGATATCCTGTTTATATATGTACCAGATGCTTTGCTCCAAGCCGTCTCTACTACACAGGGTGAGATGGGAGCAGGAATTACACTTCACTTTACCTGACTCTAGTTTGTTGTGTCTGGAGAAGCAGATTCTGCGTACATCTGTGGCTGTGGCCGTGCAGGAAAGTGCTATAAAGGTGTTTTACCGGTGGTATTTGACGCCGGTGAGATTAAATCATATGTTTGATCAGGTTTCCAAATTTTGCTGGAGAAACTGTGGAGGACTGGGAACAGCTGGACACATTTGGTGGCTCTGCCCTAAGGCACAGGCTTACTGGAAGGGAGTGCAGGCGCGACTTCAGTGTGGACTGGTAGGTCTGTGCAGTGGCATCCTTTAATTTTCCTGTTGGGGCAGAGGCCAGTGGGACTCACTTCGGACCAGTGGTTATTGGTACGAGCCGCTCTCAATGCAGCCAGAATAAATTTAGCCCAACATTGGAAATCGCAAATAGTACCATCCATGGTTCGCTGGATAACCAAACTTAGACGTATGTGTGAGATGGAGAGACTGACTGCTGTAAAAAGGAAAATGTTGCCTAAATGGAATAAAATTTGGGAACTCTTTTAGCAACTATGCTCTGGATAAGAGGGGAATTAAGTGGTGGGATTGGGAGGACTGGAGGGTAGGACAGGGGGGTGGTAGGGGAGATAGGACACTGGGATGGGATTAGGAGGGGGTTTAGGGGGGATTGATATACCTTAAACATAAAAATAAGTTGGAAGTACAATAGTTTACTGTTCTCGCATTGGTATGGAGTTTGTGGATGTCGGTCTCTACTGACCATATTTGCTGTCTGTATTATTAAGAAACTGTCATAGTGTTTTGTTTGGCAAGAATTGCATATAAGTTGTATTTCTTTACCAATGTTCAATAAAGACTTCTCAAAAATTTTAAAAAAATGTACTTATCTCATTTAAGAAGCAATGGTCTGCTCATCAGCAAAAAATGTACTTGTCTTATTTTTGTACTACATCAGATATATGCTATATGAATTTGACAAGTTATCACAAAAAAAATATAATAGATTCATAAACATAAATGCCCTTTATTGAAACTGTTATGGTTGCAGTTTGCAACAAACAAGACACCTGGGGCCCTTTTACAAAAGCGGCAGTAGGGCTACCGCACACCCACCTGGCAGTAATTTTGAAGCTGGAGCTCCTTGTTTCCCACGGTAGAAAACATTTTTCTATTTTCTAGCACAGGGGGCATTCCCAGTGGTAATCGGCAGTGTGGCCACATTGGTGCATGCTACTTGGGTACTGTCCATGTACAGCATGAGCCCTTACTACTGGCCAGTGGGTGGCAGTAAGGGCTCAGGCAGTAAATAGCTGCATGCTACTTTTAATTCAATTTACTGCCCCCATTAAAAAAGACTTTTTTTCCAACCACGGTAAAAAATGGCCCAGTGAGTGCCAAAAATATGTGCCCACACTACCGAAGGCCATTTTTTTACTGCAGCATAGTAAAAGGACCCCCTAATGAACTATTCTATTAGGCGATATAAATTAGCATTTAGAAAGTATAGCTACTCCATGCCCCCTGTATCTTAAATCTCAATACCATGCCCCCTGTATCTTAAATCTTAATACGCTTTCTGACGATTTTTCAGCTAGACGCTGGACATTTAATAACACTTTGCTTCGAGATGATTATACCTGTAAAGAGTATATTAATGTACTTAAGGAATATTTGCAATTCAACCTGAATTCTGGTCCCTCCACTGCTGTGATTTGGGAGGCCCTCAAGGCGGTATCCAGAGGGTACTTTATGAGATGGGCAGGACATCTCAAGTGGCAGAGAGAGTCTGTTGCACTGCATTGGAGACATCAGATTAGAGACTAGGAAACTAAACATAAAAACACAGGGTCCTCTAGGATCTATAGAGCCTTACAGTCTGCACGGTTGCAGTTGGACGCAGTGCTTTCTAAGGATCTTGATTTCATCAATGAGAAATTGCACTTGCATAACTATAAGGAGCGGAACAAGATCAGTAGACAGCTGGCGATCAAACTACGTAGTTGCGTGCTGAAAGAACTGTATTTCGCATCAAAAGAAGCACAGGGGAGACTCTTAAAACATCCCAAGCTATAAGGGAAAGATTCAGTGACTTCTATGCAGATCTATACACACGAAACCTATTTATACAGGACAATGCTATTCAGTTATACCTTGAGGTGTTGGAGCTTCCGACTTTGCGGCCGGAGCAGTTGACCATGATCGAGGCTCCGATTATGGTACAAGAAATCCTTAAGGCTATTAAATCATTGAAAACAGGTAAATCACCAGGTCTAGATGGCTTAACAGGGGAATTTTATAGAGCTTTTGCTCCTCAATTAGCACTGGTACTGAATGTTGATGTGCAAATTTTGGGAAAGGTGTTGGCTTCTAGGTTAATTAATGTTTTACCATCTTTGATCCACCCAGACCAAGTAGGCTTTGTCCCTAATCGGCAGGCCTCTGATGACATTCGGCACACGCTTGATATCATGTATATAGCTGAACAACAAAAAGTGCTCTACTGCTTGTTCAGTGTCAACGCGGAAAAGGCCTTTGATAGAGTCCATTGGCCTTTTTTATATCACACTTTGAACTGGTTTGGGTTTGGGCCAAGTTTTATTGGTTGGATTAAAGAATTCTATTCCTCACCTAGAGCATGTGTTAAAATAAATGGGAATATCTCTCCCTTCTTTGAATTATAGAGAAGTACTCATCAGGGATGCCCACTCTCACCACTCCTCTTTGCCCTGGTGATGGAACCATTGGCATTAAACATTAGGAATAATTCCAGGATTTGTGGGGTGCATGCTGGAGCTTGGGAGTCCAAGCTTGCTCTCTTTGAGGGCGATGTTTTACTGACTCTCTCCTCCCCTTTGGATTCCTTTCCTGCTTTATTTCAGGAAATTGAATCCTATGGCCAAGTATCTGGGTTTAAAATTAATTTTACTAAGACTGAAGCAATTGTGCAGGGACTAACTGCTGAAGACTACCAAACCTGTAAACGTCTTTATCCCTTGACCTGGGTGCCCAATGGATTGTGATATTTGGGGGTTTGCATTACTAGGAAACTTGAAGATTTAAATTCTGCTAATTATACCCCCCTGCTAAAAGAGATTAGGACTGATCTAGAGCGATGGGACCCTCTGAATTTGTCCTGGTTTGGTAGAATTGCTACAGTAAAAATGAATGTTTTGCCCCGCTTACTCTACCTTTTCAATCCATACCAATGCCTCTTGGTGATCAGCTGCTTCTGTCCTTGCAAACACGCCTCCAAAAATTTATTTGGCAGGGTAAGCGACCTCGACTTCCACGTTCTACTCTGTATCTAGCTCATAAGAATCGAGATGGTTTGGGGGTTCCACATTTGGGTTTATACCATAGGGCAGCTCAAGCAAAGGCAGCAGTTGAATGGTATCAGGCATCTATTCATAAGCTGTGGGTACATTTGGAGCATAGTGGGAAGCCCTTTGCAGTTAGGGCAATTGCTTTGGTTACTACCTAAACACAGATATTTGAAACCAGCCCTTTGCCCCATCATTCAACACACCTTTTCTTGTTGGGACAAATTGGATAGAACTAAGGGATTTTATAAATCATGGCTGTTTCCTATAGCATATAATCCTGCATTTCCTCTGGGGTGCTCTCCCTCAGTTTTCACTAGGTAGAAGAGACATGGGTTGCTGTCCTGGGGGCAATTAGTGGATGTTGACAGTTTTTTTTCTTTTGCTGACTTGGCGGTCACTTATCAGCTGCCTCAAAGTGACTTCTATGCTTATCATCAGCTTATTCACTTTTTTACTTCTTCCAATTTGAAAGATAAATTGTTTGGGGAGGAAACCTTCCTAGAGGGGATATGTGCTGACTTTAAGGGTACTAGGTTTCTAATTTCCTGGCTGTATCACCATTTGAGAGATGCCTCTCCATCAGCCTGTAGACATCATGAAAGGTGGGAAACTTAGCTGGTGTCATGTTTTCAAAGCTGGAAACTGGGTTGTGAGCCCTTGGACCACTACCGAGGAGCGGCAGGCAAAACCACCCCACACAGGAGACTAAGCAGAACAGGACTGGACCCCGGACTGGAGTTGCAGCAGAGGCAAACAAGCAGGACTAAAGCAGAGCAAGTACCCTTAAACTTCACCTGCACTATGCCACTTTTCACTAAGAGTTGAGCTCCTGGCTTCAGGTGGCCGGCAGGACTTGCTGGACAGGGCAGGACTGGATAATAGCTAGGCAGCACAGGGACTGAGGGTCAGAGGGAAAAGGCATAAACAGGGACAGCAAGGCAGGGAAAGGATAGGCTAAAGGACAGGACTGAAAGCTGCTAGCAGCCACTGAAACAGGGAACAAACACAGCTAGACAGGAGACTGAACTGAAAGCTGTAAGCAGCCACTGAAGCAGGGAACAAACACAGACAAACCCAGAACTAGGCAAAGACATACAAACAAGACACCAGACTGGGAAACAAGCAATACATTACACAAGCAATACCCCAAACTAAACATAGACTAACTAGAGCAGGCAAGATTTCAGACAAGAACTAGAGCAAGGAAACAAAATTCAGGCTGAAGTGCAAAAGCACCAACATACCAGGGCCTTAGACGCAATGCAAAGGCCAAGGCAGAGAGTATCAAAATGGCTAATAAGCCCAGCAGCACCTGGAGCTCAGATGCAACAATCACCAGGCAACTAAGGGTGCTGTGCAGGTTCAAACAAAACAAGCAGGTCTGGCAGTCTAGAAGATCCGGACCAGACTGCGCTGAAATCTGGAACGGGTGACAGCACACAGATAATCTAATGCAGCCAACACACAGAGACAGAGACATAACTAACTCACAAAGAACAGACAGAAGCCAGCTCAGAAGCTGACCACAGGAAATAAGGTGAGTCTGAGAGGGGTCACGGCCACAGACGTGACAGCTGGATACAAGTTATGAAGAATGGCAGCGGATGGAGATAGCCTCTGTTAAGGTCTCTCCAGCGGTGAATATATGTTATGGCTGTGAGTCCCTGTGCCCCACGCAGCACAGATGAGACAAGCTCGGACCTTAGCTCCGCAGGGCAGCCGACCAATTCCACGACTTCACCTGGAGCGACCCCTTCCTCCGGGGGTTGAGCCCCCAGGACCGGGAGCCGACAGGACTTCCAAACTCCAACCAGGAGTGGTCAGACAACAGGCAAGAGTCGGGGATGACAGCAGACAAAGAAGTAGTCAGGACTCAGGCAATGGTCAAGGCAGGCAGCAGACAAAGAAGTAGTCAGGATTCAGGCAATGGTCAAGGCATGCAGCAGACAAAGAAGTAGTCAGGATTCAGGCAATGGTCAAGGCAGGCAGCAAACAAAGAAGTAGTCAGGATTCAGGCAATGATCAAATCCGCAAAACACCAGGAAACACCACGAACTCCACCAAGGTAGAAGCTGAAGCAAACTGATGACCGTGTTCTGCTCTTAAATAGGTCTCTCATCAGGAGATCCCTTCCACAGCTGACAGGTGAGGAACCTCATTGGGCACACCCATAGGAATAAGCCTCTCAAGATGGCTGCCCCTCAGGAACTGATGCAGATGCTCTTCTCAAGATGGCTGCCCTTCAGGAACTGATACAAATGCACCTCTCAAGAAGGCCGCCCCTCAAATGAACCTTTCAAGATGGCTGCCGCCAGGCGCAGCCAGGTAGGAATGTAACAATATACAAGAAAACTGTACTAAATTAATCTACCGCTGGTACCTAACGCCTGTTAGACTTCATCATATGTTTGTGAATGTATCCCCATTATGCTGACGACAATGTGGTCTGTCTGGTATGTTAGGCCTTATATGGTGGTCATGTAGAAAAGTGATGGCTTTCTGAAAATCTATTCATAGGTGGGTGCAAGCTTGGGTGGGTTCTTCTACACCTTGGGACCCTGTGGGGCGAGTGTTTGCAAAGCATTGTTTCAGTGCTGCAAGACTATTGACTGCATGAGCCTGGAAGCAGACAAGCTGCCCCTCAATTCTCAAATGGCAGAATCTTTTATGGTATATTTGTGATTTGGAGAAGATACTGGCCCAGGAACATAAGACACTAACCAAATGGGAAATGATTTGGGCTCCTTTGCTTCATTACCTTAGTGTAATGAACACTGATAATGATTTTATTCTTGTGCGGAGGAAGTGGTGTGGGTCTATGGGGTGTGGGACAGGTTCTTAGGAGCTGGGAAGGGTTTGTTTTTGCTTTCTTTTCATTTTGTTGTTGTCCTCTCACTTAAATACAAAAAGACAGGAATATTATTGATGTATAAGATGAAGCCACTTTTGGGGGGCTCCTCAGCTGTAATGAATCTGTACATCATGTGGTTTTCCACTGTTAATGTTTGCTACTGTATGTTCTGTGGATTAATTAAATAAAGCTTCCTGTTAAAAATTTAAAAAAGAAAGTATAGCTACTCCTAAGTACAAGATCTGTATAGTTTTATAAAGACACTAGGATACAGTTTCCTTTCTTCCCAAATTACTTTTAGGTAATCAGCTGGATATGTAAGCTTATACTGCGTAACCCTAGTAGCGCTCTAGAAATGTTAAGTAGTAGTAGTAGTAGTATGTAAGCTTATACTATTAATTCACCAACAAGCTTGTTAATTGAGGTAGGTAAATGGTCTCCATCTTTGTTTTCTGACCACTACTTACTGGACTTTGTCTTAATTCTAAAGAGCATCATCGATTTACAAATTAACTTCAGCTTAAAGATAGACTTTGTTATATGACTAGAGGCAAAATTGATGATAATATTTTTTGGGGAAAGAGTAAACAAATATTATACAAATGATTGAATTGAGTTAGATGGCATGATTAATTAGTGGAAATATATTGGATGATATCGCTCCTTTACAGACTAAACAGAAATCTAATTGTAGGCGGTCTAAATGGTTTACTTCTGAACTTTTATCTTTAAAGAAAAATTGTAGAAAGCTGGAAATGGCAGAGGAAAGGATCGGATGATGTTACAAACAAATGGAGAAAAGTGGTTAACCTACAGTATACAAAATAGCTTTGTCTCAAGCAAAGAAAGTTTATTTCTCTAAACTGCTAGGATCACTACCCCCACTGTGGATCACTTAGCCCAATTTGTTAGGGATAAGATATTAAAAATCAGAACACAATTTATTGATAGTCAGATGGAAGAATTTCCAAATCTTAGCTCTAATGAAGGTGGGATTCCAGTGGACATGATTTGGGGTGATTTTCATAAAATATGTTGAACCATCTAATTAGCAAACTTGCTAAGTCACATTGTGTCAGGCTTTCAAGGCAGAAACTAGGTTGAGTTGAGCCCCTGGGTGCAGGCGGCCGGCAGGACTTACCGGACAGGGCAGGCACCCAGGGGCTCAACTTCTGGGGAAGGGCGGTCAAGCACAGGTGATGTCTAGCTGTTTCTGTCAGAGTTCTGCCTTGTCTCTGGTGTGGGGTGGTTTTGCCTGCCACTGCTGCTCCATGGCAGTGGCCCAAGGGCTCATGAACCTAGTTTCTGCCTTGAAAGCCTGACAGAATGCAAAGGCAAACTCAGAAGGTTCCAGGTGGTAATCTACCCATCAGCAGTTAAAGCTGAAACTCAGCTGCAGGAATCATGAGGCAGCTACGGGTGAGGCTAGCTGCCAAACTTCAAACCAAGTCTGGAGGGCTGGAATATCTGGACCGGACCGGACCAGAAAGAAAGTCTGGAAAGTCTATGGCAGCCACCGGTTCTGGCCACCAGAGGGCAAGAGGAACACAAACCAAGACACAGGCAGAAAGCATACTGAAGCACAGAGAGGCTTAACACACACAGGTGCAGTATAGTGGAGTAATCAGAGCCATGCTGGAAGCAGCCAGCACACAGAGACAGAGACAGAACTAACTCAGGAAGAACAGACAGAAGCCAGCTCAGAAGCTGACCGCCGGAAATAAGGTGAGTCTGAGAGGGGTCACGACCACAATCGTGACACATTGAGGCTTATTTTCAAAGCACTTAGCCTCCCAAAGTTCCATAGAAACCTATGGAACTTAGCCTCCCAAAGTGCTTTGAAAATATGCCTCATTGTCAATTAGACTCTTGTCCCACAGTTTTTAGGAAATTGGCTTCTGTACAATTCAGGCATAAAATTTTTGATTGGTTATCTACTTTGTTAGCACAAGGTTTCTTCCCTCATATTATACTAACCCCCATTTTATAGACCTGTTGCCTCAATCCCTTTTTTTGCTAAGGTTATAGAAGCCATAGTTACTACTCAATTGATAGCATACTTGGAAAATTTTAATATCTTGCACAGTTCTCAATCAGGTTTTCGATCCAACTTTTACACAGATACTTTATTATGTACATTACTAGCTGATCTACATAAGTGAAGGGAAAAAAAGCTCTTGTAATGCAGTTCAGCTTATCGAGTAAATTTGATGTTGTGGATCATGCTTTACATATAGATATCCTTAACAACTTAGGAATTACAGGAAATGTCCTGAATTGGTTTTGAGGCTCTCACACAACTATTCAGTAAAGTGGAATGGAATGCGGTCTATGGGGTCCCTCAGGGCTCACAACTGTTCCCAGTACTTTTCAATGTTCTTATGGCTTCATTGGGTTATCATTTAGAAGCAGTGGGCTATAAGATTTTTATGTATGCAGATGATATTACAATCTTAATCCCAATAGAGTCTCTGAAGTGTTGCTTACACACCTACGAATAGAGAAATATATGACTATGATGGCCACTTGGATAATCATTTTAAACTTAACACTGAGAAAACAAAGTTTTTCTGGGTTGATAATCGAGATATTTCATCAAAACCATCTTTTTTAGTGTTAAATAGATTAAAATATAGATTGGAATTGTCCCTGAAGATCCTAGGAGTCACTTTGTCTTGGGAGTCTCAGATAAATGGCCTTATAAAAAAATGTTTTTGGATGCTGAATAACTTAAGATGCATTCAAAAATATTTCACTCAAGAGAAGTTTCAGCTTTAATTTTATTGAAACTTGATTACTGTAACATCATATATCTTGGCTTGCACAAAACATTTGTTGAGAAAGCTTAGAACTGTTAAAAATACAGCAATTTGCCTAATATTTGGTCTAAATAAATTTGATATAGTCGCTCCACTATGAAAAACTCCACTGGTTGCTGGTGGAGGCTTGGATTCTCTTTAAGCATTGCTGTTTTGTTCACAGAATTTTGAAGAGCTTGGCTCTATGCTATATGTATCCATTGATAAGAGTATTGGTTTCGATATATGATGCTTGTAATGGCTTAAGATTGTCAGTACCCTCTTGTAAAAGTGTATGTTTTAAGAGAAACTTTAGTTTTATTTTCTTATCGTCTAAAATTTGAAATTCTTTACCAACTTTTGTGATCTTTGCATCAGGATACATACTTTTTTATAAATCCCTAAAAGCAATTTTATTCAGAAAATATGTGCTTTCTAATTAAGATAAACTGTACATGATTGTTTTCATAAGTATGTATTTAGATTGGACCCTAAGCATAATTGTAAATTCCCAGCTTGTTTGAACATGCCTTGTCTTTGTGAATTGTAATCCACTCTGCACCTATTTAAGGTGTTGAGGGCAATTTAACATTAAGATAATGTAATGTAACTAACAAGGTCCCCTGGTCAAGTTATTGTCAAACGTTGACCTGTGTTGATGTCTCTTCTAACATCTTTGCCTGTATGTTAATAATACACATGATAGCTTCTTGGCCAAGATTTGAATCATGGGCTGAGGAGAGTTTCTTCTTGGTCTTTTGGCTGAAAACTATGAGTAATAAAGTGTTGGGGGGCGGGGGGAGGAAGGATTAATGCCCTGATACCTAATTCCAGTAGGGAAAACAAATCATTTAGATCCTGTCAAAAATATGGCTAATTAAACTTCTGGTAAAAAAAATAGAAACTTTTTCCCCATCTGTAAGTACCTATTCATTATTCCCCACCACCACTGTTATACACGTATGAGTTATATTAACTGAAGAGTGATTCCTATGAGGAATCCTCAGATGCCAGAAGAAGGTACAGCTGGGGTGCCCAAAGGACATCTACCAAATTGAAATTTCCTACCAGCATGACCTGCAGTTTTGTTGCAATTCTTTTCCCTAAAAGGTAGATGGGCATTCCATTTCTTCAATATAAACAGTGCTTTTGCACCAGCATTTTAGCTAGTATTCTTCATGTAGCCTGTAACTTCTCCCACTTTCCTACTTATTCTGTCCATCCAGATGTCACCACTGTCACTAGTTCCTTGATCGTGAGCCCCTGAGCCCAGGCCGCAAACAGGAAGGGAATCTAGGGAAGGCCTGGGGTGGACCGAACTACAACTAACACAGTTAACAAATCACCCAGGACTCCAGGCTCCCGAGAAGAGGTGCGGAACCCCTCAAAGGATAGGGAACTTCAGGACAGGTTAGGCCAGCACCAACCGGCTAGGTTGTACCTGGCTACAGGATTCGGAGCCACAGGAACCGGCTGTCCAACGCAGGTACACACGGTTGCCACAGGGACACAGATACCGGAACAGCTTCACCAGTCTTCACCTGCACTTAGCCACAGTCCCCCAGGAGTTGAGCCCCTGGGTTCGGGCGGCCGGCAAGACATAGGGTAACAGCAGCAGCAGTAGTATCAGGAAAAGCTGAACCAGACTGACAGGTAAGGTAAAAGAGTCCTGAGCAAAAGGAGTACTAGCCAGAACACAAACTTCTAAGCACAGATAACCCACACACCGCAGACACAGAGACCGAGGGGTTAACACAGCACACTAACCCGAGAACAAGAGGTGAAACCACATCAAACAGATCTAAAACAAACAAGTTAACTAAAACAAACACGTTAACACATCACAGAAGGCACACACTAACCTTAACCAGAGAACACCACCCAGCTGCAGGAGGAAGTTAATTAACTCCACGCTGAGACAAACACATACAACGGAACACAGAAAAAATGCTGACAAACCAGCACTAAAGAACACAAAGAGGGAGGGAAACAGCTCCCTCCCGCACACAGAGCAAGCTCTCAGGGACAGAAATAGATAAGAAGCTATAGCAGGAAAGTCCTAAAACGCTAAAGCAGTGCTTACCTGAAACTGCAGGTAAAAATAGCTCCTGGTTACTGACGTCAGTAGCTGCTCAGGGGCGTAGCTACAGGTGGGCCTTGGTGGGCCCAGGCCCACCCAATTTCAGCTCAGGCCTGCCCACCCAAGCGCACACACTGCAGCAGCCTAGCGTACCTTCGGGCTTTGCCTTGCACGAGGCAGAGTGGCAGACTCGGCTCAGCTGCACTTGCAGGTCGCATTGCGGCCGCACAGCACGTCATTGTAGTTCTAATCCATCCTACACGGTAGCGGTATGATTGTACGATGATGTGGTGCTGTGCTCAGCAGCCTCGCTCTCACTCCGCTCGGCTCCATCCGCTCGCTTGTGGCATCAGGGTACACTGGCACCACTACTCTGTCGCTCACTCCCCCAATGCAATTTCATTCTGGAATCTGCTGCACATGATGGCGCCACAGTGCAGCATGGGGAAATCTACCGGCTGCCATCGCCATTGGTGTCGTGTTCCTCACTGTCCCCTCGCTGATTCAATCAGTCCCCTCCAAGGCCTCAGCCTCAGTACTCCCCTGCGACCCCACAACAGTGCATACAGAGCGGAGCACAGTGCTTTCTGAGTCTGCAGCAGTTTCTGCCACCACCGAAGCTCAGCTACAGCCCAGGTAAAATATTTTTTTTTATTTTAACGTGTACAGTCTAATGCTGGCTGGGGGTGGGGTACTGGGTGGGGGTGGGCTCTTCACTGCGTAGGACAAAAAAGGTATATTTAATCATTAAATATACCTTTTTTTCCCCTCTACACTGCCCAGGTCTTATATTTAATGCTGGTGTCCTTCGGGGGGGGGGGGGGGATGCCAGACTATGGGGGGTGGGTAGGGGGTAGGACAGGGCTGATGCTAGGCTACAGAGAGGGGTGGGGGGGTAGGGTAGGGTAGGGCTTATGCCTAGCTATGGGATGGATGCTGGGGAAGGGAAGGGCTGATACCGGGTTGCAGGGATGGATGGGGGGGGGGGTAGGGAAGGAAACAGTACAGAAAAAGTGGGAGAACGGCCAAGGATACCAGAAACTGGAAGATGTTCTTCAAAACAAAGATTTATTGGAGGTTTGAAGACTCGACACAATGTCGTGTTCCTGCATCAGGAGTCTATAAAAACATACATTTATATATAATAAAAATAATAATAAAAATAATGATAATAATAATAGTAATAATAATAATAATAATAATAAAAATAAACATATACACTACACACATATATACTACACACAATTGAATTTAAAAAGTTATATAACTGTAAGGAAGTATATATGACAATTCTAGAAACAAAATATATGAAGCACATGTATACATGAAATTTTAGTAGTGATAAAATATATATGGATGTATGTAATAGAACGATGTGGTTTACTGGAAGGCAAAACACATACATTCTATATAAAAAAGAAATAATGAACACATACATTTCTTCATAATTAAAAACAATGAACAATAATAAATGTATACGATGCACACAAATTAAAAAAAACTTTAAAAAAGAGCAATAAACTATAATTTTAATCAATAATGAAGTTGTCTAAAATTGAATGATAAAACAAGGAAATATGTAATACGAGAGGACAATAACCATATAAAATACTATTTGCTAAAAAACGATTTACTGTACAACAAAGCCAGTGATTGAAATCTATGAGAATGTGGATAAATAAACTAATTCTGAAACTTATATAATTTGGTCATGGATTTGTGAACTACAGCTAGAATTAATTATGTATGGCAATTGTGTAGAATATTTAAACTTATGAACAATGATGAACTACGTGTTGGTATGTTTGATATAATAACGACCACATACATAAAAAATTATTTGGAACAATGATAAAATTATAAAATAAATATGGAAACCATGCAATCTGAATATACTATGAATAGAAACAAGTGTTGCTAATTGACATAATACAAGACCAGATTGCTGAAGTCTGGGATTGTTTAGGAAAGTTTAGGAAAAATTGGCAAATTTGATTAGGCAATGATTAATGTAAAGACCAGACAATTAAAAATAAAAAATAAAAAGTAAAAAATAAAAAACAGTGTTGTACTTATTAGTGGCACTGACCTGCTGTGCAAGGTGCTACAGAAGAGTGATGTTTATGAAGCATAGATAGAGAGAGTGGTGGAACACTTTGATGAAGAATGATGAAAGAAATATATAATGATGAAAAAATGTATGATATAGTGAGTAGTTGGGAGGAGTACTGACCTCTTGCACAGATTATGACTCAATGGTGATGAGGATGATTCTTCAAATTATGACGTGGTAGTCTGTTAAAAATATGCAAATGAGGTTATATCCACAGCAAAAGAAAACACAGAAAACAGAAAAATGTTCAAAAAAGTAAAAGGAAAACAAAACCCAGGGAAACAGAAATATGGGTAAAGATATGGTCAAACAGGGGCAATAATGAGCATGAAAAAATCAGAGCTCCCTTGTTGACAACATAATAATACATGATTGAAAAAAACATGATTGAAAAAATACATGATTGAAAAAATAAAATAAAAGTAGTAAAGACCATGAGTAGTGTTTGCACAAAAATACGTAAAAGAGGTAAATCAGATGAAAGAATATGCGGAGCTATAATACTAACCTTGAGAAAGACTGTTTAAAAAGATTGCGTGGTCTCGTCAACCTGCTGCACGCACTGCTTATAATACAGGTAAATAAAAAAAGTGTGTGATGAAAAAGACTGAGCTATAAATGAAAAAAGGTGCCAAAAAACCGAAATGCTAGGGGTCACGAGATGCAGAGTCGCTAAACCGGAAGTGACGTGTGTAAAACTAAAAAAGTTATAAAAATGCCAGATACATGAAAATACTCAAAAACCGGAGAGAGGAAAGATGGTATGCAAAAACTCATACGATAAAATAAATGGAAAATTAAAAAAATAAATAAAAAACATGGCAATTGGAAAAACCGATGACGGTGCATAGTGACTGGGGAATGGAAAGCTGTAAACGAGGTGACGTGGTGTTGCATGTAAGGAAAGGGAATCGACGTCTAATGTACAAGAATGACGGTCGGTACTGGCTGGGAAGTAGAAACTAGACGGTGAATACAACAGAGATGCCTGGAAAATACGTGCATTTATAATTGCTGGAAACAAAAAATGGTAAAAATAAAGAAAATTAAAACAGGGAGGTTAAGCATAAGGGGGCTGTGCCTGGCACCTGGAGTTGAAGGAAAAACGACAGAATATGAGTGTTAATGAGTGTAACATACTAATAAACAAAGTCCGCGAAAATAAAAAAAGGAAATAATAATAATAATAAAAATGAATGCTAAAACAACAAAAGAAAATGAAACAGTACTGAAATAAGATAATGGTAATAAAAAACACAAAAATAACAAAAATAGACAAAAATACTACTATAATATTAATAAGCACTACAAATGTGTGACTTGAAAATTTGAAGGATCCTGTGGTTACAGGATACAGAGCCACAGGAACCGGCTGTCCACTGCAGGTACACACGGTTGCCACAGGGACACAGATACCGGAACAGCTTCACCAGTCTTCACCTGCACTTAGCCACGGTCCCCCAGGAGTTGAGCCCCTGGGTTCGGGCGGCCGGCAAGACATAGGGTAACAGCAGCAGCAGTAGTATCAGGAAAAGCTGAACCAGACTGACAGATAAGGTAAAAGAGTCCTGAGCAAAAGGAGTACTAGCCAGAACACAGACTTCTAAGCACAGATAACCCACACACAGAGACCGAGGGGTCTGTCTTTCTTCTATGTTTGTGCAGCGCTGCGTATGCCTTGTAGCGCTATAGAAATGCTAAATAGTAGTAGTAGTAGTTAACACAGCACATTAACCCGAGAACAAAAGGTGAAACCACATCAAACAGAACTAAAACAAACAAGTTAACTAAAACAAACACGTTAACATATCACAGAAGGCACACACTAACCTTAACCAGAAAACACCACCCAGCTGCAGGAGGAAGTTAATTAACTCCACGCTGAGACAAACACATACAACGGAACACAGAAAAAATGCTGACAAACCAGCACTAAAGAACACAAAGAGGGAGGGAAACAGTTCCCTCCCGCACACAGAGCAAGTTCTCAGGGACAGAAATAGCTAAGAAGCTATAGCAGGAAAGTCCTAAAATGCTAAAGCAGTGCTTACCTGAAACTGCAGGTAAAAATAGCTCCTGGTTACTGAAGTCAGTAGCTGCAGCTACCACCCAGCTGACCAATAGCAAGCAAGTCCCACCCAGCTAGCCTAGCAGAGAGATCCCTAGCTCCTCCCTCGCCCTAGCAGAGTGGGTACCAGCCTCTCCTAGCCTGCTAGCAAAACATAACAGAAACATAACACCAGAGCAGAATATTATCTGGGTATAACAGCTATGGTATATGAACCCAAGGTGACAGCTCATCTGGAGCACGATCATTAATGGTGACCTAAGCCACCCTTTTGCCCTCTGATGGTTGCGGACCATGGCAAGCTCAGCAGTTCAGTCTTTGAGGTACAAAGGGGTCTTAGTTCATGGCTTTAATTCTCATCAGGAAGTGATTATTAGACCCATGTTCTGTGGGCTTTAGCTCAGAGATGTTGTATGGAGGTCTATAACAGCCTGACAAGCCCCAGCTGAGCATGGAATTACTTCTGTCTTTAGCGGGCTTCCTAGCTATTGATGGCAATTAATCCATATTTGGTTATTGTTCTTGTGCTGTAAATGTATGTCTTAAGCTTGGGTACATATTTTGTATTATTCAGTAGTAATAATACTTACAGTGGAGGAGTGGCCTAGTGGTTAGAGCACCGGGCTTGCAATCCAGAGGTGGCTTGTTCAAATCCCACTGCTGCTCCTTGTGATCTTTGGCAAATCACTTAATCCTCCATTGCCTCAGGTACAAACTTAGATTGTGAGCCTTCCTGGGACAGAGAAATATCCAGTATACCTGAATGTAACTCACCTTGAGCTACTACTGAAAAAGGTGTGAGCAAAAATCTAAATAAATAAAATAAATAAATAATAAACAAAGCTGTGGCCAATTTATTGCAATTCTTAGTGTCAGGTATCATTACTTTGGGCAAGAGGCAGGCAAGTAAATCAAAACGATCAAATAAATGTCCAGAGGGAAGTTGGAGTATTTTTCTTGGCTACTTTGGAGGTGGGAGTGGTCTAAGTTCCCCTGTTACTTGTATCAGATTGTAGATTCCTTAGGGGTCTTTTACTAAAGCTTAGCTCAAGTTATCTGGAGCAGGGCCCATAGGAATAAAATGGGCCCTGCTGCAGATAACTCGAGCTAAGCTTTAGTAAACGACCCCCTTAGTTTGGCCCATATGCATCACTCTAGAGAGGTGACTGGAATACTCTCTCCCCCTCCCCCAGGGCTGTAAATGCTGCTTCTTCAGTGTCCCCAGTACCTGTTTGAAGAAGGACTTGGAATCATGCATAATTTGATCAAAATGGTTCAAGAAATGGCCGCGTCTTCTTCTTTTATTTTTATGACTACTTTAGTGGGTGCTCTTAATGGAAAAGAAGCATTGGATCTAAAAGCATTGATTTCTTTTGATGCACATTCAAATTAATAACAAAATATTTTTTAAAACAGAGTGATCATATCACTATGCTTCTAGTGATTTGTTACATTTGAATGATTCGACTTTTACTTTTCATTTAACATGCAAAAAAGCAAAGCTGACTGCGGTCTGATGAGCCAGCCTTTGTTCTTTCTGTTTGAAAGCAGTCTTTGCAGTAATGAAAGAAGCCTGTGCCAGTCAGTGCCACAAGCAGCTCCTAAGGAGCATCATGGGAGACACTTCTATTTGCCAAACTCGTAATTTTACAGCCACTGATTTCTTATCAAGGGGCTCCCTCAACCTCTCGTTCCATGTGTTACATTATTTCCTCTGGTAAAAAAAAAAAATAAGATGGGAATTGCAGGAACCCCATGCAGCCAGTCAATGGCATGCAGAGGAGCATATTATATACAGTACATGCACGCATGTGTCTCTACATACACATTTAAGTCTTTGGAGCAGTTGGTTCAGCCACAACTGCTCCATTGAGCACGCCATCCTTTGATCCTTGTTTAATCACTGTCTCTCAGAGAACTCCACTTTAAAATGAGTCTTTGATGTTCCTTTGTAGATTTGACTGCTGCTCTCCTGAAGTTCAAAAAGTCTTCAAAGACAGTTTAATGTACTTTTGTCCTAAAACCAGGATGAGTTTGGACATTTTGTACACAGCATCCCCCACTTTAAGGGAAAAAATTGAAACACGTGCTCCACGTAAAGATGGCCTTTAGTACCTGCTACAAACTAATGAAACAAACAACAGCTTTTAATATGCCACAGTGAAATTATTTCATTCTTCAACAACATTGCAAACATAAGTGCATTTAAGAAAAGAGTAATTTTATGATTTGTGAAAGGAAGAAACTTGGCCGTACTATCAGGATTGGAACCCTGCAGATAGATATCTAGGGGCCCTTTTTTCAAAGCCATGAAAAGGCTAACGTGAGGGTAGCACATGCCAAATTGGCACTACTGCCGGAGTAGTGCGTGCGTCTGGCAGTAATTCTGAGTTTTGTGTTCACCAAATCCCACAGTAGATAATATTTTTCTATTTTCTACTGTGGGGGCATTCCCAGCAGTAATCGGCAGCATGGCCACATTAGCACACACTGCATGGTTACCAAGCAGGTAGCATGAGCCCTTACCACTAAGTCAATGGATGGTGGTAAGGGCTCAGGCCATAAATAGGCACATGCTAGTTTTAATTTTTGTGCACGCCCATTTCCTGGCCCACTAAAAATAGCCTTTCCCCAGCCGCAGTAAAAAGTGGCCTGGCATGCACCTAAATGTTTTAGTCTGGTTTTGCAAAAGGACCCCCTAGTAAGGATTCCAAAAACATAAGCCTATTCCTAGATACACAGGCATCCATTTCAACCTGTCAGACAGAGAAAAGGGTTCTACAGTTCCTTGTGGCAGTATAAAAGACTTGTGTCAAATTAGTGTCTTTGAATAGAGTTTAAATTTTGGGACAGAGAAATATCCAGTGTACCTGAATATAACTCACCTTGAGCTACTACTGAAAAAGGTGTGAGCAAATCTAAATAAAAAAATATTAGTACATATTGATTAAAAGCAGCTGCAGTGACAAAAATAGTTTATATTGGTCCCTGTACAGAAAAATATTGTTTTTCTATTAAGTAGTTAGAGCAATGTAATTAACTGTATTATGAAATGCTCCATTATGTCTCACAAAACATTTCCTGTTCTACCTTTCTAATATAAAGAGGAAATTCCTTCTAACAGTATTTTCACTTGCGTTACAAACGGATTTTGTTTTGTTATGTTTTAGAAATATCTCATCACTTCGTCAGAACTTGATTATTTCATATGCATACATCAGTTCACTGGTTCAGATCGCTTTTCCTTTTATAAGAATTGGCTGTTCCTGTCTTGTTGATTAAAAGCTTACAATACATTCAGGGAGGCAGCTGGATCCTCTAGGGTTTTCGGGCTTTCTGGTTTTTAGTGGTAGCAGGTGCCTTTGGGACTTCCATTGTCAGGGCGCTGACAAAACCTAGCACATTCTGCAATGAAAGACCCCATTCGTAGGGCACTCCCTCCAAATACTGAAAATGAAGAGCTGCAAGTTTTCACAAGTGGCAAGAAACGAATGAAATAAGTGTGCAATAATGGGAGAAACTTTTTTTTTAAATAAAGTCTTTTCCATGCTTGTGGAAGAACGCTTCGATTCAACTATGCATTCGACATTTTACGGATTCAAAAATTTAATTGGTAAACAACAGAGAATTAACTGAAAAGAGAATACTTATATGCATTTTAAGCTCGATTTCCTAAATTAATTCAAGCACTTCTGACTTTCAGCTTCCAATGTCACAACGTCATTCCAGTTTAGGCCTAATATGGCAACAAATACGTATGGAATGTTTCCATATTTTTGAAAGTACTTTGGGTCGCTTCAAACAGTAAGGTAAACAAAATTTTAGCATAAAAAATAAAGCAATAAAAATGGCAGAAACCATCTTTACAACGCACATTTGAAAGTTATTGTTATTTTGTTATTCAGTAATTCCTTGTTATCAAGTCCTGCAAGGTCTCTGTTTAGAAAAAAGAACAGAATCAGTACATATGAAGGGTATCAAAAGTCCCCAGATAGCTGTAAACGGACTTTTTTTCATTTATTGCTGTTGGGTAATTTCCCTGCAAGAATACGTTTAATTGTTCTCCTTTGAAATACTGTATCTTTTCTCACCTAAAAGATGGATTCGTGTACTTGTTGGTGAAGTGTTTTAGCATTTTATTGTATTTATTTTTTTCTTTTTGGAAGGTGTGTAGCCTATTTTTCTTTTATGATTGGCGTCTACACCCTGCTTGGCACTGCCTTCTTCACATTCCCATCACAAAGCACACAGCCCCCATTCTTCTGGTCTTTGTAGCCATATGGCAAATCCATGTAGACACAGCCAACATCCATTTATTCAGGCACATAATGTCCCGCAACAGGGAACAATTGAAACTTTGTTTGCTTCTATTATTGGTGCGAATGGGGGTGAAAAAATAATTTAACTATAAAAGATATCCAGCTAATTATGTGCCATATGTGCTTTTAGTTTCCAAGCGATCCAATGAAGTTAATTTTAAACCCAGGCTACTTTATTAGATACAAAAGACAGATGTCCCAATAGACCGTACAGGAAAGACATTTCTTTAATGTTCTGAAATATTTAGCTTTGCTTGCTAGGAGGAACATTGGTCAGCCCATGTCACACAGAATAAAAGGGCAAATATGAAGAAATCGAAGGCTATATTATTTTCTACTCAAGAACCAAATAGTAATTCTAGTAAGGCTATAAGAGTTTTAGACAGGAATATTATAATTCGGAAGGAAAAGCATCATAACAATCTCTATTATTTTACTACTAACCCAAATAAATTAAAGCAGGTGTTTATATTTCTTTGCTAAATGTGTAAACAACGTATTTTCTGAGTCGCATGCAGCCTGTATATATAATATAATTTGATTAAATACACTCTTCATCATCTATGCTATTTTAAAAGAGAAAATCTTTAGCATGACATTGCTACCTCAAAGCTATCACCGCGACACGTAATCGAGTCTTTTAATTAAAAAACAATACAATACAAAACAAACAAGTATAATAAGTATAGCGGCGGGGGGGGGGGGGGGTTACCTCTCTGCGGAATAAAAACAACCATGTGCGCACAAGCAGAATGCCAACTAATGGGAAAATCCAATACTTTCATGGGACCAAACAACAAAAACAGTATTGTGTCTATCGCGAATGATTCAACACTATATACACAGTCTAAATCGTTCCACTTCTCGTTGGACCAATGCAATCCCATAGAAAGAAACCATCTACAACTTTTTTGTTGACCATTACTACATATTTTAGTGAGTTTAACACACTACCTTGACTAATTCACTCGCTGGTCTGGAAGGCAGACCGGAGCCCTTAACTCCACACTACCAGTTACACACATGCAGCCTAGCCACTAGCAAAGCTTGACATAACTACATCATGGAAATGATAATAAAGCAATTTGGGCACCTAAAACTTTCATTTTTTTTGTTACTATTTGACTACTTGACTGTTTAAAATCCCTTTGATAGAAACTGCCTTACTGCACAATGTTTTGTAGCTGAGATCAACTGTAGGTAAGTGTAATTCCATTGGTATTTAAGTGCCATTCCATTGGGATTGCAAAACAAAGGGCATAAAACGTGCACACTGCTTTCAAGTTGGTTTGGCTCTATGATTTTTGGAAAATAAAGGTCAAAAGACAATAACAACATTCATTTGTTTTATTCATTCATTCATTTATTGAGATTTATTAATCACCTTTCTGAAGATATTCACCCTAGATGATTCACATCAGGTACAGCTTGACATAAAACTTACAATTTTGTTAGCAGCATAAAACAATAGAACAATAGTAACATAGGGCTAGATTCTATATATGGCACCTAAAAAATCGGCACCGAACCCCTCCCCCCATAAATGGTATTCCATAAGCCATGCCTAAAATTTATAGAATTAACGTTTAAGCAGAGAGACTGCATGTAAATTTAGGCACCAATGAAAATGTAGTGCAAATGTCATGCCTATATTTACGATTGGAGCACTGTTATTCTACAATTATGCACCCTGAAACACCTATGACCCTCCCATTTTCACACCCTCTTTTTTGGACCATGTATACATTTTAGGCATGGATCCCAATTAAATCTAACTACTGTCAATAATTGCTTATTAAAAAGCTATTTATTGGCACTAATTGGGTCATTATTCTATTAAATTGCATGGGAAGATCAGGAACACGCCTAAATTTGTGCACACAATTTTTGGCAACCTTTATAGACTCAGGAAGATAGTAACAAGACTATCAGTCAAATGAACAAGAAAATAAGCATAAAATAATCAATTAACACTGGAGATTGCACATTGAATTCTAGAAACAGGAGTAGCATAGTTTCAGAAATATACACAATTAAAATAGTAGAACTATTATATAACAAAATATGATAAATAACAGCAGAGTACAAATGATGCATCATAATAGGCAGCACAGAAAACACATTCATGTAACAGATATCCACAATGTCAGCACAATACAAATGAAACGTACTTGAGAAATATAGACAGATATATGGGTATGATAAAATCATTAGGATAAATGGATAGCTAAATTGAAGTTAAATTATAACCTAGGGCTTAAATTTCCTGTACCAGCCAAACTTATGCTAGTGTCACACTTGTGCTAGGCTCAGCCCCTTTGTCTGTATCTTCTGAAAGGGTGTGGGAGGGGAATATAGAAGATCTTGTGCAAGCAGGAAGTTGTTGTGCACCAATCATTGCAAACCTCTGCCTGTAAGAAAGGCAATTTCAAAATTGTTAAAAGAAATTGGCTGTAGTTGTCCTGCTTTGCCTGAATTCTTAAATCCAGTCTAAAACATGCAGATTATTTTAGTCAATAAACAACAGCAGGCATAGCTGAAAAATAAAAAGTATCCACATACAAGATACACAAAGTTCATATTTTTAGCCAGTGGTTTTAAGCAGCAGCAGGACATATGAATGTTATTCTCACAGTAGCCATGAACATAATTTAGAAAAGAAATCTAGTCTCACAACACCAGTAGTATTGCAGTATTGTATGCAGCTAATTTTATATCATTTTCATATAATATTGCATGGCTATATTTCCTATCCCCTTTCATCTTCATTCTATGCCCCCTTGAAAGAAGCTCACCTTCTGTGAACACAGAACAGACATATTTTTTAAAGCAATTTGTTTTATCCTCATTACCTTCTACATATTCCTCCCTTTTGCCCTTGGATCTGACAATACTATTTTTGCATTTTTCCTATCACTACTAACATATCTAACACAAAGACTTGTTCTCCAGTTTTACTGCACTGGCTATTTTTTCTTCCATTTGTATCTTTGCTTCCCTGACTACCAGCTTTTTTTTTTTTAAGCTTTTCCAGTAAATTCAGTACAGTGCAAGCCAAAAAAGCCAACAATCTGGCAGGGTTAACAAAGCTGTGGTTCTGAAAAAGCCTGCTACTTATATGTTATCCTTTATCACTATACTGTGCATACAGGAAGTAACTCTGTTTATAATAGAAATTCCTGCTTTCAATGTGCTGCCTCTTATTTATTTATTATTTATTTGAATTTTGCTCACACCTTTTTCAGTAGTAGCTCAAGGTGAGTTGCATTCAGGTACACTGGATATTTCCCTGTCCCTGGAGGGCTCACAGATTGGAGGGTGATTGGAGGGTTAAGTGACTTGCCCAAGATCACAAGAAGCAGCAGTGGGATTTGAACCTGCCACCTCGGGTACTCTAACCACTAGGCCACTCCTCCACTCCAGTTTCTTGGAGTGTCCCCCTCATCTTAGTATTATTTAAATGGGTTCCACACCACTCATGTTTTAAAGACTTTTAAACATATGGAGGGTTATAAATAGAGTTTATTATTATTATTATTATTATTATTATTATATCTCCTCTCAACCATCTCTTCTCCAAGCAGGAGCTTTAACCTGTCTAGCCTTTTTTCATGAGGAAGCCATTTCTTTCCCTTTATCAACCTGGTAGTGCTTCTTTCTACTTTTCTTGTTCTATTGTATCTTTTCTTTTAAAATGAGGCTACTAAACTGGCATACAATACTCAAAATAGGTTCAAAGCATGGATCAATACCAGAGGCATTATAATATTCCACATTTGATTCTCCACCCATTTCTGAATAATTCCTAACATTCTATTCACCGAGTACAATGAGCTGAGAATTTCTACATATTGTCCACATTACATAAGTACATAAGCATTGCCACACTGGGACAGCATCCATCAAGCCCAGCATCCTGTTTCCAACAG
This sequence comes from Microcaecilia unicolor, assembly GCF_901765095.1. Taxonomy (NCBI): domain Eukaryota; kingdom Metazoa; phylum Chordata; class Amphibia; order Gymnophiona; family Siphonopidae; genus Microcaecilia; species Microcaecilia unicolor. Next base: position 199,930,924 of record NC_044034.1, read on the forward strand.
TGGCCAATCCCGGTCACAAATACCTGGCAAGATCCCAGAAAAGTTCAATACATTTTATGCTGCTTATCCCAGGGGAATTGTATGCTGCGTTTTCAGGGGAAGTCAGTCGGAGACAATAACGGCTGTGGCACCTGGAGAGAGTGAAGCGAGGACTTAGTGTGAATGCCGAAAAAAAAATTAGAGATAAGTTCACGTTTTTAGATTTATTATTATAAGTTGTAGCACTATTTAGATAGGTAATAACACACACACAAAACAAAAAGAGCAGACCGATGAAAGAAGTGCTATGCCACCTGGCAAAAGAAATGCAATTGCCTGAAATGAGTGGTTTTTGCTGAGGGCACTCTCAAGAAAAAGAAAAAAGTAAAAAAGTAATAAAAAGAAACTAGAAAAAAGAAACATAAGGCTATACATGTGTGGTTATATTGTTGTTAGCTATCTTAATGTAGCAGTAATAGTCTTGGTTCTAGTTTAATACATATCCCAGAAATAGCACTGGAATTTCCTCAAGTCAATTTAATAATGATCTATGGACTTTTCCTTTAGGAAGCCGTCCAGACCTTTTTAAAACCCAGCTAAGCGAATCGCCTTTACCGCATTCTCTGGCAACGAATTCCAGAGTTTAATTACACATTGAGTGAAGAAAGTTTTTCTCTGATTCATATTAAATTTACTACTTTGTAGCTTCATCGCATGCCCCCTAGTCCTAGTATTTTTGGAAAAATTAAACAAACAATTCACATCTACCCATTCCACTCCACTCATTATTTTATAGACCTCTATCATATCTCCCATCAGCCATCTTTTCTCCAAGCTGAAGAGCCCTAGAAACTTCAGCCTTTCCTTATAGGGAAGTCGTCCCATCCCCTTTATCATTTCCGTCGCCCTTTTCTGTACCTTTTCTAATTCCACTATATATTTTTTTGAGATGCGGTGACCAGAATTGAGCACAATATTCGAGTTGCGGTCGCACCATGGACCGATACAAAGGCATTATAATGTACTCACTTTTGTTTTCCATTCCTTTCCTAATACCTAACATTCTATTTGCTTTCTTAGCCGCCGCAGCACACTGAGCAGAGGATTTCAACGTATCATCAACAACATCGCTGAGATCCCTTTCTTAAAGCCAGATGCACTAGCTCTACGGAAACAACCCTTCCCTTACCAATTCCTTAGCGAATCGGTAGAAAACGGGCATGCATGAAGGAAATTGCATGCAAATGAGCTGCTCACTGTTAGCTAATTTGCATGCGATTTCCTTCCTAAGGAGGGGAAGCCAGTTGAACAGCTGAGCATGTGCAGAGCAGCCAAGCGTTATGCTGGCTGCTCTGCGCATGCCAAAGATGGCTTCATACACATCCTTCACGCAAAAAAAAAGGACGTCCCTGACAAGCACTTGGACGTTTTTTTCTTCAGATTTTGTGATGGGCGTCCTTCTCATTGATGTGTTTTTCTTACGTGCCCGAAATGACCACGCCAGAGAGAATTGGGGATTGGGATGTGCGAGGATGTTCAAATCAAAACTATTTGGACGTCCATTTCGATTATGTCCCTCCAGGTCATATAAATATGTTAAAAAGCAGCGGTCCCAGCACAGACCCCTGGGGAGCCCCACTAACTGCCCTTCTCCATTGAGAATACTGACTATTTAACCCTACTCTCTGTTTTCTATCTTTTAACCAGTTTTTAATCCACAATAGAACCCTACCTCCTATCCCATGACTCTCCAGTTTCCTCTGGAGTCTTTCATGAGGTACTTTGTCAAACGCCTTTTGAAAATCCAGATACACAATAAGAAATGTAGTAGATTGGTGAGGCAAGATTTTCCTTCACTAAATCCATGCTGACTCTGTAATTTTCTTCTTTATAATAGTCTCTACCATTTTGCCCAGCACCGACGTCAGACTCACCGGTCTATAATTTCCCGGATCTCCTCTGGAACCTTTTAAAAAAATCGGCGTTACATTGGACACCCTCCAATCTTCCGGTACCACGCTCAATTTTAAGGATAAATTACATATTACTAACAATAACTCCGCAAGTTCATTTTCAGGTCTATCAGTACTCTGGGATGAATACCATCCGGTCCAGAAGATTTGCTACTCTTCAGTTTGTAGAACTGCCCCATTACATCCTCCAGGTTTACAGAGAATTCATTCAGTTTCTCTGACTCGTCAGCTTCGGATACCATTTCTGGCACTGGTATCTCACCCAAATCTTCCTAGGTGAAAACTGAAGCAAAGAATTCATTTAATCTCTCCGGTACGGCTTTCTTTTCCCTGATCGCCCCTTTTACTCCTCAGTCATCTAGTGGTCCAACCGATTCTTTTGCTGGCTTCCTGCTTTTAATATACCTAAAAAAAAATTTTACTATGTGTTTTGGCTTCCAACGTCATCTTTTTTTCGAAGTCCCTCTTAGCCTTCCTTATCAGCGCTTTGCATCTGACTTGACATTCCTTATGCTGTTTCTTATTATTTTTAGTCGGTTCCCTCTTCCATTTCCTGAAGGATTTTCTTTTAGCTCTAATAGCTCCTTCACCTCACTTTTTAACCATGCCAGCTGTCGTTTGGTCTTCTGTATTCCATTTTTAATACGCGGAATATATTTGGCCTGGGTTTCCAGGATGGTGTTTTTGAACAGCATCCACGACTGATGTAAATTTGTGACCTTCGCAGCCACTCCTCTAAGTTTTTTTTTCACTGTTCTTCTCATTTTATCATAGTCTCCTTTTTTAAATTTAAACGCTAATGTATTTGATTTCCTATGTATGCTTACGTCAAAGCTAATATCAAATCCCATCATATTATGATCACTGTTATCAAGCAGCCCCAGCACCATTTAATCTTTCCACTATGGCTTTGTCTTCCCTGATTTCCTCTTTTACCCCCCCCCCCCCCCCCCCCCCCCCCCAGTCATCTAGTGGTCCAACTGATTCTTTTGCAGGCTTCTTGCTTTTAATATACCTAAAAAAAATTTGTGGTTTTGCCTCCAACGCAATCTTTTTTTCAAAGTCCCTCTTTGCCTTCCTTATCAGTGCTTTGCATTTGACTTGACATTCCTTATGCTGCTTCTTGTTATTGTCAGTCGGTTCCTTCTTTCATTTTCTGAAAGATTTTCTTTTAGTTCTAATAGCTTCCTTCACCTCACTTTTTAAACATGCTGGCTGTCGTTTGGTTTCCGTATTCCTTTATTAATACACGGAATATATTTGGCCTGGGTGGTGAATCCTAGTATGGAACAAGTATAATGAATCACTTTGCACTCATCTGTCACCCCTCCAGTCTCACTAGATCTGAATAATTTCCTGAAAGAAAAGTACATAAGCCATTATTAAAATGGACTTGGAAAATCTACTACTTATTTCTAGGATAAGCAGCATAAAATCTATTTTACTGTTTTGCGATCTTGGCCGCTGTTGGAAACAGGATACCGAGCTTGATTGGTAATTTGAAGTAATTGAATCAGTTTTTCAGAGCTTTGACCTTGTAATGACTTAAAAACCAAACACACTATTTTGAATTTGATTTGACCTATTCATTCTGCTTTGATTAGATGAAGGGAGTATTGCTCCTGAAAGCTTGTCAAGAAATGTGACATTAGTTAAATATAAGAATGCAAGAAATGTCCTACTGAGTCAGACTGAAGGTCCATCAAGCCCAAAGACCCTGTTTCTAACAATAAGCCAGTCCAGGTCACAAGTACCTGTCAGGACCTCAAAATGTCGATATGATAAACTTAGGGATAAACAGTGGGATATCTCCAAGTCTACCTGGTTAGTAAGCTTTATGGACTTTTCCTCTAGGAATTTGTCCAAACCTTCTTTACATTCAACTATGCTAGCTGTTTTTACCACATCATTTGGCAAAGAATTACAGAGACTAGTGAAAAAATATTTTATCTGATTTAAATGTACTATTTAGTAAATTTATGCCATATCTTCTATTCTTTGTACTTTTTGAAAGAGTTAACAACCAATTTGCATGAATCCATTCCATTCCACTCTTGATTTTATAGACCACTATCATATCTTGCTTCAGCTCTCTCTTCAAGCTGAAGAGTCCAAAATTCTTTAGCCTTTCCTTATTTGAGAGTCATTCCTTCTCCTTTATCATTGTGGTAATTCTTCTCTATACTTTTCCCAAATCCATTATATATGTTTTGAGATGCAGTGAACAGAATTGCACATAGTACTGAAGGTGCAGTTGCACTTTGTAGTAATATAGAGGCATTATGGAAGTCTCTATTCCTATTTTCTATTCCAGTGGTCTTCACTAATTTTGAAGTTGGGGCCACTTTGGATCTGAACAAGCTGAAGGAGAGTCTCCAAACATCTTCCCATGTAGTGCCATGATACTGTTGATCAATGTGGGTCAATGACATCCATCTCCAGCAGCTCACTATCAAACTTTTCATTGGAGACATCCTCAAGGAAATGGGCATTTCCAAATACATTCTCTTTGTCTACTGAGAAATGTCTTGTCCTTCAAGCATACAGCTCTTTCCCCATCCACTCCCCCCCATTCTGTCATGAGCTTGCTTAGGGGTTCTTTTACTAAAGCATAGCTCGAGTTATCTGCAGCAGGGCCCATAGGAATAAAATGGGCCCTGCTGCAGATAACTCAAGCTAAGCTTTAGTAAAAGACCCACTTAGTGAGGCAGATAGTAGCAGGAAAAATAAAATCCAGAAAGATGATGGGTACTGCTCCAGAAGTGTTAAGGGGCCCCAGGCATTGCATTGAAAGACACTGCTCTATTCCTTTTCTAATAATTCTTAAAACTGTGTTTGCTTTTCTGGCAACTGCTTACATCCTGGAACAATATAGAAGAATTGCAGTAGTGTCTGTTTTATTCTCTATTCATTGTTTGTCTTTTTAGCTACTGCCACACACTGAGCAGAAGATTTCAATACATTGTTCATGATGATGTCTAGATCTTTTTCCTGGGTGGCAACTCTTAGGGCCTCTTTTATCAAACCACGCTAGTGGTTCTCGTGCAGCAATACCGACGGAGCCCATTCAAAGTGAATGGGCTTTGTCAGCATTACCGCACCAGAAGCCCTTAATGAAGAACATGGTATTGTGTAGCTATAATTTGGGTTTTTCTTTCCCTATGTGCATCACTTTCCACTCTTATAACGTCCATCTGCAATTTCTCACAATACATTTGAGACTTAATAACTTTGAATAATTTTGCGTGTTCTGCAATTTTGATCATCTCGCTCATTCCCACTTCCATTTCATTTATAAATATGTTAAAAAAGCACTGGTCCTAGAACAGATCCCTGGGGCACTACATTATCCACCTTCTCCATTGAAAAAATTAACAATTTAGTCCTACTCTGTTTTCTTGCCTTCTATCCCATGACTTTTTACATTTCCTTAGGCGTCTCTCATGAGAAACTTTGTCAAATGATTTCTGAAAATTCAGACACGATACATATTCCAGCTCAACTTTATCCACATATTTATTTATGCCTCCAAAAAAATGTAGGTGAGGCAAGATTTATTTGGCTCAATCTACAATGGATTTGTCCCATCCAACTGTGATTACGTATATACTCAGTAATGTTGTTCTTTGTAATAGTTTTCACTGTTTTGTCTGTTATTGACTCCAAGCTTATCAGATAGTAGGTCCCTGGACCCTGGAAGCTATTTTAAAAACTGGCATTATGTTGACCACCCTCCCATCTTCAGGTACTATAGATGATTTTAATGATAGGTTACAAATTATTAATAGTAGGTCTGCAATTTTATTTTTGAGTTCTTTCAGTGCTTTGGAGCATAGACCCAGGGCCGTGCCAACACGGTAAGCGAGGTAAGCACGGCAGGAGGGCGCCATCCTCTGGGGGGCACCCTGCCGCGCCATGCTTACCTCGCCCTCTCTCATGTCCCAACTGCCCGCTCTCTTCTCCCCCCCCCCCAACAAGATCCCTTTTAAATTTACCTCCGGCAGCGAACGAAGGCGCAGCGTCAGTGAAGGAGGCGGCGCTCCCGACGTCTCTACTAGTCTTCCCTTCGCTCAGTGTTCCGCCTTCTTCTGACGTCAAGGAAATGACGTCAGAAGAAGGCGGGACATTGAGCGAAGGGAAGACTAGAGACGTCGGGAGCGCCACCTCCTTCACTGAAGCTGCGCCTTCGTTCGCTGCCGGAGGTAAATTTAAAAGGGATCTCGGGGGGGGGGAGAAGAGAGCGGGCAGTTGGGACATGGCCCAGGAAGCGGGAGGGCAGCGATCACCTTCACGGGGGGGGGCGCAATTGTTCATCTGCGGGGAGGGGGGACGCCAACTGATCATCTGCAGGGGGGCGCCACAGACCCTTGACACAGCCCTGCATAGACTATCCCAGCCCAGGTGATTTGCTACTCTTTAAATTTGTCAACCTGTCCTAATACATCTTCTGGGTTCAGTGAAATTACTCTTTTTTTTTTTTTTTTTTTAATCATCACCACAGAATACCATTTCTTGCAGTGTCTCCCTTACATTACATTCTTCTCAGTAAAGGCTGATGCAATGGATTCATTTATAGGGCCTTTTACTAAGCTGTGATAGCATTTTTAATGTGCGCTAATGATTAGCACAAGCTAAATGCTTAAGAAGTCCATATATTCTCTAGCATTTAACATTTGCTAAAAATGCTACTATGGCTTAGCAAAAGACCCCCTTAGTCTCTCCACTGCAGCTAAGTCCTCCCTGGGTATTTATTTATTGCATTTGTATCCCACATTTTCCCACCTATTTGCAGGCTCAATGTGGCTTACAGAGATCTGTTAAGGCAGTGCCATTCCAGGGTGTCAGATACATTTGGTGATGCAAAGATATTAAGAATGTGAAATAGGTTCTAAGAAAATAGATATAGAAAGATGATTGTCAGAATGGGGTGGATTGGTGAGGTGGTATAGTTAAGCTATGGGTCCTTTTTGTAGGCCTTATTGAAGAGATATGTCTTCAGGGATTTACGAAAGTAAGATATTTCGTCGATTATTTTCAAGTCAGCTGGTAGTGCATTCCACAACTGCGTACTCATGTAGGAGAAGGAGGTCGCATGTACAAGCTTGTATTTTAATCCCTTGCAGCAGGGGAAGTGCAGATTAAGAAACTTTCGGGATGATCTTTTGGCATTTCTGGGAGGCAGGTCCACGAGGTTTAGCATGTATGTCGGGGCGTCTCCTTGGATGATTTTGTGTACAATCGTGTAGATCTTGAACGTGGTTCGTTCCTTAAGTGGGAGCCAGTGAAGTTTTTCTCTTAAGGGTTTTGCACTTTCATATTTTGGTTTTCCAAATATGAGTCTGGTGGCGGTATTTTATGGATTTTGTTGTCTCTTATGATGATTATGTGAAACTTTAGTCTGCCATAAGTGAGGTTTCCCCAGATTAGCAGAGAGGAAGGAGTAAGAGAATGATAATACACCACCCCTCCCCCCTTTATAAAACCCCATATCTGTCCATGTGTTTCATATATGATATTTGTTTGAATTGCCTTTTCTGTGCAGGGCAGCTTTTACCAATGAGGAAAAGGAGCAGTTACCTAGGGCCCCTGAATAACAGGGACCCAACTACCCAGTTGTCCATAGGTAAATTTAATCCCAAGTCTGTAACTTTCCTGCTGGTCACTGGTGCCTTTCTTCTTCATATCTCCCTTCCCCCTTCACACAGTCCTCCAAACTTGCTTCAGTTACCAGCAGTGACAGTGATTAAAACAGTTTGTAATAGCAGGCACAATTTCACAAACACTGTGAACACAGTTGCAGGACTCAAACAATTCAACAATATTCAATAGGTTCTTGCCACCTACCAATTAATATATACATTTAGCAGAATAAATATGAACAATCAGCACTGCAATGTGTTTCCCATATACACTTAAGGGAATCAAACTGCATCAAGAACTTCATCTGTCCCGTTTTTCAAACATTTTGTCATATATTTTATTCAGAAATTTTTTTTCATATTTTTAAAAATAATAAATTCACAATTGAAAGAGGAATCAATGCCAACATGTGTTTTGCCAAAAGGCTTTTTCAAGGTATTCCCTATTCAAAGTTGATATCTGGATTCCCCCAAATTTTACAACACGACCACAGTGTTTTTCTAAATCCTGATCACCGCAGTCACATGATACTGAAACACCAATTATAAAGAACCAGTGATTAAGACAGGCCATCTCTGGCTGGTCCCACTCCTTTCACACCTTGATAATCTAATATATTAATGATTCAATTGACTCTCTCACAGGCTTCTTGCTTCAAATGTACTGGAAAAGGTTTTTATTATGAGTTTTGCTTCTACAGCAAGCTTCTTTTCACATTCTCCATTTGGCTCTCTGGTCAGTACTTTGCATTCAACTTGCCAGTGCTTGCACATTTCCTTTTTTTTAATCTGCCGTCCATATTTTTGAAAGATGTTTTGGTCTGATACAAGTTAGCCTCTTTTACCTTTCTTTTTAACCAATATAAAAAGGTATCACAAAATCTATTTATATTTATATATTTTTTTTGTTTATTGGCCTTTTATGTGCAAGTTTTTTCACTAAAGTTTAAGTAATATGAACAGCTATGACAAACAAGATAACAGTATCCCTTGGGATTTAACAATAGGAGATGCTTTTTTAGAAATAATAAAAACAATACAAATTCAGTAGTTATGACATACTTAGATCATAAGTAGAAATAAATCTCAGCTGGTTTCCAGAGCTGAAATACATTCAATAGCACTATTGTCCTTGCATTTATATATAACCTACAGCGCACAACAAAAAAAATCAAACAGGTTCATTTGAAGCAGTGATAAACTTAAACTGTGCTCACAAGGCTTAAGTTTTGGTAACAGATAGGCAAGCAAGTGATTCAATTGCAATATATTAACAATTATTTCCATGCCTTCTCCTAAAATAAATTTATATTTGGACAAGAATACAGCATGTAGGAGAGAAATGCTCTGCAAATGTCACATCAACCAAGTTCTAAATGATGATGGTCCCATGCTAAACAGCCCAATGGGCCATGAAATTCATGGATTAAGTTAAAGTGGCAAATAAAGGGGCCCTTTTACCATAATATGGTAAAAAGTGGCTCACAGTGGCATCAGCGCATGGGATATCCTTGCGCTGAGGCCACCTTTTACACCACCGGTAAAGAGGCCTTTTTGTTAAAGGGCCACTAAATGGCTGTGTAGTAATTAAAAAATTGCCACATGGCAATTTACTGCCGGAGCCCTTACTGCCTTCTATATAGGAGGTGGTGGGGGCTCCGGCACTAACCTGGTGATAACCAGGCAGCACTGATTACCACCAGGCATGCCCCCACTTTTAGAAAAGTTTAAAAATTTCCTAGCACCGGAAACATCGCATGCTGAAAGCCAGAACTGTCACCAGTCTCCTGAGTGAGCCCAGTGGTAGAGCCAGTATTCCTCATGCAAACCTTGTGGTAGCCCTACCACCAGGTAGTAAAAGGTTCCCAAAGACACTGTAATAATTGAGTGCTATATCTATCCCAAGTTACAGACCCTTCCAAACAATCCAGATTTGTGTGTTTATTTCCATAACTTCCATTGGCACTTTAGATCTTAAAGTTTAATGACATTCTAAGCAAGAGAGAAAAAAAAGGAACAAAGAAATCATACCACTCCGCAATGATGCAGATATAATGATAAACTCAGACATCCATACTGAATTATGGGATAATGAAAAGGTTTACTTAGCTTTGTTTAGTAGCACAGACGAAGATATTTTCTCTTACATACGTAATCAGTCAGGGGAACCCCATGACCAGGAGTGTGTTTCCTGGTCTCGAAGTGATGACAGATCCAAAATGAGTTATGGTCCTTATCTGAATCAGTAGATCATTCCAATATTTTGCACATAGGTAAGGCAAAGTCAATGCATGTAATGATCTGAATCAGATGCCTTTGGGGGAAGGGAATGACAGATCCAAGAAATTGCCAGCCAGTTTTCTATTCCTAGGATTAGGTAATAACACCCATTGATTTAAGTATTCTGGTGAATGCCATACAATGTCAGATAAATCATTGCACAAAGCTTGAAGATCTCTCTTGCCTCCACCAGTAGCCAGTGTAATGCTCTATACAGTGAGGTAACTCTTTCTAATTTAGATTTGGTGAAGATTACTCTTGCCGCTACATTTTGCACTGATTGTAGTCTTTTCCTAACTGACCTGGAGCAACTGATGTTGTGAAGACAAGGACTAATTTGGGTAATTGTGAAGACAAAACTAGTTCTCACTGAGACTGAAGGGCCCTGTCGGGGGACAAGGGCTGAAGGAAGATTACATGAACTTAAAGAAAGAGACTTTTGTTTATTTTATCCGATCTGTGACGTGAACAGGCTCGTGTGCCATACTTCCCTAGGTATCCCATAAAATAATACAAATAGACAAGACAGAGACATAGTAACATAGTAACATAGTAGATGACGGCAGAAAAAGACCTGCATGGTCCATCCAGTCTGCCCAACAAGATAAACTCATATGTGCTTACCTTGATTTGTACCTGTCCTTTTCAGGGCACAGACCGTGTAAGTCTGCCCAGCACTATCCCCGCCTCCCAACCACCAGCCCCGCCTCCCATCACCGGCTCTGGCACTGACCGTATACGTCTGCCCAGCACTGTCCCCGCCTCCCGCCACCGGCTGTGCCACCCAATCTCGGCTAAGCTCCTTAGGATCTATTCCTTCTGAACAGGATTCCTTTATGTTTATCCCACGCGTGCTTGAATTCTGTTACCGTTTTCATTTCCACCACCTCCCGCGGGAGGGCATTCCAAGCATCCACTACTCTCTCCGTGAAAAAATACTTCCTGACATTTTTCTTGAGTCTGCCCTCCTTCAATCTCATTTCATGTCCTCTCGTTCTACCTCCTTCGCATCTCCGGAAAAGGTTCGTTTGCGGATTAATACTTTTCAAATATTTGAACGTCTGTATCATATCACCCCTGTTTCTCCTTTCTTCCAGAGTATACATGTTCAGGTCATCAAGTCTCTCCTCATATGTCTTGTAACGCAAATCCCTTACCATTGTCGTAGCTTTTCTTTGCACCGCTTCAATTCTTTTTACATCCTTCGCAAGGTATGGCCTCCAAAACTGAACACAATACTCCAGGTGGGGCCTCACCAACAACTTATACAGGGGCAACACCCCCTTTCTTCTGCTTGTCACACCTCTCTCTATACAGCCTAACAACCTTCTAGCTACGGCCACCGCCTTGTCACACTGTTTCATCGCCTTCAGATCCTCAGATACTATCACTCCAAGATTCCTCTCCCCGTCCATTCCTATCAGACTCTCCCCGCCTGAGACCACAAACAAAAACAGAGAGTCTGACTATATATATATATATATATATATATATATATATATATACAGTGGTGGAAATAAGTATTTGATCCCTTGCTGATTTTGTAAGTTTGCCCACTGACAAAGACATGAGCAGCCCATAATTGAAGGGTAGGTTATTGGTAACAGTGAGAGATAGCACATCACAAATTAAATCCGGAAAATCACATTGTGGAAAGTATATGAATTTATTTGCATTCTGCAGAGGGAAATAAGTATTTAATCCCTCTGGCAAACAAGACCTAATACTTGGTGGCAAAACCCTTGTTGGCAAGCACAGCGGTCAGACGTCTTCTGTAGTTGATGATGAGGTTTGCACACATGTCAGGAGGAATTTTGGTCCACTCCTCTTTGCAGATCATCTCTAAATCATTAAGAGTTCTGGGCTGTCGCTTGGCAACTCGCAGCTTCAGCTCCCTCCATAAGTTTTCAATGGGATTAAGGTCTAGTGACTGGCTAGGCCACTCCATGACCCTAATGTGCTTCTTCCTGAGCCACTCCTTTGTTGCCTTGGCTGTATGTTTTGGGTCATTGTCGTGCTGGAAGACCCAGCCACGACCCATTTTTAAGGCCCTGGCGGAGGGAAGGAGGTTGTCACTCAGAATTGTACGGTACATGGCCCCATCCATTCTCCCATTGATGCGGTGAAGTAGTCCTGTGCCCTTAGCAGAGAAACACCCCCAAAACATAACATTTCCACCTCCATGCTTGACAGTGGGGACGGTGTTCTTTGGGTCATAGGCAGCATTTCTCTTCCTCCAAACACGGCGAGTTGAGTTCATGCCAAAGAGCTCAATTTTTGTCTCATCTGACCACAGCACCTTCTCCCAATCACTCTCGGCATCATCCAGGTGTTCACTGGAAACTTCAGACGGGCCGTCACATGTGCCTTCCGGAGCAGGGGGACCTTGCGGGCACTGCAGGATTGCAATCCGTTATGTCGTAATGTGTTACCAATGGTTTTCGTGGTGACAGTGGTCCCAGCTGCCTTGAGATCATTGACAAGTTCCCCCCTTGTAGTTGTAGGCTGATTTCTAACCTTCCTCATGATCAAGGATACCCCACGAGGTGAGATTTTGCGTGGAGCCCCAGATCTTTGTCGATTGACAGTCATTTTGTACTTCTTCCATTTTCTTACTATGGCACCAACAGTTGTCTCCTTCTCGCCCAGCGTCTTACTGATGGTTTTGTAGCCCATTCCAGCCTTGTGCAGGTGTATGATCTTGTCCCTGACATCCTTAGACAGCTCCTTGCTCTTGGCCATTTTGTAGAGGTTAGAGTCTGACTGATTCACTGAGTCTGTGGACAGGTGTCTTTCATACAGGTGACCATTGCCGACAGCTGTCTGTCATGCAGGTAACGAGTTGATTTGGAGCATCTACCTGGTCTGTAGGGGCCAGATCTCTTACTGGTTGGTGGGGGATCAAATACTTATTTCCCTCTGCAGAATGCAAATAAATTCATATACTTTCCACAATGTGATTTTCCGGATTTAATTTGTGATGTGCTATCTCTCACTGTTACCAATAACCTACCCTTCAATTATGGGCTGCTCATGTCTTTGTCAGTGGGCAAACTTACAAAATCAGCAAGGGATCAAATACTTATTTCCACCACTGTATATATATATATATATATCAGGTTCATATCATTTTGGTCTACTAGCTGTGAATGGTTCAGGACTGGGTTAAGCCTGCAAATAAATACTGACTCACATACACAAGGAGTGACACAGGCCGCACATACTGTTATTTTCTAACTTTTCTTACCTATCTATATGCTCCTTCTTTGCTTATACCCTACACTGCTATTAAAATGTTCTATTATATACAGGGTTGACATTGTAAGTTATTGTATTGTTATTTGAATATTTTTACTGCTGTAATTGTCTATTGCTTATATTTGATTTATTCTTACTGTACACTACCTTGAGTGAATTCTTTCAAAAAGGCGGTAAATAAATCCTAGTAAATAATAAATAAATTATTTCAAAAAGTATCAAATATGGTATCCAATTGGATTACTAATACAATTTCATTCTGAGCTCAAATGATATATAGCTGCCCTAGGGTTGTCAACTGGGTCCAGTATGGAGTTTACCCTATTGCATGTAGAGTTCTGTGGCCTATAACTGAAACAAATAAATGAAATTGGCTCACCTGAAAGAAGTGGCACAGTCAGGAGGTGGGTATAGAAAAGGCCCCCACAAAGATCCTTTGGGTTGCGTGTGCCTGCATGCCATGGACGTTAAAATGATGCACACACTACCCAGCGGAGCTTCACAGGGCCTATTCTCTAACCATCTTCCAATGGTGCCACATCCTTCAAGTGAGCCAATTTTATTTTTTCATTTCAGCATGCACTAGTAGAGTAGGAATGATCTGGAAGGGAGTGTGAATGGAATATGGGAGGCTTCATGAGCAGGGATAAATGTAGTAATGTAAAAATTAGTTTTGTTTAAAAATCAGAAACTATTTGGTGTGACATATGCAATGGCAAGGGAAATAAGGAGGGGGGAATAAACATTCACAACACTGTATTTTACCTTCCCATTTGTTAAACTAGATAAAATCATCAATGAAGATATGGTGCAAATAAGGTGTCATTGTTTAACTGAATGAGATTGAATTGGATCATTTAATGAGGTGGTGTGTTTCATGGAATGCAAGGCCTTATTTATGTATAGACTAGGAAAAAAGGGCCCGTTTCTGACACAAATGAAACAGGCGCTAGCAAGGTTTTCCTCGGAGTGTGAGTGTTTTACAGAGTGTGTGTGAGAGTGAGTGTGTGATAGAGAGAGAGTGAATGTGTGAGTGTGTGTGTGACAGAGAGAGTGAGACTGGGTGTGAGAGTGTGTGTGTGAGAATGAGAGTGTGTGCCAGGGGCCCCCCCTCCCTCCCTCCCAGTTCCAGGGTGGCCCCGCCCCTCCCAGTTCCAGGGTTTTCCCCCCTCCCAGTTGCAGGGTCGGCCCTCTCCCCCTCCCTCCCAGTTTCAGGGTCACCCCCCCTCCCTCCTTCCCAGTTCCTGGGTGTTGCATTCTCGAGGGCCTTGGCATTCTGTCAGGTCCTCGAGGCAGGACTGGAATTCGTGAGCCCTTGGGCCACTGCCGAGGAGCGGCAGCGGCAGGACTTGCAGGATAAGGCAGGAACTGAAGATCTAGAGGACCCACCCTGGGTCTGGGATACACGAGGGTGACAGGGCACGGAACTAGACTCAGACAGTGTGCTGCTGCACAGCCACTAGCAAGACCCAGAAGACAGACCAAGGAACACAAGGCGTACAGAAGCTAGCAGGAGCAAGACTAGGGCAGCAACACACTAGGCAGAATGGGGATCTGGGAATACCCACAGGGTAAACCCTCTAGCTAGGTGGAGACAGGATACAGGAATAATCACCCAGGAAAACACACTAGCCAGACAGATACAGGATTCAGGATATACCCTCAGGATATACAAGCAAGGTAGGCACACAGGCTAGGCAAGGCAGGGTTCAGGGTAAAGAGAGCAAACCAGGAATAACAGGCCAAGGGTCTTGGGCAGGCAGCACAGCAAACAGAGTAACCAGGAAGAACAGGCCAAGGGTCTGAAGCCACAGCCGTTCTACACACTGACTGGGGAACTCACAAAGGCTGAGGCTTTGCATACAGACAGAGAACAAACCCGGACAAAGGCATCACCCCAACCCAGGGTAAGCCAGGAAAAGAGGCTTCACCCCAACACAGGGTAAGCCTGGAGCAGAGGCTTCACCCCAAACACAGGGTAAGCCAGGAACAGAGGCTTCACCCCAAACACAGGGTAAGCCAGGAAGGACCCACAGTCCACAGACAGACAGTGGCAGGGAAGACCCCCCACGGAAGGACAACAGAGACACAGACACAGAAAGAAACTGGGCTGGAACCCAGAGAGAGGCTAAGCAGTAGTGCAGCAGACACTTACTAACCTGACCTGGCCTAAGAGCATAACACTTATGCAAAAGGCCCTGACTGCAAGCACCGCACTTCCTTATGAAGGCTCTCACTGATGAGTCACCAGCAGTAGGACAGAAGCAGGAAGTACACTGACCCCAAAGAGAGGCTTGACACACATAGGAAGTGAGCCCACAGGAAAGACAAGCAGGAGCCATCTTGGAAGCTGGCACAGAGCCGGTGACAGCCATCTTAGATGCTGGCTCCCTAGAGAGGCATAGCCCACACAGGTGAGGTCTAGTGAAGCAATCAGCACAGAGACTAGAGACAAATCAAGACAAACACAAACACAGACAGAAGCCAGCAGAGCTGCTGACCCCCAGAAAGAAGGTAAGGCTGAGGGTGGTCACGGCCACAGACGTGACACTGGGTCCGCCCACCCACCTCCAAGTTCCAGGGTCCGCCCCACCCACCCAGTTCCAGGGTCGTTGCTGCCCCTCTCTCCCTCCCTCCCAGTTCCAGGGTCGTTGCCCCCCCTCTCTTCCCCCCCCCCCTCCCCTCCAGCCACCCTGCGATTTTTAACTGCAAAATTAGGGAGCTGTGTACTGTAATAAAACACACCTGCAACGTTGTGAAGCTGAGTCCGTGGCTTCACTGAAGTCAAGGGTTCGTAAGGTTCGTCAGATTCGTCAGTCTGTCACCATCTCTCTCGGCCCCACCCTCGCCCCTCTGATAGGTCCGCCGCCCTCGACGTCATCATGTTTTGACGCGAGGGCGGGGCCGAGAGAGATGGTGACAGACTGACGAATCTGACAAACCTTATGAACCCTTCACTTCAGTGAAACCACGGAGTCAGCTTCACAACGTTGGAGGTGCTTTTTATTATAGTAGAGAAGAGATGGTGCAGTAAGTCACAAAGGAGCTACTAACTAATGATTTAGGTTTAGAGCACTGGGCATAGGGGAAACAAGCACTCAGCACAACCAAGGCCATTGTCCCCCTAATTCTAGAAAGTTGCACACCCAAATTTGCAACCAGCAGGCCAATTTATGCACACAAGTTATAGAATGTTTATCCACTCCTACCCTAGCCAAAATAATATTCAAGCACCTTTCTGACCTCATTTGCAACTCTCTTTAACTAGTCCTTTATTTTCTTACTCCTGTTACTCTATCTTACCTATTTATATGTTCCATCTTTGTTTACACTCTATGCTGTCTATTAAATTGTGCCACACTATGCCATACTTTGTATTGTTTGAATATTTTTACTGCTGTAATTGTCTATTGCTTGTTTGACTTATTCTTGCTGTATACCGCCTTGAGTGAATTCCTTCAAAAAGGTAGCAAATAAATCCTAATTGAGAAAGAAAGGAACAATGCAATAGAACTCCCTAATGCTCGACACTAATGAGATACAAATATAGGCACGCTGTTAGCACTGAGCATTAGGAAGTTGTTTAGAAGTTAGGGAGAGGATGGTGCCAGGCGCATGTGTTCAAGAGTTGTGTGTTAAGCACAGCTCTTGAGCACATGCCCAGAACATCAGAGGGCGGAGGAGGGAAGGAGGAGGAATAGGTGCTGGTTGTTCAGCTCCCAGCTTTTAAGGAAGCGGCTCCTATTAAGTCCTTGAGGTTTTTTTTCCTCCAACAGAAGGGCAGCAGGCAATGGGCCCTGCACAACGCTCCTTCCCCCGTTGCAGGTATACAGAAATTATTTAACCTGCTTTGTGTTTAGTTTTGTTTGGTACTTTATTTTCCACCTATAAAACTGTTTTGAAAATGCACTTTTAAATTTTTTCATGAGACCAATAGAAAACATTGAACGGATTGACTTGCTATTTGGGATGTTCAAGATTTTGCCCTGAGCTAAAACCTTTTCTGATTACTGCTTTGTCTAATGCCTGCTCCGAGTTGGCGTTTGGTTTTGTGTGATAAGGGTGTCCTTCTCCAGGGTGCAATTCTCTGAGCATCAGAGGGAATATAAAATGACACCTTTTGACTACACTAGCATGTGATTAGCGCTGATTGCTGGTGAGCTCCTTGTTTCCTGTGGTAATAGCTTCTGAGCATTATGCGCTGGCAAACAAAGGTGCTAGTCCCACATTAAGGGTCTCTGGCACCCTTGTTTGCTTGTGAACATCAGGCCCAAGTTGTGCGCTCAAATTCTAGGGGGTTTGGACTGGGGAGGGGCATGGGTAGTTTGGAGACATGTCAGGCAGTTATTGACTTCCAAGATGGCGCTGGAGTAAGACATACCTGAAGGTGGTCTGAGCTTCGAGCTCCTTTAGGTGGTGGAGCCTGGGCACTTGGGCTGAGGTCACGACCGACCGGCCGACCGATTGCCAGAGCCCTGCGGGGCTGTCGATTGGTGCTGTGGTCATCCCCAGAGCAGGGAGATGCAATCGAACCTCTCCAAACGGGGGTCCACACGAAGCCGGTGTGGTGGCGGTCACACACCCGGCTCTAAATCCTAGCCCGCCCACCTACCCGGAGCAGCGAGAGGCACCCGAGGCTCTCCTCACGAGGGACCACATGGTCGCATGCCGGCTTGCCTCCTCACCTGCCTGCCCACCGATTCCTCTGGCGGCGGCAGAGTGAGAGGAGCCCGAGGCCAGCGGAGCTGCCTAGACAAGAGGGAAGATGAGGACCTGAGGGTGCTCTCATCGACGACTGCCAGGGACCAGCAAGAGCCAGTCAGCGGTGCCTCGAGGACGGGGTGGTCGAGATGGCAGCGGCGGAGCGGGGAGCGCAAATGGCTCGACAAAGATTCCACCTGTTTTGAAAATGCACTTTTAAATTTTTTCATGAGACCAATAGAAAACATTGAACGGATTGACTTGCTATTTGGGATGTTCAAGATTTTGCCCTGAGCTAAAACCTTTTCTGATTACTGCTTTGTCTAATGCCTGCTCCGAGTTGGCGTTTGGTTTTGTGTGATAAGGGTGTCCTTCTCCAGGGTGCAATTCTCTGAGCATCAGAGGGAATATAAAATGACACCTTTTGACTACACTAGCATGTGATTAGCGCTGATTGCTGGTGAGCTCCTTGTTTCCTGTGGTAATAGCTTCTGAGCATTATGCGCTGGCAAACAAAGGTGCTAGTCCCACATTAAGGGTCTCTGGCACCCTTGTTTGCTTGTGAACATTAGGCCCAAGTTGTGCGCTCAAATTCTAGGGGGTTTGGACTGGGGAGGGGCATGGGTAGTTTGGAGACATGTCAGGCAGTTATTGACTTCCAAGATGGCGCTGGAGTAAGACATACCTGAAGGTGGTCTGAGCTTCGAGCTCCTTTAGGTGGTGGAGCCTGGGCACTTGGGCTGAGGTCACGACCGACCGGCCGACCGATTGCCAGAGCCCTGCGGGGCTGTCGATTGGTGCTGTGGTCATCCCCAGAGCAGGGAGATGCAATCGAACCTCTCCAAACGGGGGTCCACACGAAGCCGGTGTGGTGGCGGTCACACACCCGGCTCTAAATCCTAGCCCGCCCACCTACCCGGAGCAGCGAGAGGCACCCGAGGCTCTCCTCACGAGGGACAACATGGTCGCATGCCGGCTTGCCTCCTCACCTGCCTGCCCACCGATTCCTCTGGCGGCGGCAGAGTGAGAGGAGCCCGAGGCCAGCGGAGCTGCCTAGACAAGAGGGAAGATGAGGACCTGAGGGTGCTCTCATCGACGACTGCCAGGGACCAGCAAGAGCCAGTCAGCGGTGCCTCGAGGACGGGGTGGTCGAGATGGCAGCGGCGGAGCGGGGAGCACAAATGGCTCGACAAAGATTCCCCGGATACAGACCCGAGAAGGTGCACAGCGACAGCGGCGGCCTGTGGCTGCTGCCCCATACTGACTTCCGCCCCAGACGTGGACACAGCTCCCAAATGCTGTGAGCCCTCTGTGCCGGAGTGATGTTTCTGAACACCAGACTGTTGAAGAAAGGTAAGAAGGGTATCTAAATAAAGCCAAAATAGCAGATGGAGGGAAAAAATGAGGAAAAACTGGTCTAATGCCTGGATTGTCCTTTCTGGTCAAAAACTAGAATTCCATAAAGAATCCAAACAGCAAGCCCTGTCTAAATTGAAAACAAGGAATAAACCAGACAGTGTGGATTTGTGGGGAGCCAGTATTGAATGGACCAAAGAGAAATCCAGCAGAAAGAATGTCTTTCAGATCACCACAGTATCAGAAAATGAGCTCCTTTTCAGTCAAATATTGACTTTATAGTATAGAACTGGTTTCACGCCATCAGAAGGTGATTGAAAAAGTGCCAAAAGAACTAAGTTTTACCTCAAGAAATTTGGAACTCAGAATTCAAAAGTCTTCTAGTACAGAATTATTGAACTTTGGGAATGAGTCCAAGGAACAAAAATCAGAAAACAGAAAATCTTTATGAGATTTTAAAGATACCTGTCACAACAACTTCAGAAAGAATGAGACCAGCTGCGTTCTGGTACGCCAAGGATTACTTCAAGATACTGAGACTTTATAGTGGAAATAACTAGTTACAGGAGACAAACTAAAGAAGAACCCTATCCCAGAACTATTCCCCCCTCCCACCTCCTCTGCACACTACCATTATACAGGACCTGGAGCAACTACTGATCTCAACAGCTCACAGGCAAGTCGAAAATACATAATAACACACAAGACCAGTACACAAGATTCCATCACAAAGAACAAAGCCCTATCACGCACCCTATCAAACCCTACTAGCAGCCCAAAGCGAATCGATACTATAATGAACACTGTCAAACTACTCTTAGCAATCTACTCCTTATCCCTGATCCATCTAACACTAACCACCCCACTCGCAGAAAGCAACATAATACCCATACTACACAATCATCAAAGATTGATCAGATACACCATACCTCATCAAACTGACAACAACCAAAACAAAGGAAGAACACCAACATGCGAACAACCTCAACAGAAGGGTAAGAAAGGTCAAAATAAACCCACACTAACACAGAAACAACAACTGACAAAAATCCACACAACACCTAATACAGAAGACCCATACCAAAAAATTCAAGTGGGTTACATAGTAAATAAAACAACAATAGTAACAGATTGGAACATGTCAGAAAACCTTGACCTACTTTTTATCAATGAAACCTGGATCCATGATCAAGAGGACCCTATAATCCTAAACCTATGCCCTCCAGGATACAAAATCACCCACTGGACCAGAAAGGAAAAGAGAGGTGGAGGTATAGCACTAATCTACCGATCCCACTTTACCACCAAAACCACTGCCGAGTCCATAACAACCCAATTTGAAATTGCCTCAATCAAAATCCACCACAAAACCCTGCTTGATCACCTAAACTTTGTCCTGTTTTATAGACCACCAGGTAACTGGAACGAAAGCCAGTTAAGCTTCATGGACTTCATTTCAATCACTTGTGTAACCAACTCCAATATATTAATATTAGGAGACATTACCTTGAAGGCCCAAACTCTACCAACGCAGGTGAATGTAAGGAATTCCTCCACTTATGGGATCTTAACATGCAAGCAACCCATGTCAAATGGCACACTCTCGACCTCATCTCACACAAACTGTCCACAAACCAGAACCTAATAATAACAGAAACTAAATGGACAGAAACCCCTTGGACCGACCATTACAAACTAAACCTATCCCTAAAATGGCAGAAAAAGGGTCCACCCCCTATACAAGAACACACAACCTATAGCACAAGAGGCCAAATAGACTCGGATACATTCTGGCAACAGATATACAATAACGAATGGACAGCACAAACGGACTCCATCTACTACCTGTCAGAGTGGGATAAAAGATGCAGAAGCATACTGGACGAAATAGCACCCTTACGAACAAGAACCTCACGTAGGCATAACTCGATACCGTGGTTCAACTAAGAACTGAAAAAAATAAAAACACAATCCAGGAAACTCAAACGAGCTTGGAAAAATATAAAAGATGGACACACACTCAACGCATGGAAACAAATACAAAGAAAATACAAATACGCAATAAAACAGACCAAACGATCATACTATAAAACTAAAATAGGGCCATATTACAAAGACATGAAGAAATTATATCAACTCATGAACAAACTACTAGACACCACCTTGGTCATCACTACCAATACTGACATCCCATCTGCAGACGATCTTGCTAAATACTTCAAAGAAAAAATTGCAAACCTACGTAACACACTACCTCAGGACAACATCGACATCAAAAACTTCATCAATGGTCTGGACCCAACCCCTGGTGAATACCCAGTGGACCGAACCTGGTCAAACTTCGCTCTCCTCACTGTTGAAACAGTCACCCAGGCGATTAATAGGTTCTCCAACACTCACTGTAAATTGGACACCTGCCTCAGCTACCTATTAAAATCCGCCCCCCACCACATCATAGCAGACCTCACATCCCACCTAAACTATATGCTTCAGCAAGGTCTCTTCCCTAAGGAAAATGGCAACATCCTACTCACCCCACTACCAAAAGATACCAAGAAAAAAATAAACAAAATCACTAACTACCACCCAGTAGCATCTATCCCACTGGTAGTCAAACTGCTGGAAAGCATGGTAACCAAACAACTTACTGATTACATAAACAAACACACAACATTACATGAATCACAATCAGGGTTCTGCCCCCTCTATAGCACTGAAACAGTACTAATTACTCTCCTAGCCAAATTCAAGCAGGAAATAGCAACAGGTAAAAGCATACTCCTCCTCCAATTTGACATGTCTAGTGCGTTCGACATGGTAAACCACAAAATACTACTAAGACTCCTAAATTACTTCGGAATTGGTGGAAATATACTTAGTTGGATAAAGGGTTTCCTAACCACATATCAAGTGAAATCAAGCTCAAACTATCACCACCGTCCTTATCCAACCAAGGACTTAACCCTTTCATCTATGCAGACAATGTCACAATATACATTCCTTACAAGAATGATCTGACAGAAATCACCAATGAAATCAAGCTCAGCACAGAAAAAAACACACTGTCTCATCCTTTCATCCCAATACAACACGTACAAACCCACAAACATAAACATACCAAATTACACCCTCCCTATCTCAGACAGCCTGAAAATTCTCGGCGTAACAATCGACTGAAACCTCACACTAGATGACCAAGCGAAATCTACAATTAAGAAAATGTTTCACTCAATGTGGAAACTCAAACGTATGAAACCATTCTTCCTGAGGGAAACATTTCGCAACTTGATACAATCAATGGTACTAAGCCATGTTGACTACTGCAATGGAATTTATGCAAGTTGCAAAGAACAAATCATAAAGAAACTTCAGACCACTCAAAACACGGCAGCCAGACTTATATTTGGAAAAACACGATTCAAAAGCGCTAAACCCCTCAGAGAAAAACTGCATTGGCTCCCAATCTAAGAGCGTATCGCTTTCAAAATCTGCACCATGGTTCATAAAATTATCTACGGCGAAGCCCCAGGATACATGACAGACCACATAGACCTACCAACCAGAAACACAACAGGATCAACACAAACATACCTAAATCTCCACTACCCATGCTGCAAAGGACTCAAATATAAATCAACTTACCTTATGCATCCAGCTTTTCCTACATAAGCACACAACTCTGGAATGCACTTCCAAAAGCAGGGAAATCAACGTATGACCACCTAAACTTCCGGAAATCACTAAAAACTAACCTGTTCAAAAAGGCATACCCTACAGACCCAACTTAAGTGCCTGAACCCTGCAACACAACAAAACCAAAGCTCGTAATGGATATAAAATAACTCTTCCTCTCCACGATTCTCTAATGTGTCTGTTACACATGAACCCTATTCTACCTATATATTGCACTAAATGAAAAATTAGATATAATAGGCATCTCCGAGACTTGGTGGAAGGAGGATAACCAGTGGGACACTGTCATACTGGGGTACAAATTATATCGTAGTGATAGGGTGAATCGGATTGGTGGAGGGGTAGCATTGTATATTAACGAGAGCCTAGAATCAAATAGATTGAAAATTCTGCAGGAAACAAAACACTCCTTGGAATCACTGTGGATTGAAATTCCATGTGCAAAGGGGAAAAGGATAGTGATAGGAGTGTACTACCGTCCGCCTGGCCAGGATGAACAGACGGATGCGGAAATGTTAAAGGAAATCAGGGACGCAAACAAACTGGGCAACACAATAATAATGGGGGATTTCAATTACCCGCATATAGACTGGGTTAATGTAACATCTGTACACGCAAGGGACATAAGATTTCTTGATGAAATCAAGGACAGCTTCATGGAACAGCTAGTTCAAGAGCCGACAAGAGAAGGAAAAATACTAGACTTAGTCCTTAGTGGTGCTCATGATCTAGTGCAGGGGGTAGCGATACGAGGGCCGCTTGATAACAGTGATCATAATATGATCGGTTTTGATATTGGCATTGAAGGAAGTGAAACTAGGAAATCAAGTACGCTAGCGTTTAACTATAGAAAAGGTGATTACGACAAAATGAGAAAAATGGTGAAAAAAAGACTGAAAGGAGCAGCTCGCAGAGTAAAAAACTTGCATCAGGCGTGGATGCTGTTTAAAAACACCATCCTGGAGGTTCAGGACAAATATATTCCACGTATTAGAAAAAAGGGAAAAAAGACTAAACGTCAGCCGGCGTGGCTAAACAGTAAGATAAAGGAAATCATTAGAGCCAAAAAACAATCCTTCAGAAAGTGGAGAAGAGAACCAACTGAAAGTAACAGGATAGATCGTAAGGAATGCCAAGCCAAATGCAAAGCGGAGATAAGGAGGGCAAAAAAGGACTTTGAGAAGAAATTAGCGTTGGAAGCAAAAATACATAGTAAAAATTTTTTTAGATACATTAAAAGCAGGAAACCGGCCAAAGAGTCGGTTGGGCCGCTGGACAAAAATGGTGTTAAAGGGGCGATCAAGGAGGACAAAGCCGTAGCGGAGAAATTAAATGAATTCTTTGCTTCGGTCTTCACCGAGGAGGATTTGGGGGGGACACCGGTGCCGGAAAGAATATTTGAAGCGGGGGAGTCGGAGAAACTAAACAAATTCTCTGTAACCTTGGAGGATGTAATGGGTCAGTTCAGCAAGCTGAAGAGTAGTAAATCACCGGGACCTGATGGTATTCATCCCAGAGTATTAATAGAACTAAAAAATGAACTTGCGGAGCTACTGTTAGAAATATGCAATCTGTCCCTAAAATCGAGTGTAGTACCGGAAGACTGGAGGGTAGCCAATGTTACTCCGATTTTTAAGAAGGGTTCCAGAGGAGATCCGGGAAATTATAGACCGGTGAGTCTGACGTCGGTGCCGGGCAAGATGGTGGAGGCTATTATTAAGAATAAAATTGCAGAGCATATACAAAAACATGGACTGATGAGACAAAGTCAGCACGGATTTAGTGAAGGGAAGTCTTGCCTCACCAATCTAATGCATTTTTTTGAGGGGGTAAGCAAACATGTGGACAATGGGGAGCCGGTTGATATTGTATATCTGGATTTTCAGAAGGCGTTTGACAAAGTGCCGCACGAAAGACTCCTGAAGAAATTGCAGAGTCATGGAATCGGAGGTAGGGTATTATTATGGATTAAGAACTGGTTGAAAGATAGGAAGCAGAGAGTAGGATTGCGTGGCCAGTATTCTCAGTGGAGGAGGGTAGTTAGTGGGGTCCCGCAGGGGTCTGTGCTGGGTCCGTTGCTTTTTAATGTATTTATAAATGACCTAGAGATGGGAATAACTAGTGAGGTAATTAAATTCGCCGATGACACAAAATTATTCAGGGTCGTCAAGTCGCAGGAGGAATGTGAACGATTACAGGAGGACCTTGCGAGACTGGGAGAATGGGCGTGCAAGTGGCAGATGAAGTTCAATGTTGACAAGTGCAAAGTGATGCATGTGGGTAAGAGGAACCCGAATTATAGCTACGTCTTGCAAGGTTCCGCGTTAGGAGTTACGGATCAAGAAAGGGATCTGGGTGTCGTCGTCGATGATACGCTGAAACCTTCTGCTCAGTGTGCTGCTGCGGCTAGGAAAGCGAATAGAATGTTGGGTGTTATTAGGAAGGGTATGGAGTCCAGGTGTGCGGATGTTATAATGCCGTTGTATCGCTCCATGGTGCGACCGCACCTGGAGTATTGTGTTCAGTACTGGTCTCCGTATCTCAAAAAAGATATAGTAGAATTGGAAAAGGTACAGCGAAGGGCGACGAAAATGATAGTGGGGATGGGACGACTTTCCTATGAAGAGAGGCTGAGAAGGCTAGGGCTTTTCAGCTTGGAGAAGAGACGGCTGAGGGGAGATATGATAGAAGTGTATAAAATGATGAGTGGAATGGATCGGGTGGATGTGAAGCGACTGTTCACGCTATCCAAAAATACTAGGACTAGAGGGCATGAGTTGAAGCTACAGTGTGGTAAATTTAAAACGAATCGGAGAAAATTTTTCTTCACCCAACGTGTAATTAGACTCTGGAATTCGTTGCCGGAGAACGTGGTACGGGCGGTTAGCTTGACGGAGTTTAAAAAGGGGTTAGATAGATTCCTAAAGGACAAGTCCATAGACCGCTATTAAATGGACTTGGAAAAATTCCGCATTTTTAGGTATAACTTGTCTGGAATGTTTTTACGTTTGGGGAGCATGCCAGGTGCCCTTGACCTGGATTGGCCACTGTCGGTGACAGGATGCTGGGCTAGATGGACCTTTGGTCTTTCCCAGTATGGCACTACTTATGTACTTATGTACTTATGTACCTCAATATCACTTGTATTTGCTCTTACCGGATTTGGCGAACGCCTTTACGGCAGTGGCGTAGCCAGACCTGAGATTTTGGGTGGTCCCAGAGCTAATATGGGTGGGCACGTACTGTCTATATAAGTATGAGTAGTGTCTCTTGGGATCCTACAAAATAATGCCTTAGAATTCACTTGATGATGGATTTCTACGTAGTCTGCCCAACAGCTGCCCTGCATCAGTATAACCACATACATACTTAATGGAAACATTGATATTTTTAAATATAATTACATTATCCCACAATCTCTCCACTGCAAAATGCTGTACACAAACTTGTGCAAAAACACACTCATATCCTTACTAAACCATAACAGCACGATTTCCAAGGACATGATGAACTACAACCTTATGCTTGAAAAGGCAGAACTGTAATTACACCAGGCTCTAAAACACCAATACACTACCTCGTGAAAAAAAAAAAAAAAAAGGGCTGCAAATACTACACGCTAGCAGAATACTGCACCTTGATCACACATGAAAAACACATGACACAACAGACACGACACAAGGAACTAGAAATCAAAAAATATGAAGGCAAAATACTGAACTGGGGCATGGCATGAGAGTGGGACAAGGGAGGAGCATGGGCAGGGCAGGTGTCAGGTTTTTCTTTGGCAACTCTACCCAAGGAGAGGGCCCGGCACACCAACTGCATTAACCTTATTAGGGAAAGAGCACCCTCTCATTCAGCCATGCATGCATCAAAGTGTCTCTTGGAAGAGTAACATTACAAAGCATTTGCAGTGCGGTACCTTTGCTGCTCTGTCTACTGTCCTTATAAAACGTGAAGAGCCGAGGGGTACTGCTTGCTTTCAACATCACAGTCAGGAATTTTTCCAACCTTGTCTTCAGTTCTGGGGTCCAAGAATCCTGAAAGAGCCCTTTAAAAGAGGGATGCACTGTCAACCCCCTTCGTGCACGTGCAGCACAGCACTGCAGCTATGCTGCCCTCAGATGCAACAAGGCCGAGCGAGCCGACGACGGACGGAGCGAGAGCGAGGCTGATGATGAGCACGCCTGCCGCTGCGCACATCCACGTCGGCGTAGGATGGATGGGTAGAAGAGAACACGACGCGCCAGAGAGATCATCAGCTGAGCCGGCCCTCCCTGCCCTGAGCCGAGCAGGTGCTCGCGACGTGGGGTAGCGCTTACGCTAGGCTGCTCAGCTCCAGCCTCCACTGCTGCAGTCTGTCAGAGTATGTGCGCTTGCTTGGGTGGCGTGGTGGGGCGGGCCTGAGCCGAAATCGGGCTGGAAGGATTCAGGAATCAGCTGAGCCAGAGCGCGAGCGGGTGGGTGCCGTCTCTGTCAGTCTGTCTGCCGTATGCTAGGAGGCTGCTGCTGCTGCATTGTGTGTGCGCTTGAGTGGGCAGGCCTGGGCTGAAATTGGGTGCCGTAGCTACGCCCCTGCTTTACGGTACTATGTAAGCCACATTGAGCCTGCAAATAGGTGGGAAAATGTGGGATACAAATGTAACAAATAAATAAAAATGTGGTTTATAGAATGCAAGCATTTATGCACCTAACTGCCTAGAGTTAGGCGCAAGCATTTGCACCAGCCATTGAGCTAGCTATGTGCTTGCATCTAAGGTTAGGCATGTAAATGCAGCCTTAGGCTAGTATTCTGTAACAGTAAGTGCACACACAACTGCCTATAAAATTTGCACATCACCTTGGCACCTACATTTTGGTGACCTTTTGAGAATTTACCCCCATAGGGGTAATAGCCCCCATACTCTCCCAGGTCTGCTAATTTTTAACTGTATTTTCATCATGCTTCAAGACCAGAGGGTTTAGCTAAATTCTGAAGCAGAGCTGTGAGGGGCCTGTGGTAGACTGATCATTGGGACAACAGCAGTGCCTAAGGGCCCACACCAGTAGGGGGTCCACTTTCTCCTAGCTTCCATCTAATTTAATCATTTCTGATAGATGGTTAGGGGCCCATGACCCTTATTGCCCGGCGACCCAGCAGGGCCGTCGAGCGGGGAGAGCAAGGGGAACAAAATTCCCCGGGCCTCCAAGGGGAGCCTGGCACCGAAGTCCCCGGTCTCACCCGCCTGCCCTCAGCCGTCGACAGCCCCTCCCCCTCCATCCACCACCGGGCCCCCTGCATTCAAATCACAGCACCTCACCTCCATGTGAAAGCGCAGCAGCAGATCGCCTCCCTTCGGGCCTTCCCTCCCTGTGTCCCAACCTAACATCCTGTTTCCACGAGGGCGAGACACGGGGAGGGAAGGCCCGAAAGGAGACCATGGCAGGGCCTCGGGGGGCAGCGCTGGCAACTTTGGGGGCGGCAGGGGCGGGGCCCCGGGGGGCAGCCTTGTCCCGGGCCCGGCCCAGTCTCTTGGTGGCCCTGGGACCCAGATCCCTGTCACTCCACTCCTGCTGAGGACGATTTCGGCTCTCACCTGGGCACCTATTTTGGGGCTATTTGATAAAGATAACATAGGCACCTGTGTGTCTTTATAGAAGAGCCTCACAAACTCTGTACCATGCAACTTGTTCCCATCATATATCTGCTCTTGGTCCCTCAGCTATATGGTAAAAACCATATTGTAGAAAATCTTTAGCATCATATCTATGTTAGTTGAATGTTCTAATACATGCTTATTAGGTGTATCATTAGTATTATGCATAGGCGTAGTTTGGGGCGGCACAACGTGCGCTCGGTCCCTACTTTGCACCCTCCTCTCCCCAACAGCCCTCCTCTCCGTTCCTTCCTGCCTCCCCCCGCGCATTTAAATCTTTTATTTTCATCAGCGACGACAGTGAAGAGCAGAACAGCAAGCAGGTTCGCCTCCAGATTTTCCCTTCCCTCACAGTCAGTGTCCCGCCCTTGCGGAAACAGGAAATACGTCATCAAGGAAGGCGGGACACTCTCTGTGAGGGAAAGGCTGGAGGCAAGCTTGCTTACTGTTCTGGTTTCTTCACTGTCGTCGCTGCTAAAAATAAAAGGTTTAAACGTATTGGGGGGCAGGAAGGAACGGAGAGGCAGAGGAGGGCTGTCAGGGAGAGAGGCAAAATCACTGAACATGGAGGGGAGGGAAGGGGCAGAGGAGAATCGCTGGACATGGAGGGGAAGGGAAGGGGACAGAAGTTGCTGGACATGGAGGGGAAGGCAGAGGAGTGAGGAAAATTGCTGGACGGATGGAATGGAGGGGACAGGGGGCGAGGACATTTGCTGGATATGGATGGAGGAGAGGGCAGGGGAGAATAGAGAGTTGCTGGACATTGATGGAGAGGAGGGAACTAGAACTCAGGGACTGAAAAGGGGGAGCTAGGAAGGGGGAGCTGGGGAAGCCACTGGACATGGATGGGGGGAGGGTGGGGGTCAAAGGAGTTGGACATAGGGGAAGGGCAAAGGAGAATCACTGGACAAGGAGGGGAGGGGGAGAGAAGAGAAATCAATAGACATGGAGAGGAGGGGATGGCAGGGGAGAGAGGATAATTGCTGGACATGGATGGAGGAGGCAGGGGAGAGAGGAAATTTGCTGGATATGGATGGATGGAGGAGAGGGCAGGGGAGAGAGGAGAGTTGCTGGACATGGATGGAGGGGAGGGAAGAGGAAGGAGATGCACATGGATGGAGGGGAGGGTAGGGGAGAGAAGACAAATCGCTGGGCATGGAGGGGAGGGGCAGGGGAGAGAGGAGAATTGCTGGACATGGATGGATGGATGGAGGGGGCAGGGGAGAGAGGAAATTTGTTGTATATGGATGGATGGAGGAGAGGGCAGGGGAGTTGCTGGACATGGATGGATGGAGGGGAGGGAAGTCAGGAAGGAGATGCACATGGATGGAGGGAAGGGAAGAGAGGAGAAATGCTGGACATGGATGGAATGGAGGGCAGGGAAGAGAGGAGAAATGTTGGACAAGGATGGAGGGAAGGAAAGACAAAGGAGATGCACATGGATGGAGGGAAAGGGAGAGAGGAGAAATGCTGGACATGGATGGAGGGGAAACTGCTGAATTTAAGGGCAGGATAGGAACACTTTGAGGGCAGATACTGAAACTTGAGGAAGGATAGGGACAGGGCTACAGATGGTAGACAGGACGCATAAGGACACAGGAAGATGGTGAGTGAAAAAATATCAAATGGAAAGAAGACACTGCATAAAACAGAAGACAATGGGACCAAAGCGAATAGAAAAACTAAATGATCAGACAACAAAGGTAGAAAAAAGTATTTTTTTCAGAATTTATTAATTGGAATATGTCAGCTATTGGAAATGTGCATCTGTGATATTTTGCATGTAAGTTTCAATTTTTATAGTATTGTTGCATGCCGAGTCCAACTTCTTGAGGTAACTTTCCAGTTCAGTATTTTGCCTTCATATTTCCTTGTGTCATATCTGTTGTGTTATGTGTGATCAAGGTGCAGTATTCTGCTAGCGTGTAGTATTTGCAGCCCTTTTTGTTTTTTTCACTAGGTAGTGTACTGGCGTTTTAGAGCCCGATGTAATTACAGTGGTGCCTTTCTACGCATAAGGTTGTTGCTCGTTCTGTCCTTGGAATTAGTGTGGTTATGGTTTGGTAAGGTTATGAGTGTGTTTTTGCACAAGTTTGTGTATATTGTTTTGCAGTGGAGGGATTGTGTGTTGGCCTTACTGAGGTGGCACCAAAACATCAGAAAGGTTTTTAGAGCCTAAATCATGACACACTACCTCTTGAAGGATCTACATATAGAGCTTATGCATTTCTAAGGTCTGCACTGGCATGGTATGGAATGGGAAAGGGGGTGGGGAAATACTACTGGAGAGGAAGAGGGAGTGCTGGGTAAGGAGGAAAGAAGGAAGGAAGGGAGAAAGAGCTGACCTTTTTGGGAATAACCATAATGTATATGTATGAGCTCTCATACATATTCATTATGGTTGTTCCCAAAAAAGCCAGCTCTTTCTCCCTTCCTTCCTTCCTTCCTTCCTTCCTTCCTTCCTTCCTCTGTATTAGCATATTCATTTGCATATATATATATATATATATATATGCAAATGAATATTCTAATATGCCCCACCCCATCCTTTGCCCCCCCAAATGAAAAAGTCAAACTATGCCCATGGTATTATGCTAACATTGTATTATATCTCTGCCATTTGAATTCCAGTGCTGTTAAATGTGTATATTTTTGATACTGTTTCTCGGTAGTTCTCTTATTAGGTTTCAATTTACTGTTTTCAGGTTTGTCTCATTTATTGTGTTTATGTTTATTCTTGGTTATTTTACTATTGTTATGCTGTTAACAAAATTGTAAGTTTTATATTAAACTGTACCTGCCGTACACCGCCTTGGGTGAATCGCTTCATAAAAGTGGTTAATAAATCCCAGTAAATAAATAAATAAATAAATAAATCTTTGTAACATCTGTGGGTAAATGCATCTATGTACATTTACATCTACTTGTAAGTGTTGTAAATTTACACGCAGTTTATAAATTAAGCATCTATTTTGCCAGTCCACCCGTCTCGTGCTCAGACCAAACTTCTCCAAACACAGCTATCCTCGGATCATTCCCCCTCCTCCCCAAATAATTATCCCCGATATACATAAAATATTGACAATGTATAGGGAAAAATTAATTTTCAGTTAGAAGAAATTATACACATGAAAAACTGGCCCGAGAGCTTGTCTTGAAAAGCCCCCCTTAAACAAGGGCTGGGCCCGTTCGAGAAGGCTCGGGAAAAAGAAGCGGACGGGGGAAGTGGGGGGGGGGTGACTCGAGTGAGCAAGCGGGGGGAGCGTGGTTGGTCAATTCATAGGATGCGGGTGGGCCCTGTTACCCCAACGGAGTTGCCCAATGGAGGAAAGGCAGCCAGGGGGTGGAGCTAAGGGAAGAATTAAAAGCAGGAGCTCCTCCGAGGCTCAGGGCGTTCCCAGATCCTCAGAGGCAGTTTGCAGCATGGCGTCGGGAGCTGGGGGAGGAGGAACTAGAGGCCAAGGTGTTCCTCTACGCGAGCGATTCAATCAAGGGGAGCCCGGTGCTATTGAGTAGGGAGAAGGAGGATGCGTCGACGAGCAGTAGGACAGCTGAGGAGGTTGCTCTGTCTGCTTTAGCAATAGCTGCAGCCAGGGGAGCAGGAAAAAAGAGGCAGTGGAAGACTAAACATGCCAGCTTGGGCAAACGGAGGGGGGGGGGAGAGCTGCAGGGTCCTGAGGGGTCGGGAAGCGGGGATCAGCGGGGGAGTGCTGTGGGGGTGTTTTTCAGGGGGGAGCAAGTGGTTCCCCGATGTCGTGGGGCCCCTATCAGTAGGATGCTTGGCCCCCGATTGGGTTGCCCCCATGGGCAGCGTCAGCAGCCCTTCCGTGGGCCGCCATGTGGTTGGGCGTACAACCACGGGCAGACCTTGGAGGGGCGGGCCCAGGGGACGGCAGGGGGGTGCTCTATGAAACAGGGTGGGGCACAGGAGGGGCTGGTTCTGCCGCTTCTACTTTGGTGTCTTTGCAGGTGCGGAGCGAGATGGCCAGCACGGGAACGGGTGCTGCGGGTCAGGAGAATCAGGAGTCTAAACGCCCCTCGATGTCTACAGCAGGGGGACACAGCGGTAGCAGGATGGCGGGTCGAGAGCAGGCCTTGCTGAACACGGATGAGGACACACAGCATGCAGGAAGGGCAGGGCGGGGCCCCGCGACAGTTGGCAACGGCTCTGCCAGGTGCTAGTACGTCAGGAGCTGGTACGCGATCGTCCTCAGCTGGAGGGTGGGGTAAGAGCGAGAGGCGCAAGCGAAAAGGGAAGGGGAAGTGGGGGAGGGCATCTTCCTCATCTTCTGTTTCTTCCTCTTCTACCTCCTCCGTCTCCTCTTCTCAGGGAGAGGGCAGCGCTTAGCGAGGGGACAGGGCTAAGGGCGCGAGGGAGGAATAGCAGGGACTGCCGGCCTTAGTGGCACTGTTGGAATTTTGGGAGCAGGTGCCGAGCGCGCTGCGGAGGAGGATTAGGCAGCGGCAGTGCATCAATATCTTTTGTTTTGCTGGAGGGCAGAGGGCGGCGGAAGAAGCCGAAACGCGACAAAACATCGGACGAGGGCCTGTGGAGCGCAAAATCCCCCAACCGGTGGTCAACTGGATGCGATCCTTTTTGCGCATGGCCAGTGTATGGGGACGGCGTGACCAGAGTCAGTACGGCCCATTGTTGGCGTACGCGGATTTGGTTTTGGACACCTTTCAGTGCTTCGGGGATGGGCTTGGTTGAAGTATGACAAAGCCTTCCAGGACAAGATGGAGGAGAGCCTGCATATGACATGGGGGACACAAGACATCAATCTATGGTTGGCTCACATGGCGCCTCGTCAATGGCGACGGGGGGGCTAGGAAGAGGGGGGGTTCGCTCATCTGTCTGCGGGTCAGTCCTTTCGAGCTGGGGGAAAGGGGGGGGGCAGTGCTGCAGGGGGCGGATTCAGCCCAGCATCGGAGGTATGTTGGCGGTTCAACAGGGTGACGTGTCCATTCCCAGACTGTAAGTTCCGCCATGCCTGTGCTGTTTGCGGGCAGGGCCACACCGCCATCAAATGTCTGAAGAAGGGGGCAGGGGAACGCCTGCGGGAAAAACGTAGTTGGTTGGCAAGAGCTCCCACGCCAGTGCGTGTTGGCGCGATGCTGCCATGGCTCCGTCAATACCCAGTAAAGGGGGAGGCGGAGGTACTGGAGAGGGGTTTTACAGAGGGTTTTCTGATTCCATACCAGGGGAAGGTGGTCACTAATTGGGTCCGAAATTCGGTGTAGGCTGCGCGGCTACGAGAAGTGGTGTGGAAAAAGTTGGTGGAAGAGATATGGTTGGGCAGGATTGCTGGTCTGTTCATCAGGCAGCCCTTTTCGCCATTCATGCTCTCCCTGTTGGCGGTAATCCCAAAGAGGGCACCGGGAAAATACTGCCTGATTCACAATCTGTCCTACCCGCTGGGTGGTTCCGTGGAATGCAGTATCCCAAAGGAATGTTGCTCGGTGCATTACACCTCATGCGACTGTGCGGTGGGTTTTGGTGCGGCAGTGTGGTAGGGGAGCGGGGTTGGCGAAGGTAAATATCGAGGCGGCCTTCCATCTGTTACCGGTACACCCGTCAGTGTTCCCGTTACTAGGTTTTCAGTTTGAGGGGTCCTCTTATTTCGATCGTTGTTTGCCGATGGGTTGTGCAGTCTCCTGTGCTTATTTCGAGCGTTTCAGCTCCTTTGTGCATTGGGTGACCACACAGAAGCTGGTTAGACATGCTGGTGCACTATCTCAATGATTTCCTGTTCATGGGGGCCAGCGATGGGGCAGATTGCGGGCAGTTGCTGGATGTTTTTATGGAAGTTGCCGCGGAATTCGGCATTCCACTGGCCTCAGATAAACTGAGGGTCCGGGCGGTAGTCCTGACTTTCCTGGGTATCGAGATCGACACCAAACAGATGGTAACCCGGTTGCCGCAAGAGAAGGTAGGGCAGCTGGCCGAGCAAATTATGGCCATAATGCGGGTCAAGAAGGTCACGTTGGGTGCTGTCCAGTCCTTGTTGAGGAGTCTTAATTTTGCGTGTCGAATCATACCGATGGGGTGGGCATTTTCCTGGCACCTAGGGGCGGTGACATCGGTGGTGCTGCAGCCGCATCACCATGTGCGACTGTCCACGGGGGTGCGCAGTGATCTCCGGATGTGGTTGGAATTCTTGTCGGCATTCAATGGCACACTAGCAATTCAGAGTGAGGAGGTGTCCAATGCGGACCTGGAGTTGTGGACAGATGCAGCCGGGGGGTTGGGTTTTGGGTTGTACTGCACGGGGACTTGGTGCGTGGCCCCGTGGCCGAATAGTTGGGTGGCGATGGGGATAACGAAGAACATCACCTTCTTAGAGCTGTTTCCGTTTGTGGTGGCTTGTGAGTTGTGGCCGGGGCGACTAAGGAATAAGAGTATTTTGGTGTGGTGTGATAATCAAGGGGTAGTAGAGGTGGTGAACAGGCAGTCGGTACGTTGTCTGCTGGTGAACTCCTTGATGAGGGAATTGGTGCTGCGTTGTTTGCGGTTGAACGTGCACCTTCGAGCCAGACTTTCCGGGCTCTGGCACTGGAGGCAGACGCCGAGGGGCAGCAGCTGCCGGAGCAGCTTTGGCAACTAGGAGACCAGAGTTCTGGAAGATGCTGAAGGCCTCTGTGGTGCTGACTACATGGTCAGTGTATGTATGCGGGTATGACAGAGTGGCAGGCTTTCTCAGGAGTGAGGGCTGGGCATAGGGGCGGGCATCCGACGAGCTTTTGGCTGCCTACATCGCAACGGCCAAGGCACAGGGCTGCTCCAGCAGTGCGGTCCAGCGGAATTTAGCGGATTTTGCGGGGTTTTTTGTAAGGCTTTTGGATGGGGTACACCCTGCAGCTGTTTCTTGGTTTGCAGTGCCTTAAAAGGCTGGGGTAGGTCCGTTGCCGCAGGTAGCGGTGAGCGAGACGACCCGATTACACAGAGCTTGTTAGTGCAATTGCTGCAGGTAGCGGGGAGGGTGACCGTGTCTGCTTTCGAGGTGCAGCTCTTTCGAGCGGCCTTTGCACTGGCATTCTACGGGGCATTTCGGGTAGGGGAGTTGGTGGAGCGGCGTAGGGCAGTGTCGGTGTCTTTGGGGCTGCTGCGCGAGAATGTGTGCATACAGGGCGGAGTGCTGCGCATCAAATTGTTGCGGTCTAAGACTGACCAGAGAGGGGTGGGGAGTACGATAGTTTGAAGGGGGTCCCGGGCCTGGACTCTCATGTCCCGTGTCCTTGCTCGAAGCCTATTTGGAGGTTCGCCCCGGGGGCCCGTCCTCTCTACTAGTGGATGCGGATGGCTCGGTTTTTTTTATTCTTTATTTATCAATTTTAACATTCATAATTTATACTTATGAGTGATAATACACAACTCTGAAAAATAAGAACCAAATAGAATCTGCAAATTAACATTGCACAATAATGTTCCAAACTAACGCCCACAAATTAGGTAATCAATCCAAGACATTAAGAAATACGAAACAGTGCTAAACATTAAGCACACAAAAGAAAATTCTTATATCAAGAAGAACAGCTTGATTCCCGAGCGGCTAACTCAGCTTTGCCATACAGTGTTGCATATGTGACTAAACTTGTACATTAACCTTTTCTCTGCTTAATAAAAAAATCCTCCAACTGTTTTGGGTCAAAAAATTAGTATTGCTTAGACTGAAATTTTGCGGATGGCTCGGTTTTAACGAGATATCAATTCGCAGCAATACTTTGCCGCTGTCTTGAGGGCGTGGGGGAAGACCCGAGTCAATTTGGCACGCATTCATTCCGCATTGGGGCAGCGATGAGTGCCAGTCAGGCTGGGTTGGAGGCGGAAGCCATTCGATGTATTGGCAGATGGACTTCAGGGGCCTATAGAGGGTATATAAGGGGAAGGGGGTGGGGGTGCAGATTGCGTGTTGCCTTGAGCTGTCTGTTCTGGCTTGCTTTGCTTTACAGTTGTCTATCTTTTGTTGGGGACTTTTGAGGGTGGATAAGAGTGTCATCGATCGCCCAATGTTGTGGTTGGCCCTCCCTTTTAGATGCTGGAGGTGCGGCATACTCCGTATGGATTGTGGGACATTCCTTCATCCACTGGGTCAGCGTCAGGGTGGTGCAGTGGCCAGGAGGGATTCACCTCGGACTAGCACAGCGAGAGATCCAAATATCTTGATGGGGAGAGCGCGGCATGCGGTGGTGTCAGCTCCTGCCTTTGCTATATCGGTTGCGCAGCAGACCCAGGCACCCCCAGATGCTGCTCATTCATTTGGGGGGCAACGATGTGGGCGGCTGGATGGGCAAGAGGCTCATTGACACCATGCAGGAGGACTTGCGTTTGGTAATGGACTGGTTTCCCCATGCCAAGGTGGCCTGGTCGGTTATTATATGCAGGCTGGCCTGCCTCCCGTCGCGCAAGTGGTGATGGGGCATAAGTAAGATAAATCACCAGGTGGGCGTTTGGGTCATGGCAAGGGGGGGAATCCAGATTATGCATAGTTGGGTTGACACTACGTTTACAGGGCTATACACAAGGGACCTGGTGCATTTGTTGGATGTGGGTCTGGACTTGTTTCTGCACGATATTCAAGAATGTTAAGAGCACATTTGTGAGACAGGGTCCTGGTAGGCCACAGCTTTTGGGGGGGAGGAGGGTCTTTGCAGTGCAAAGGCCCTCCCCCTATGGCAAAAAACAAACCCCGAGCTACGGAGAGTGGGCTCTGGGGGTCTGAGCCAGGGCTTGAAAGGCGGGTGGGTGACCCGGGAAATGGTGTGGAGGTCCATACAGATCGGGGCACTTGCTGCGAAGGCAGAGCCCAGAAGTTGGCGGCTAGAAGCGGAAGTGCTGCTTTGCTAACATGGCGAGCAGCTGGGGGTGTTGACTGCTGAGGTTATGCCTGGACACTTGTAGCTTGGGGTGGGGGGGGGGGCTATCCTGTTATAATGTTAAAGTTGGATTGTTAATAAATCAAGCTGTGGCCTATGGCTATCCCACTTTGTTGTAAAGAGAGTTATCGGTGATGGGTAAGGTGGGGAGGAAAAGGGAAGGAAAGGGGGAGGGGCATGATGGGTCGAACAGGTCCCAGTTCCAAGGTTTAAAACTGGCCTGAGAGCTTGTCTCGAAGGACCCCCCTTAAAAGAGGGCTGGGCCCGTTCGAGAAGGCTCGGGAAGAAGCGGGCAGGGGAAGTGGGGGGGGGGGGGCGACCCAGGTGAGCGAGCTGGGGGAGCGTGGTTGGTCAATTCATAGGATGCGGGTGGGCCCTCTTACCCCAACAGAGTTGCCCATTGGAGGAAAGGCAGCCAGGGGGCGGGGCTAAGGGAAGAATTAAAAGCAGGAGCTCCTCCGAGGCTCAGGGCGTTCCCTGATCCTTGGAGGCGGTTTGCCCACCCTCACAGCGGGTGAGATGACGAGTTACGGTGGAGTTCGTTGTTCTTGTTTCTTTCAGATGGATGGCAGCGGAGTTGTCACAGTGGCAAAAAACAAACCTTGAGCTACGGAGAGTGGGCTCTGGGGGTCTGAGCCAGGGCTTGAAAGGCAGGTGGGTGACCCGGGAAATGGTGTGGAGGTCCATACGGATCAGGGCACTTGCTGCGAAGGCAGAGCCCGGAAGTTGGCGGCCAGAAGTGGAAGTGCTGCTTTGCTAACATGGCGAGCGGCTGGGGGTGTTGACTGCTGAGGTTATGCCTGGACACTTGTAGCTCGGGGTGGGGGAGGGGCTATCCTGTTATAATGTTAAAGTTGGATTGTTAATAATAAATCAAGCTGCGGCCTGTGGCTATCCCACCTTGGTGTAAAGAGAGTTATTGGTGATACGTAAGGTGGGGAGGAAAGGGGGCCAGTTCTAAGGTTTAAGTGTCTGATCCTATCTCTACCAAGTTAAGTATCTTGCACAATAACTCATGCTGCAGGAAAGTAAGAACTTCTTAAAGGAATTTATGGTGTAACAGAAACACAGGATTGGGTTTAGCCCACATCAAACCTTCTAGCACATTATTTATTTATTTATTTATTTATTTATTTATTTATTTATTGCATTTGTATCCCACCTTATCCCACCTATTTGCAGGCTCAAAGTGGCTTACATAATTTGTTACACACATTTTAATCATTATGTTTCTATTTATAAATTTGTGGTTGTATGTGAAAATAATTGGCGTTCTAGATTGTCTATGTGCGTATTTCGGGCGGACTTTAGTCACGCGGATTTTAATCTGATCACTTCCCTGTCAAAATAATCCCTGCATGGTTTGAACTGGAAATTAGAAACGTGCTTAGAAACTAAAAAGCATTTGAATGAACACACACACACCCCTCTGCTCCATCTGCAAAGGCCGCAATTAAACGCAAAAAGAGAGCGAGAGAGAGAGAGAGAAATTAGCATTTTCAGTGGCCATCTGGCATGAGTAGCAGGCGATGAGTAACAAAAGCGACTTTGGAGAAGGAGAGAGACGAGTGTGCCATCGCATTGACCTGCAAAGGGGCTTTTGTCAGAAAATTAAAGCTTCCCCGACCCCCCGGGACCCCCCAAAACCTGCACCATTAAAAGCAGCTGAACAAAAAGCCACTAATCAAAACTGTCTGCTAGGAAATACAAAACTTAAATACGCACAAAAACTACCGGCAGCACACAGGGCTGAGGGAGGGTTGGGAGGCTAAATAATCATCGATACACTATTAGCTTTCGAGAGAAATATGTCAGAGACCGCATCTCTGAACTGGCTTTCCATTTTTACAGCACACACGCAATACAAAACTCCATAAAGCAGAAGGTGCAACATGGCCCGATTATCCATGTATATCTTTTTCTTTGTTTTGCATTTCATGGCTATCTTATTGCTCCTCTTTGCAATGGGAAAAGTCCACATACTCTCCCAGGCCTACTAATTTTTAACTGTATTTTCATCGTGTTTCCACACTGGAGGGTTTAGCTAAATTATCAAGCAGAGCTGAGACGTGAGGAGCCTGAGGACGATTTCTTCTCTCACCTGGGCTCATATCATCCTCCTTCCCCTTAAAAGATAGTTTGAAAAGAGAACAGGGTGCTATTTGTGAGGAAAGACACTGCAGATTATACTTAAGGCTAAGGGAATGTGTAACTGGTTAGACGCCTCAACCTGTGCTTGCTGTAAAAATACTATTAAAAACTTATTTTTAAGCTACTAGGGTTGAAAAAGAAAATCGTCGTATCTTAGTATTGGTGTCAGGAGGGCTCATGTTTCTTTCCCTCCTTTTGAATGTATCCTCCGAGGCGCTGTCTGGCAATGCTTTGTTCTTCAATCCATTTATACTCAGCCCCCTTCCAAACAGATGATTCACTAAAGAGAGAGAGACATAGGGGTTTGTAGAAAGCTAAGATTTCATAATCACTGCAGCACTTTTTACATAACTAAATGTGATGCAACTGAAGTCCATAAAGAAAAAAAATAGATACGAAAATGTCTTTAAATAAAATAAGGGAGCATAGGTGTGTGTGTAAGGAAGGAGGGAGGGGTGTCTTACTCTCCTGAAGTAGACAGGACTGGGGGGGGGGGGGGGGTGCTATTTCCATGAAGGAGGAGAAAGAAAACATAATGAATACGAGAACATTTACTACTCCAGCAGTTCAAGAGAAACAATCATGATCCCTCCACAGAAATCATCAATCACTCACAGTCACTTTAATTAAACTAGCCACAGTCACAAATACAATTTAAGTGACAGCTCTCGGTTTCATTCTCTACATATAGGCCGCCACGTCATCAATGCGTCTAATCCATTATCTAGAGAAGACAGCTTTAACAACATTAGAATCATTCATAACAAAATGCAACCACAGATGCATTTTGTTTAGATGATCACCTAACTTCGTCTTATTTAGACCAAATATATGCTGTGTGCAAACGAGTTCTGTAGAGATGGTAGTAAAGATCAGTTATGTAAGTACATACATACATGTACATACATACACACGCATGCACGCAAACACACACAAAACGATCGCACAATTTATGTTTATTTCCATTAATTATTCATGTAAAAGCTGCACTATCAAATCCCTAAGACATTATACAGCATCGTCAGGCCTGGCTACAGTATCCCCTCATTGAAGAGGGGTTTTATACTAATTAAGCAGAAACATGAGTATTCCTCCTTGCTCAATCTACTTTTTATTTTATTTCTAGAGCAGAAATTACATGTTTAAACGATTTCAACATTCTTTTTCAGCTGGATTCCCTGGATCACATCTGTTTCTAGACACTTCAGCCATTTCCAGCCCTTTCTTGAACTCTGGCGTGTGCAAAGACAATGAAAGCAAGTTTTGTGAAAAGGGTAACATGTTTTCCTAAATAATCCTGATGCTCTAGCTTTCCATGTCCTGCATATTTCCCCCGCTTGGGCTACACAGCATGTCTACTTATTGTCCCCCCCCCACAAATGCATGCTAAAATAAATGTTTAAAACAATGGAAAGTGAAATCATGGAAAGGCAATAGAAATATGTAAAGGGCTCAATTTACACTGCAAATTTGGAGGAGGTGTGTCTTCTTCCAAACAGTTGTAAGCACTGTATGTTTTGTGTTCTTTTAGATACACACTGACACTTGCAAAGCCCTAGTGTCTAAAGAAAAGCCTTCCCTG
Source organism: Microcaecilia unicolor (assembly GCF_901765095.1). Lineage (NCBI taxonomy): Eukaryota > Metazoa > Chordata > Amphibia > Gymnophiona > Siphonopidae > Microcaecilia > Microcaecilia unicolor. Next base: position 199,972,049 of record NC_044034.1, read on the forward strand.
CGTTAGAGCAGAATCCTCATCTGGAGCTCATCCCCCCCTTTAATGGGGGGGGATGAGCTAACCCCATTTTTGGGGCTTATGTGGTGGTTCCAGCTGGGCCTCGCTGAGGGTGGGAATGGAAGGTGGCTGGAAGGTTGGCCTTCACTTTGGCTGGGCCCAGAATGAGGGCAGATGCTGGCCCTGATTAGGCTGTTATTATTTTAAAATTAGCCTGGCAGGAATTGCCCTCCAATGGGGGCAATTTCCTTGGTACAGAGGGAGGGAGTTGCAGATTAACAAAAGGCCAGCCCCCCCCCCCCCCACCCCCACCAGGATCATTCCTGCTGCTTGGTGGTGGCTTGCTTACCTGCCCTTTCTGCCCTCTGTGATTATCAATATGTCTAAATGGGATTATTGCTTTGTCGCAATTTGAGGGTACTAAAGCTAGACCTTGTGCAGAAGGAGGACCTTCTGGACAAGGGCCTCAATATTTACCAGGAGGTGACTTTTGGGCCCTAGCTTGATACAGACATGGAGAGCTACATAATTAAGTTTAGCCTTGCTGCTATGGCGGGTAAAAAAATTGTGTCTTTACATTGTTTGGCTTTATTGCACTATGACTCCTTGCTGTGAATGGCAGGCTGTTGGTTGTAAATAAATAGATTTTTTTTTTGTTTACTAGCTGGGGTTATACAGTTATCACCAATAAACAAAGCTGAGGCCTGTTTTATACCAAGCAAGTTCTCTGGTATCAATTACTTATATATATATATATATATATATATATATATATATATATATATATATATATATATATATATATATATATAATGTCTTCCTGTTATGCTATAATATGTTTTTGAGGGAGAAAAAGGGGGTGATTAGTCTCATATCCCCTGTTAATTTCCTTGCTGCTTCCTTTCCGCTTTGATCCAGGGCTAAGGCAATGTGCCTCCTCCCTGCCTTTAAAGATTAATCTTTACAGGTTTCCTTTTCTCTGGGGCTATAGCGCAGATGGGAAGCGCAGTTTAGGATGAGGGATTTTCCTGCAGCCCCGCCCCGCCCCTCTTCTCCTTCCCTTTTCTTGTCTTGGGACTCAAGTCTATGTTCTGGCTCCCAGGTATTTTCACTTCTACGGTTTTAATCCATATTCATGGGTTTCTGTAACAGGGGGACCCCCACCTCCACAACCTTTCTTTGTGATTAGCCGGGCAGAAGGCTAAGTGACAGCATACTCGTGGCATGGCCTTTTCATGCAGCTTTTTTTCTCCTCCTACCCCCCCCCCCCCCAATTTCAGTTGCTGATTAGAAACCCCAGTCTGGGGGCCTTTTTTCCCTATAGATTTGAATATTTAAAATGGCAAAGCCTTTTATTAGAAGGATAAGAAAATCACAGAGGTTCAAGCTTAATTCTCAATAAAGACTGTCACTTTCAATAGAGGATGTGCACACAGTTTGAGAAAACATTTTGCTAAAAGAATTTATTCATTCTCATTTTAAGCTCATCAACTTGCTCAGGAAATTATGTATGTATATATATATATATATATATATATATATATATATATATATAGGCACATACATAGTTGCTGCTTTTAATTTTTTTTAAATGTTATTTTGCCTTCCTGCTGAGAAATAACTTTCAGGATTGAATAAACATCTTTTTAGCAAAAGAAAACCTTAAGTGTGTATGTTCCTAACTAATGTCACAAATGGCCCACTGCATTTCTTATGCAGAATCAGCCTGAGCACAGAAAAAACAGCTTCATCTCACAAGTCTAAACCTTCATAATTTCTTGGCTACCTAAATGACATCAATGCTATGTAGAAGGGAACATGGATACTATAAAACCTGATGGTCATCACATAATAGGACCATTATTTTCTAACATGGATCCACAAGGCTGGTGGTGGGGGGAGTTTGAAGGTCGAGTGATCTTTTCCCTATTTTCACCCTTTTCTTCTACAGAACAGTCCAATGGAGCTGCCTCAAGCTGAACTATTGACACACTCTTGGCCTTTCTCAGACTTGTCTGTGAAGCACGGGTTCAATGCTTGGTCTTTGATTCAGCTCAAAGGTACATCCAGATAAGCAGGACAAGAATAAAAAACAGATGATCACATAGTGGTTATCAAGTGCACAGATGCTAAGATTAGTGTCCTTAATACTGACAAAAAATCCTCTGGGTTAACCCTACATTTCTCAATGTTTTCTAATAACTTTCTTAAATGTTTTTGTGTGTCCTCATAAAGCTTGAGAGACAAACACACAAGAGGTCTTACTTATTTTTCTTTTCAGTCCTCAGTTTTCTAATCATTGCACATTTTTTTTAAATTCTATTAATAGTGTCTATACATTCAAATATATACTCAAATCTTCAAACTTTCAAGTGGCTTATCTTGAAAAGTTTTTCTGGGTACATAAGTAGTGTACATAAGTATTGCCATACTGTGACAGACCAAAGGTCCATCAAGCCCAGCATCCTGTTTCCAACAGTGGCCAATCCAGTTCACAAGTACCTGGCAAGATCCCGGAAAAATTCAATACATTTTATGCTGCTTATCCCAGAAATATGCAGTGGATTTTCCCCAAGTGAATTTAATAATGGTCTATGAACTTTTCCTTTAGAAAGCTGTCCAGACCTTTTTTAAAACCCTGCTAAGCTAACCACCTTTACCACATTCTCTGGCAATGAATTCCAGAGTTTAATTACACATTGAGTGAAGAAAGTTTTTCTCTGATTCGTATTAAATTTACTACTTTGTAGCTTCATCACATGCCCCCTAGTCCTAGTATTTTTAGAAAGAATAAAAACGATTCATTTCTACTGTTCCACACTACTTCGTTGTAGCTTCATCGCATGACCCCTAGTCCTAGTATTTTTGGAAAGAGTAAACAAACGATTCATGTCTACCCATTCCACTCCACTCATTATTTTATAGACCTCTATTATATCCCCTGGGTCCTGACATGGATCATATTTCACATGCCAGCTGTTTCAAGGCACCCAATATTCATCTTTGTCTGTGTTAGTTACTACAAGCAGAAAAGGTTAACTCAATCAAACAGCGTCCAACATTCTTTAAATTTTTTCAGATTCTAATTCAATTTCAAATTCTTAAAAAATTTATAGAAACATTTTTTTAAAATGTAAAGAATACTGTTCACTGTTTGATGGATGTCTTGAAACAGCTGGCAAGCGAAACATGGTCCATGTTGGGATCAAGAAAAACTTTTAAAGATAAGTCACTCAAAAGTTTGAAGATTTGAGTATATATTCGAATGTATGTACACTATTAATAGAATTTATAAAAAGTGTGTGATGAAAAGAGGACTGAAAAAAAGGGTGTGTGACAACTGAGGACTGAAAAGAAAAAAAGTAGTTCTGTGTTTGTCTCTCAAGCTTTATGAGAACACGCAAAAACATTTAAGAATATTTTATTTATTTATTTATTAAAATTTATTTACTGCCTTTTTGAAGGAAGTCACTCAAAGTGGTGTACAGTAAGAATAAATCAAACATAAGCAATAGACAATTACAGCAGTAAAATATTCAAATAACAATACAAAAGCATGGCATAGTATACTACTTAAAATGTCGACACAACACATAGTAAAACATTTTAATAGACAGCCTAGGTTATTAGAAATCATTGAGAAATATGGTGTTAACAGAGGATTTTTTTTGTCAGTATTAATGTAGTAATTTCTTTTACAGGTGGAAAAGTATATTAGTCCTCTTGTTATTATTGTAAGATTAGTGTCTTGGCTAATGGGCAGAAGTTTGATTATATAAGGGAAATTACCTGTATTTATAGTAAGTTGCAAAACATGTGGTTTGTTGCAAATAAAATTCAGGGTCTTGTATTGCATCTTATCTGCACCTGCTCATTAGGACATCTATATGGGCCTTCTAATGAGCAATTGTTTTGTTCTTACAAAAATCCTAGTCTGTCTTTCTTACCTTGTAAGAGAAGAAACAGTTCGACAACTGTTGCCCAAGGCCATCTTTTCATACATGTGTGATTGAGCTCAGACCTACTTATGCTAACAGGTCTTCCACTTTATTGAGCACCAGCAGGGATGATCCTTCCTAAAGAATGGGAGGGAAATGTTTTCCAAGACTGAACCAGTCACTGATGCTCTTGAAACAACAGGTTCAATTCTATAGCTGCAGCATCTTTTATCCTACCGTGTTTCCCCGAAAATAAGACACTGTCTTATATTAATTTTTGCCCCCCAAAATGCGCTAGGTCTTATTTTCAGGGGCTGTCTTATTTTTCAGGGAAACATCGGGGTTGGATCGGGGTTGGCCCGCCCTCCGTCGCTCCCAGAACTAACCTTAAACGCCTCCTTTCACCTTCGCAGCAAGCAGCAGCAGGGCAGGCCCCTCCTTCCTTCCGTGTCCCACCCTCGCCTGATGTAACGTCTGCGAGGGCGGGGCACGGAAGGAAGGAGAGGTCTGCCCTGTTGCTGCTTGCTGCGAAGGTGAAAGGAGGTGTTTAAGGTTAGTTCCGGGAGCGACGGAGGGTGGGTGGAGGGGGGGCCCGGCCTTGTCCGGCTCTCGGTGGCCCTGCTTTCAAACAAAAATTTGCTAGGTCTTACTTTCGGGGGAGGCCTTATATCTACCAATTCAGGAAAACCTCTACTAGGTCTCATTTTCGGGGGATGTCTTACTTTCGGGGAAACAGGGTACTAGACTGGAGAATAAAACACAGGGCCACAACAGGAATGCATTTTCTTTTGTGCTGTTTTGTTATTGAGCATGGACTATAAATTTTAGTATGTTCTAAAATTTGGGTGTGTATTAAATTGTGCTAATGTGAACTAAATGGATTTTAATATATACCAAAATGACACAAACAAAAAAAACATTTTCAGCTGGACACTACAAGTCCCCTTGCAAGTGAGCACAGATCTGGCCTCCTAAAAGTAGATTTAAGAAGTTTATCTATAATCTGAATAGAACTATGGAACCTGAGAGCAATCCACCAGAATCCATATGCAGCGGAAAGGCATAGAATATGTATAGGCATGTGCTGTGTGGGGCATGGGCCTCCCCTGCTTTAGGAGGAGCTGTTCCTCTTCCTTTTTCTCAGTGAGTTAAGGCATCTTCTTCTGTTCTCACCTTGTTCTGTGTGGGTATTCTTCTGTCTTGCTCTTGTCTTAATTGGTCCTGGTGGGTCCAGCCCAAAGAGCTGGAAATTTTCCTGCCCCACCCCACTCTGGGCTAGCTCAATGCTGGGCTTTTGTTTGTGTTTTCTGGTATCTGTTCCTGTTCCTGCTTTGGATCCTGCAGTGTCTCTTGACTGTTCCAGCTTCCAGTTTGTTCCTGTGCTACATTCCTGTTCTAGGGTTTTGTTTGGTTTCTTGCTTTGCCTTGCTCTCCACCCCACCCCCGTTGGTATTCTTTTTTGCTTTGGACATTGTTTTGGACACTTGGGTAACTGATGTGTTTTAAGTACATATATGGCTCTGTGGGCCTGTGCTCTGTTTTCTTTTCTTATGAAGAGATCCTTCTCAGTGGCTTCCATGTCCCAACTGGGGTTCTCCAACATGATGGGAAATGATTGAACAAATATTGACATGATGTAGATTGCAACCTTCATATAAGCAGAAATCAAAAAAGCAGTGGAGATGACCAAAGACCTGTGTGGAGCCAAAACAGTCTCTTAGATGATCTTTAATTGACAAAGCTGAGAGACGTCATGGTGGAACCTCTTAAGGATTTATTGAATAGATCTTTAGAGACAGGAGAGGTTCCATGGGATAGGAGATGAATGGATGTGGTCCCTCTTCACAAAAGTGGAGACAGGGAAGAAGTGGGAAACTACAGGCCGATAAGTCTCATGTTGGTGGTAGGAAAAATAATGGAGTTGCTGCTGAAGGAAAGGAAAGTTAACTTTCTAGAACCCAATGGATTAGAGGATCTGAGGCAATATGGCTTAACCAAAGTAAAATCCTGCCAAATGAATCCTATTGACTTCTTTAACCAGGTGACCAAAGAACTGGATGAAGGACGTGCACTAGATGTAATCTACTTGGATTTCAGCAAAGCCTTTGATACGGTCCCTCACAGAACACTCGTGAATAAGCTGAGAGGGCTGAACTTAGGACTCAAAGTGGTGAACTGCATAGGAAACTGGTTGACCGACAGGCTACAGAGGATGGTGGTAAACGGAATCCACTTGGAGGAAAGGAAAGTGAGTAGTTAAAATTTAATGTCAAAAAGTGCAGAGTGATGCACTTGGGGTGCAGAAACCCAAGATATACCAGATAGGAGAGGCAGTGGCATAGCTAGGGTAGTTGACACCCGGGGCCGGTCATTTTTTAACACCCCCCCCCCCCAAATCCAGTACTAGGCATACCGAGAATACAAAACACTCAGGACCTATAGAGCAATTCTACCATACCATAAGCAGTAATTTGTACAAGTCACACAAGGAAAAGGAAAGCATCTTAAACACTACAGTGAGCACTAGAACATAAATTCACCTATTGTAAAACGAAAACAGACAGATTAGTACAGATCGTCGATCCTGCACAGTCAATGCCAACCGAAAGCCATGTCTTTTTCACAAACACAGATACACCTTAATCCACTATAGAATAAGTAATCATAAACTTTCTATTTAGACAAAAATTAAACTGAACCCCCGATGCCAGACTCTGCATGAGGCCAAAATCTCCTTCCTCAGGTCAATACAGTATAGCGCTGTTACAGTATCCTATCCTGACCTGAGGAAGGGGGTTTTGTTCTCTGAAAGTTAAGCCAAAATGTATTAAAATTAGTCCAATAAAAAGATTACCTTATTTACATGTTCTATTTATAAACATTTATTAACACAGCTACAATACTATATCCTAAAGCAAAATAATAAAAATATATATTTACAGTTTGTCGTCTCTGGTTTCTGCTTTCCTCATCTTCTTTTCACTGTCTTCCTTCCATCCAGCATCTGTCTTCGCTCTCTCTCTCTCTCTCTCTGCCATCCAGTGTCTGCCCTCTCTAATGTCCCTTCCATCCACTGTCTGCCCTCTCTCTCTGCCCCTTCCATCCACTGTCTGCCCTATCTCTCCTTTCCATCCACATCTGCCCTCTATTTCTGCCCCTTCCATCCACCATCTGCCCGAGTCTGCCATCTCTCTCTTCCCCTTCCATCAACATCTGCCCTCTCTCCCTTCCATCCACATCTGCCCTCTATCTCTGCCCCTTCCATCCACCATTGCCCCAGTCTGCCCTATTTCTCTCTCCCCCTTCCACCCACCATCTGCCCTTTCTCTCTGCCCCTTCAATCCGTCTGCCCTCCCTCTCCCATCCATCCAAGGTCTGCCCTCCCTCACGCTCCCCCCTTCCATCCAGGGTCTGTCCCCTCTCTCTCTGCCCCCTATTTTCAGCCCCCAGTTCCAGTACTAGCTCCCTTATCCCAACTACCCTCCTTTTCAGCCACCAGTTCCAGCCCCCTTCGTCCACCACATGCCTTGTATCCCCCCTTTTCATCCCCAGACCCATTCTCCCACCTGCCACAGGCATGGACCCATTATCCTTCCTGCCCCCTTGTCAGACCCCAGCTCCAGCTTCAGACCCCTTCTCCCCTCCCCAATCCCCTTCTCCCCTCTGAGCACCCCTCTGAGCTCCCCCACCCCTCCCCAATCCCCTTCCCCCCCCTGAGCACCCATCTGACCTCCCCCCCCCTCCCCAATCCCCTTCTCCCCTCTGAGCACCCCTCTGAGCTCCCCCACCCCTCCCCAATCCCCTTCTCCCCTCTGAGCTCCCCCTCTCCCATCTGAGCCCCCCCCTGACAAGAGCCGACAGAGCCCTCTTCTCCTGCCACCAACCTGCCTTTTTTAAAAAAATTCATGCAGTGACGCAGGCAGTGCCTCGCGTCTGCCCTGCGTGTGCTGTGAAAGGGAAAATCGCCTCGCTGGCGTCGGGCCTTCCCTCGCTGTGTCCCACCCTCGAGGAAATAGGAAGTTACCTCAGAAGAGGGCGGGACACAGCGAGGGAAGGCCCGACGCCAGCGAGGTAATTTTCCCTTTCACAGCACACGCAGGGCAGATGCGAGGCGCTGCCTGCGTCGCTGCATGGATTTTTTAAAAAAAGGCAGGGTGGTGGCAGAAGACGAGAGCTGTCGGCTCTCGACGGAGCACCCCCCACCCGCTGGCACCCGGGAAGGACTGCCCCAATCGCCCCGTCCTTGCTACGCCACTGAGGAGAGGAGAGATTGGTAAGATCAGCTCACGAGAGGGACCTTGGGGTGATGGTGTCTGAGGATCTGAAGGCGATGAAACAATGTGACAAGGCCAGAAGGATGCTAGGCTGCATAGAGAGGGGTATAACCGGCAGAAGAAAGGAGGTGATGATGCCCCTGTCTAAGTCGTTGGTGAGGCCCCATTTGAAGTATTGTGTTCAGTTATGGAGGCCATATCATGCTAAGGATATAAAAAGACTTGAAGTGGTTCAAAGAAAAGCTACAAAAATGGTATGGAATTTGCGTTGCAAGACATATGAGGAGAGACTTGCTGACCTGAACATATATACCCTTGAGAAAAGGAGAAACAGGGGTGATATGATACAGATGTTCAAATATTTGAAAGGTATTAATCAAACCTTTTACTGAGAGGAGAAAGCGGTAGAAGTAGAGGACATAAATTGAGGTTGAAAGGATGCAGACTCAGGAATAATGTCAGAAAGTATTTTTTCACAGAGAGGGTGGTAGATACCTGGAATGCCCTCCTGCGGGAGGTGTGGAAATGAAAACAGTAACGGAATTCAAAAATGCGTGGGATAAACACAAAGGAATCCTGTTTAGAAGGAATAGATCCACAGAAGCTTAGCGGAGATTGGGAGGCCACAATGGTAATTGGGAAGTAAAGCCAGTGCTGGGCAGACTTCTATGGTCTATGCCTTGAAAATGGCAAGGATAAATCTAGACCAAGCATACCTATGAAGTATCACATACCATATGTAATGAATTTATCTTGTTGGGCAGACTGGATGGACCATACAGGTCTTTATCTGCTGTCATCTACTATGTTACTATGTAAAGATTAGCATAAATATACTTGGTGAGGTACACAAGTGCTACAAGGACTCAACATATGCTGTATAGTGCCTGCATCAGGAGTCCACAGTACACAAGTCTGTACAAGAACAAAAGTTCAAATTAAAATTGCATAAATATCAATGTAAAAAATACATAGAAGATTGACACACATATATAAATGTAAGTATAAGTATCAATAGTGAGTGTGAATGGAAAAGACATAAAAGACCAAGCTAGAATAATACTTAAAACACATATTAAATCAATAAAAATGTGGATGAGTGCAATTGTAAAACAAATGTAAAAAAGACATACCCAAAGGTGCACAAAGGCACAAAGTTGTGTATGAACTCACAAAGCGTAGAAACGAATCTATGTGAGAGCCAATGATTGGAAAAAACATATCATAAAATGACAATTTCTATTTAAAACAAATTGCACATACACCTGGTTTCTGCTTTCTGATCCATAGATATTGTTCCTTCTTTTGCTTCTCTTCATTTTCTAGCCTTCATATAAGATCATTCATGTACATGAGGGACCTCAGCAGGTACAGAAATTGACTGAGGGGCTGTGGTGTATTTATAGACAGAAGTCAATCAAGTCTATTTAAATAAATAACGACTGCTGAAGGTGACAGAGGACAAATTCAGTGATTCTATATCAAAGAAGTCCGTAACCCACCAGTTGATGTTTTACACTCTTTCTAAAGACACTTGCATCAAGAACACTACATTACACTAGGAGGAGGTGGTGTCCACTAATGCCTGCTACAAGCTGATCCACAGCTTGCTCTGTGATTATGCATTGATCAACAGGCTTTTTAACCAATTATTATTTGTAATTTAAATATATTACAAGGAAAGAAAAATACAGGAAAACCCAGGCAAGAGAGTATAAGTTATCAAAACAAACACATTACAATTTTGAGTCCACATCAAGGAGGAAACAGCTAAGTTTGCCACTTTACATAGTTCAAAGAAAAAACTAAATTTCTGTAACAAATAGAAATAAATCTAACTCCCCCCACCCCCCACTAACATTATTTAATATTCAAGGAACCATCAACCACTTTAGAAGACTGAAAAGTGTCTAAATGAGCAGGATCCAGAAATACATATGAATGATTTTCATGAAAGACCAGACATTTACAGGGAAATTTTAAAAAGAACATACCCCCCCCCCCCCCCCCCCCCCCCAGTCAAGACTTGAGATGCAGAAAGGCTTTACGTCTTAGTTCAGATGGTCTGGCCACATTGGGAAACATCAGTATTGTTTGCCCACAGAAGGGTATCATCTTCTTCTGGAAATAAGTTTTTAATAGTAACATTTTCTTCTCAACAGAACCTAAAACCACCAACAGGGTAGCCCTCTTAGATATAATCAACAGGCTTGAGAGGAAGATGTAAGTAGTTTAATCTAGTAACACTATAGACGACTTGGCAGCCAGGTTGGTACCAACAATCTATAACTCTCTAGAGCTTTTTGATGGTGGTTGTTATTTATTTAGGAGGCCCTTTTACAAAGGCGCTTAGGTAGCTATGTGCATCCAACACACGTCAAATTGGCACTACCACCCGGTGGTAAATTTTGGCGTGTGCCCAAAACATGCAGTAGAAAATATTTTGTACCACGAGGCCCTTACCCGGTGGTAATCGGCAGTTGGCACGCGTTGCATGCTTACCGCCCAATTAGCACATGAGACCTTACCAGTAAGTCAATGGGTGGTGTTAAGGGTTCAGGCCAAAAATGGACATGCAATGGTTATCATTTTGCCGCATGTCCATTTTCCAGGTGCGCTCAGGAAATGGACCAGTGCGCATCCAAAACATGTGCCTATACCAGCGCAGGCCACTTTTGGGCGTGCTTTAGTAAAAGGGCCCCTTAGTTAATTAGTTATATAGTCTTATGTATTGCCTCATTGAATACATGACTGTTCGAGGTAGTGAACAATAGCACATTATGTGAAAGTTTTGTGTAATTTTTGAGATGAAACGGATATGTAATTTTTATTTAACACCAATATATATGATATTGTGAAAGTTAATACTAAACGTTTCCTAACTTTTTTAATACAACTACCATATTGGACGAATGATGAAATGACCCTAAATATAAGATGCTCTTATATTTGGGCCAATAGGGTAGAATAAAATTGCTACCTAGAGCTGCACTCTTATTTAAGTGTCTGCCTTCTCCACAGCCAATAGGGGTCCAGTTACGCATCCTCCTTCATGGTCCAGATAGCAGCATCAAAACGTTGGTGAAGGAGGGGCTACCTCTGCATCCCCCATATCAACCAATTCCAGGAACAGAGGACCAGAGCCAGAAATTAAACTCAGGTCCCTCTACATGGCAAGGCACAGCACTGCCAATGACATACTGTACTACACCCTCATCCAGTGGTGTGTTGGAGCGGGCTCTCACGGGCTCGCGAGAGCCGTTTGTTAAGTTTTTAAGAATTTTGGGAGCCGGTTGTTAACTGACTCCCAAAATGTGAGCTTAGGCCCCCTCCTGAATTCTCTTTTACTTTGCTGGCAGTGATGCTGGCCCCACCAGCCAAGTAAATAGACTGCTGCTGCTCCCTGCTCCTTGTTTCTGACTCTGAGCATCAGGCTGGGACTTTTCATGCAAGCGCAAGAAGGTTCCATCATGCTGCTCAGAGCCAGAAACAAGCAGCAGAGAATGGTGGCAGTCCATTTATTGGCTGGTGGGGCTCGGCAAAGGTATGCCTAGCGTGCCTACACAAGGGAGGGGAGAGAGAGGCATGTATTCCCCCCCCCAAAAAAAAAATTTCAGGGCCGGCTATGCCCGGAGAGAGAGCCCATTGTTAAAAATTTACCAGCACACCCCTGCCCTCATCCCCTTAGGTTTAATTACAATGCAGCAGATGCTTTGTTAATGATCACGTGTAAAATGTATAGTTTTATTATCAATAAAGCTTATTTTCTTAAAGTAAACTGTCTACAAAGACATAAGAGTGGAGTGGAGGAGTGGCCTAGTGGTTAGAGCATTAGTCTTAGGAGTTACGGATCAAGAAAGGGATCTGGGTGTCGTCGTTGATGATACGCTGAAACCTTCTGCTCAGTGTGCTGCTGCGGCTAGGAAAGCGAATAGAATGTTGGGTGTTATTAGGAAGGGTATGGAGTCCAGGTGTGCGGATGTTATAATGCCGTTGTATCGCTCCATGGTGCGACCGCACCTGGAGTATTGTGTTCAGTACTGGTCTCCGTATCTCAAAAAAGATATAGTAGAATTGGAAAAGGTACAGCGAAGGGCGACGAAAATGATAGTGGGGATGGGACGACTTTCCTATGAAGAGAGGCTGAGAAGGCTAGGGCTTTTCAGCTTGGAGAAGAGACGGCTGAGGGGAGATATGATAGAAGTGTATAAAATAATGAGTGGAATGGATCGGGTGGATGTGAAGCGACTGTTCACGCTATCCAAAAATACTAGGACTAGAGGGCATGAGTTGAAGCTACAGTGTGGTAAATTTAAAACGAATCGGAGAAAATTTTTCTTCACCCAACGTGTAATTAGACTCTGGAATTCGTTGCCGGAGAACGTGGTACGGGCGGTTAGCTTGACGGAGTTTAAAAAGGGGTTAGATAGATTCCTAAAGGACAAGTCCATAGACCGCTATTAAATGGACTTGGAAAAATTCCGCATTTTTAGGTATAACTTGTCTGGAATGTTTTTACCTTTGGGGAGCGTGCCAGGTGCCCTTGACCTGGATTGGCCACTGTCGGTGACAGGATGCTGGGCTAGATGGACCTTTGGTCTTTCCCAGTATGGCACTACTTATGTACTTATGACATTCAGAAATGCCCAGTTTAAATTCCACTGCTGCTTCTTGTGATCTTGGATAAGTTACTTAACCCTCCATTGCCTCAGGTACAAGCTTAGATTGTGAGCCCTCCAGGGACAGGGTAATACCCAGTGTAATCACCTTGAGCTATTACTGAAAAAAGTGTAAACAAAATCTAAATAAGAATTGCCATATTGCATTAGACCAAAGGTCCATCTAGGCCTGTATCCTGTTTCCAACAGTTGGCCAATCCAGGTTGGCAGAATCCCAAAGATTAGCAAAATTCCATGCTACTGGCCCCAGGAATAAGCAGTGACTTTATGGACTTTTCTTCCAGGAACTTGTCCAAACCTTTTTTAAACCCAGACACACTAACTACATTTACCACATCCTCTAACAACAAGTTCCAGAGCTTAACTATTTGTTGAATGAAAAAATATTTGCTCCTATTCATTTCAAAATATTATCAATTTTCAATTTAGGAACATTAAAAACAGGAGGATTAAATACTTCTATAGAATGGCATGCATTTCTTTGAATTGAAATAGGAGTATTCAGTTAAGTCAGCTAGCAATTTTGATTGGTTGAAGAATAAGTCAGCATCTGTGTTATGATCTGCCGCCATCTTGGAGCCGGTAAACTGAAAAGTCGGCAGTTCCGACTGAAGGATGTTCCTCCTGACACAGCTTACTGCAAAACAAGGTGTCCTTGTTGGGGTTCAAACTACCCAGGTACACTGTATTATTATAAAGCTCCACAGCAGCCTTTGAAATACAGCTTGCTAAAAATTCTCCATAAATTCCTTAAAAATAGGAAAGTTCTCTTTACCACCACATTTTTTATTTTTGTTACATTTGTACCCCGCGCTTTCCCACTCATGGCAGGCTCAATGTGGCTTACATGGGGCAATGGAGGGTTAAGTGACTTTCCCAGAGTCACAAGGAGCTGTCTGTGCCTGAGGTGGGAATCGAACTCATTCACTTGCAGATCCAGGGACAAGGAACTTATAAATATAACCCTCATCCAGAATTTCACACAATAATCAAGGTGAGGCCACACCATGGAGCTATACAGAGACATTACTATATTCTTTTTCAGAGACAGGGAAGTGGTAGAACTAGAGGATATGAATTCAGGTTGCAGAGGGGTTGACTTAGGAATAATGTCAGGAAGTACTTTTTCACAGAGAGAGTGGTGGATGACTGGAATGCCCTTCCATGGCAGGTGGGGGAGACAAAAATGGTAACGGAATTCAAGAATGTGTGAAATAAACACAAAGGATTCCTATACGGGAAAAGAATGGAATCTAAAGAAAATTTAGTGGTGCTTAGATGGCAAATCCAGGCAAGTGCAGGGCAGACTTTTGTGGTCTGTACCCCGAAAATGGCAAGAACAGATTAAGATTAATTATGCATATATCACATCATATCATATGCTATGAGTTTATAATGTTGGGCAGACTGAATAAACTATGCAGGTTTTTATCTGTCGTCATCTACTATGTTATGCTGTTACTATGTAGCAATGTTCTTTGACTTATTTTCTATTCCTTTCTTAACAATTCCTAATATTGTTTTACTTAGTGTGCATTTTGTCCATGATGACCCTTGGATCTTTTTCTTGGGTGATGACTTCTAATGTGGAATTTAGCATCAAGTAACTATAATTTGGGTTATTCTTCTGAATGTGCATCACTGTGCACTTGTCCACATTTAATTTAATCTGCCATTTGGATGCTCAGTCTCCTAATCTCATAAGGTCCTCCTGCAGATTCTCACAGTTTCCATGAGATTTAACAGCTTTGAAAAGTTTTATGTCATGTGCAAATTTAATATCCTGTGTGTGGCAGTGGGGTGGAATTGTAAGGCTCAGTGTGTGGCGTGAGGGTCATCATCCACTGAGTGGTTCAGAGACTTTTTTTTTGCAGCAGCAGTTTTTTCTGTTCAGTTTTGCAGTGTGCTGAAGGTGACTGGCAGCAGCCAGCAGACACTGCAGATGCCTGACCTAACACAAGAGCAAATGGATGGCCTCAGTGAGGAGCAGATGCAGGACCAGCCTGCACAGAGTTCTCCTGAGGGAAGTCCAGATGCCTTGAGGACAACGGCTTGTGCTTTGGCTGGGCCAGGTGCCAAGCCAGCTGAAGTCCGGCAGATCTACATGATAAAACAATAGCGACTAGACCATCTACAATGATAGGAATGGGAAGAGCGACAGTGGCGAGAGGAAGACCAATGGCGGCGTGAAGAGCGGGAATTCCAGCGGCAGCGTGAGGGGCATGAATGGGAATTCCAGCTGCAGAAAATGAAGTTAGAGATGGAAATGGCTTGCATCCAACACCATTTTATAATATTCCCTTTTATAATATTCCATTTTGTTTTAAAGATGTTTTTGTACAATCCATCATTTTTTAAGAAAACATCTTATGTACATTTTTGTTGTTGCTCACTCTCATTCATAACTTATGGTTTTATACACGTTTATTTTGAATTATGTGATTTTTATTCAACAATAGTATTTATGTAACGTTTGATCCTATTTATTTTTAAACTACTGTTTATGATCCATGTTTATTCATGTTTTATATTTGGTTTTTTAGACTCCTGAAGAAGGCGCTTCTGCGCCAAAACACGGCTGTGTTGAGTCAACCTGTTTATAATAAACAGTGCTTTTTTTGTAGAAAAAAAGGTGCCGGTACTCATTATGGGCGGGGTCACCACATATGGCTCCACCCCTATGATAGCCACACCCACATTAACCACACACCCTATACCAGCCATGGCGCATATAAACAGACATCATTGAAAATATTATAGTACTATAGGAGAAAAAAATAACGTGATTTTTTTTCATGATAAATAATCTCTGTAAGCTCTTACAGCTCCAGTATACCCAGTGCAAAATAAGACAGCCAATGTAAATTCTCAAATTGGACATATTACAAACACTAAAATGAAAATAAAATGATTTTTTTCTACCTTTGTTGTCTGGTGACTGTTTTTCTTTCCATATTGGTCCCAGTCTGTGATTCTGCTTTCCTTTGTTTTTGCTTAACTCTTCTGTGCCATTTGTCATTTTTGTCTCCTTTTTCTTTGCTTTCTTCAATATTTTTCAGGCTCTCTCTCTCTGTCCAGATTTAATTCATTCTTACTATCCATTCTTTAATTTCCTTCATCTACCTGTGGCTTTTCATCTTTTCCTCACCCTTGTTCTCCCCATGCCCCTTCCTCTTATTCTCCAGTCTTTCTCTATTCCCCTTTTCCATCCAGCAGCTCTGCTTTCTCTCCCCATCCTTCCAGTGTCTCCCCTATTTCTTTCTGCATTCTTCCATCCAGCGTCTTCCCTCTTTCTCTCCCCATCCTTCCATTTTCCCTCTCTCTCTCCCCATCCTTCCATCTGTTTTTCCCCCTCTCTCTCCCCCATCCTTCCATCTGTTTTTCCCCCTCTCTCTCCCCATCCTTCCATCTGTTTTTCCCCCTCTCTCTCCCCATCCTTCCATCTGTTTTCCCTCTCTCTCCCCATCCTTCCATCTGTTTTTCCCTCGCTCCCCAATCCTTCCATCTGTGTTTTCCCTCTCTCTCCCCATCCTTCCATCTGTTTTTCCCCTCTCTCCCCATCCTTCCATCTGTTTTCCCCTCTCCCCAATCCTTCCATCTGTTTTTCCCCTCTCTCCCCAATCCTTCCATCTGTTTTTCCCTCTCTCTCCCCATCCTTCCCTCTGTTGGTTTCCCTCTCTCTCCCCAATCCTTCCCTCTGTTGGTTTCCCTCTCTCTCCCCAATCCTTCCCTCTGTTGGTTTCCCTCTCTCTCCCCAATCCTTCCCTCTGTTGGTTTCCCTCTCTCCCCAATCCTTCCCTCTGTTGGTTTCCCTCTTTCTCTCTCTCCCCAATCCTTCCCTCTGTTGGTTTCCCTCTTTCCCTCTCTCCCCAATCCTTCCCTCTGTTGGTTTCCCTCTTTCCCTCTCTCCCCAATCCTTCCCTCTGTTGGTTTCCCTCTTTCCCTCTCTCCCCAATCCTTCCCTCTGTTGGTTTCCCTCTTTCCCCAATCCTTCCCTCTGTTGGTTTCCCTCTTTCCCTCTCTCCCCAATCCTTCCCTCTGTTGGTTTCCCTCTTTCCCTCTCTCCCCAATCCTTCCCTCTGTTGGTTTCCCTCTTTCTCTCTCTCCCCAATCCTTTCCTCTGTTGGTTTCCCTCTTTCCCTCTCTCCCCAATCCTTCCCTCTGTTGGTTTCCCTCTTTCCCTCTCTCCCCAATCCTTCCCTCTGTTGGTTTCCCTCTTTCCCCAATCCTTCCCTTTGTTGGTTTCCCTCTTTCCCTCTCTCCCCAATCCTTCCCTCTGTTGGTTTCCCTCTTTCCCTCTCTCCCCAATCCTTCCCTCTGTTGGTTTCCCTCTTTCCCTCTCCCCAATCCTTCCCTCTGTTGGTTTCCCTCTTTCTCTCTCTCCCCAATCCTTCCCTCTGTTGGTTTCCCTCTTTCTCTCCCCAATCCTTCTCCCCCCCCCCCCCCCCCGCGACACTCCGGGCGAGTCCTGCACTTAGTTGTTTTTTTTTAAGACTCAGAACGTGCGAACGATGCAGCCGGCAGCGATTGAAAGAGGCTGTCTGGGCTGGCGTCTGCGTCGGAGCTTCCCTCACCCTCTGCGAGTCCCGCCTTTGTTGTTACAACTTCCTGTTTCGTGGGACTCGCAGAGGGTGAGGGAAGCTCCGACGCAGACGCCAGCCCAAATAGCCTCTTTCAATCGCTGCCGGCTGCATCGTTCGCGCGTTCTGAGTCTTAAAAAAAAAAAAAAAAAAACTAAGTGCAGGACTCGCCCGGAGTGTCACGGGGGGGGGGGGGGGGGGAGGGGGGCGGGGCGTGCAAAAAAAGGTGCCGGTACGCCGTACCGTTGCGTACTGGCACAAAAAAAGCACTGATAATAAATATATTTTTTATCTAATTATACGTCTCCTCCTTTGTTTGGAAAGAGCCTACTTTCCCCCACTCCTCTTCTTTCCTTGCATCCAAAGCTCCAGCCCAACCCCTGCACCAAGGCCCGAGGCAGAATCCACAGTCTGGATCGGGCCCAACTTGTTTTCACAGTTTGATGACATAGATGAATATCTAACTGCCTTTGAAAAAATTTGCTACCTCAATGAGATTTGGGTGTGCTATATGGGAGGAAAGCTCACTGGTAGAGAAGTTGAGGCATTTTAAGGACTGTCCATGGAGACATGCTCCCAGTTTGAGGAGGTGTGCAAAGCTTTGTTGAACCGTTATGCTGTTACCCCTGAGACATACAGACTAAAGTTCCAGACTTTGCAAGATGGGGCAGAAGATACTCAGTGAGTTTGCAATTCAGCTAAGATAGCAGCACCAGCGGTGGCTCAGTGGAGCTGAAGTTAAAACCCTGGAGGACTGCAAAACCTGATGGTCCTTGAGCAGTTTCTTCAGCGTTGTCATCCAGAGGTGAGGGAATATGTTCAAGATCACCAGCCCCATACTCCAGAGAAAGCGGCCGAGTTGGCTGACATATTTATGGCTAACTGTCCCTGGTTGGCAAAGAGAAGTCGTCCATATCCAGAAAAGCCAGAATCTAAGGGCAGCCAGAGCCCTAAGCCAAATATCCCTGCAACCTCAGAGACTGTCAGTAAACCCAACAGTGTTCCCCCAAAACCTAAAGACTTCAGGCATGAACGTCCTTGTTTCCAATGTGGGCAAATAGGACATTTCAAAGCGGATTGCCCAGATAATACCAAGTCTGCACTAAAGAGCATTCCAGTTCCTGCCCCTGAGCTGGTGGCTTTCGTGGGTATTCCAGCAGGGGCATAGCCATGGGTGGGCCTGGGCCCACACAATTTGTGGTCAGGCCCGCCCAGCAGCAGTGTTCTGTTCCCGACCCGCAAGTAGCTTTCTTCCATTGGTGATGGCCGCAGGCTCACAGCAATTCCCACACGCTGCCTGCCGCTCACCAATCTCCTAACAGCTGCCAAGCACTAACCTGGAAGCCTCTCCTCTGCCACAACTTCCGGTTTCTGCCCAGTCAAGATGCGGCAGAGGAGAGGCTTCCAGGTTAGCGCTTAGTGGCTGCAAAGAGGTCGTTGAGCAGCAGGCAGAGTGTGGAAATCGCTGGCACTCCTGGCGACCGGGAGAAGAGGAGAGAAGGGAAGGGGCCGAAAGATCCCACATGGGGGTGAGGGAAGATGGGGGGAAAGATGCTGCATGGGGGGAGGGATGATGGGGAAAAGATGTTGCATGGGGGGATGATGGGGAAAAGATGTTGCATGGGGGAGGGAAGATAGTGGAAAGATGATGCACGAGGAAGGGAGGGAGGGAGGGATGGGGAAAAGATGCTGCATGGGGGAGGGATGATGGAAAGATGTTGCATGGTGGGGGGAGAAGATGCTGCACTGGGAAGAAGGGAGAGATGCAGCAAATGGGTGGAGGGGTGAGGAAGGGAGAAGTCTTGGCTGCATATGAGGTGGAGGAGAGGGAGACACTGCATAGAGAGGGGATAGGTGGCGAGAACATAGGGGTGGAGGGAGGGAGAAATGTTGGGCATGGGGTGGGGGGAAGGGAGAAATGTTAGACATAAGGTGGAGGGGAGGGAGAAATGTTGGACATGAAGGTAGAGGGGAGGAAGGGAGAGATTCTACATGGGAAGGGGAGAAAGATGTTGAACCCAGAACATAAGGAGAGGGAGAGAGAGATGGTGGACAGTGGGAATGAGAGGGGGAGATGGACATGGGAGTGGATGAGAGGGAGGAAAAGGTACACAGTATGTGGTGAGAGGAGAAAGAGAGAAAATGAAGGACCATGGAGGAGAGGGCAGAAAGGAAGAGAGAAGGGACAGGAAAATGTCAGGCTAACAGGGTGGGGTGGGGAGGGGAAGAAGAGGGATCAGATGCTGGTTAGAAGGGTGGATGGAGGAAGACGATGGGAATGGTGGCCAAGAGGGGGGAGGAGGGGGTGGCAAGGAAATGAATGAGAGAGAGTGATTACAGAGGGTAGAACTATGGTAATGGGGAGTAGATTAATGATGAAAGAGAAAGTAGCGCTGAGGAGGAATAAGATGGGGAATGGGAGAGCTAGTGGCTGAAAGAAGAAGATGGAAATTTGATAGGTAGTTGAAAAGTGAAAAGGAGGAGAAGAATGTGAGAGAGAAGCAGAAAAGAGCTAAAAGGGAATGATCAATATGTCAGAGGCAGGAATAGTGAGGGAACAGACAGGAGAAAAGATAAATGGACTGCAGCCGCTTGAAGAAGAATTAACAGATGACAGAGAGGGAAGCAGAAAAGAGAAACTGGAACCAGCAAGATGGAAAAATAAAATGTCCAGACAAGAAAGGTAGAAACCAAAGCATTTTATTTTGAATGTTTTAAATGAAATATATTAGCTTTTGGAAATGTGCTTAGCAAATGTCTTTGTAATGTGTTCTGTAAAAAAGGAAATGTATTTCTGTTTTATGTCTCCAGTGTTGCAGTAATAATATGTTTAACTGCTTGTGGTTCCCTTTCAATTTTTGTCTAAATATTTTTATTTCTAATTTGTGATCCCTTGTTCTGTATTTGGTGAGGGTCTGTTGGTGTGATAGTAATGGCAGGTGGAAAATTGGAAAGGAAGGCAGAGAGGAGAGGGAATCGGGGAGGGGAGCCCTCCTTTATTTTCTGACCTAGGCCCAAGATGGTCTAATACCAGTCCTGACCCTTGCTGTATAGCTGATGAAGATCCTCAAGCATCCCCAGCTGAGGACCTCCTCCAAAGGTGGCCATAACTCCCTTCTACCAAGCTCTGCAGTTGGCAACAGCATCCTTGAGCCATCGACAACTAAGCATGCATGGGGTGCCGGCATCAGTGGTTTAGAGTCATTTCTGCTGTCTGCCAAGCTTGGTAAAAGAGAGTTCTGGCCACCTTCAGAGAAAGTCTTCAGCTGACAGAGCTTGGGGATCCTCATTAGCTAAAGTATTTATATTTTGAGGTGGAGGTAGGGAAGGGCAGAGAAAATTTTGTGCCCACCCACTTTGGGCCCAGGCCCACCCAAAACTGGCTGTCTGGCTACGCTACTGGGCTCTAGTACCACGAAGGAGACCCACACAGTTACCGCAACACAAAGATTTACTGGCCATTCATCAAATAGATAGATTTCCACAACACTACAGCACTCCAGTAGCTGTGAACCAGATCCAGGTGGCTGGGCTTATGGACACTGGCTAGTGCCGAAAGATGCTATTCTTCTAGGGCGCACTGCAGAGGTAGTGCTAGCCAAGCCAACAGATCAAGAGAGACTGTACCCATTGCTCGAGTATTCCTGAACTGGGGTACCAAACCTGGGTACAGAGAAGTAGGCATAATGAAAAACATGTCGGTACCAATGCTGTGTGGGACCAACATGGGTCCAATAAACATTATCCTTGATAGTGGCATCAGCATTTCCGCTATGGTGACCCATAGTCAGGCCAGGGTGGCCCAACAAGCAGAAGCAGCAGAGATGACTTCTCCCGTTCCAGATCCTGAGCCAGTCCAGGTGGAACCAGCTGACCGAGCAACAGGAGGAGGTGCTCCAGTGCTTCCAGCAGTTCCAGAGGTGATCGGGGCCATGAGTATGGAACAGCCTGACTTAACTGACACACCTATTGATCAGACTGATGACCCTGATTTGTCAGAGTCACCAGCAGAGACCCTTCCAGATATGGATACTGATATAGGACAGAGACATGCTTTGACCCTGACCTGGAAAATCTGAGGCAGAGGGCTGGTCAGCCAAACAATGAAACTGGTAAAGATTGTATCCAATGGAAAGGGGGCTTAATGTTCAGAAAGACTGATCCTGCTGATCCTAATAGGTCCTGGCCAGCAGGCAAGCAGTTTATAGTGCCCAAGACATACAGAGAACAACTTCTACAGATTGCACATGACATTCCACTAGCAGGATATGAGGGGGTGACATGCACACGCACTAGATTGACCCAGAACGTCTACTGGCTGGGAATATCTCAAGCCGTAGCTGACTACTGTCAAACCTGTGATGCATGCCAAAGAGTGGGTAAGACCCAAGATCACCCCCGAGCCCCCCCCCCCCCCCCGAAACCTTTACCCGTTATCAGTGAGCCCTTTGAGAGAATAGCTGTGGATATAGTGGGGCATCTAGCTGTCCCTAGCTGGACTGGGAAAAGATATATATTGAAGGTGGTGGACTTTGCTACCAGATATCCTGAAGCAATAGCCTCATCCTTCATAGAATCAGAGAAAATTGCCACTGCCGTGCTAGAAATATTTTCCCGGGTAGGATAGCCATGAGAAATACTCTCAGACCAAGGGACACAGTTTATGTCTGAGCTGAACCAAAATCTGTGGGCACACTGTGGAGTGAAATCTGTATGTACCCACACCATATCACCCTGAAACCAATGGGTTGATGGAGAGATTTAATAGTACATTAAAGCACATCCTGGGTGTCTCTAGCGTTTAGCACGTGCTAAAAATGCTAGAGCACCTTAGTAAACAGGGCCCTCAATGATGTCGCTTGTTGTTCCCATTTCCAAATCAATTTATAAATATGTCAAATAGCACCTGTTCCAGTGCAGATCACTGGGGCACTATTCTCCTTCCCCCTTGAAAGAACTCTCTATTTTCTATCTTTTAGCCACTTCCCAATTCACAACCGAACATTGCCTCCTATCTCATGGCGTTTTAATTTTCTCAGGAGTTTCTTAGGAGAGAGTAGTGGATGCTTGGAATGCCCTCCCACGGGAGGTGGTGGAAATGAAAACGGTAACGGAATTCAAACATGCGTGGGATAAGCATAAAGGAATCCTGTGCCGAAGGAGTGGATCCTCAGGACCTTAGTCAAGATCAGGAGGTGGGGCTGGTGGTTGGGAGGCGGGGATAGTGCTGGGCAGATTTGTACGGTCTGTGCCAGAGCCGGTGGTTGGGAGGCAGGGCTGGTGGTTGGGAGGTGAGGATAGTGCTGGGCAGACTTATACGGTCTGTGCCCTGAAGAGCACAGGTACAAATCAAAGTAGGGTATACACAAAAAGCAGCAAATATGAGTTATCTTGTTGGGCAGACTGGATGGACCGTGCAGGTCTTTTTCTGCCGTCATCTACTATATGTAGTTTGTCAAAAGCTTTCTGAAAATCTAGATACACTACGTCAACTGGCTTACCTTTATCCACATTTTTATTCATGCCTTTAAAAAACTAGCAAATTGGTGTGGTGTGATTTCACTTTATCTTTGGGTAATTATACATACTGACTTTTGGGATGCCATTACAAAATTCCTGAGTCTGAAGACTATATCTTCAGTTTCCCATAGGTCCTCTCCAGATCTACCTTTGATCCAGCAGTGAAGCAGTGCACCTCCTCCCTTTCTTTAAATATTAATCTTTACAGGTTTCCTTTTACACTGGACTGTAGCATGAGGGCAGCTGGGAAGTGCAAATCAGGATGAGGAATTTTCCAGCAGCCCTTCCCCATTTTTCCTTTCCTCAGTTTCAGCCCTCAGGTGCTCTCAAACAATTCCATTTCCAGCAGGTATCTTTCTGGGAATTTCTGTGATCCAGGCTACGCAGGGTGGATATATTCACTCGTTTTCACCTTTATTTTACTATTCTGTTGCAAAGTTTGAATGCAGACCTTATTCTATTAAAAACCAGTTATGAACATAAGCAAGACAACCAAAACGTTTTCTGCACAGATCAAGTATATTCCTGACACCAGAAGCCATCATCCCAATCATAAATAGCCTGCTATAGATGGGAGAATGAAACAAAGTAGATAGGGTAACATAGTAAATGATGGAAGATAAAGACCAGCATGGTCCATCTAGTCTACCCAGTAAGGTGGATACTGTCAGTCCATGCAGGTTACTCCTCTGTTTTTTGAAGGGTGAAAGTCCTTTAGGTTTTGCTTTGAGTAGAAATGCTCTATACTTTGATTCCATCCTTTTGCTAAATAAGGATCCTCTGTGTTCATCCCATGCTTTTTTGAATTCCATCATTGTTTTTGTCCCTATCACCTCCACCAGGAGGGCATTCCAAGCATCCACACCCTTCCCATGAAAACATATTTCCTGATGTTTCATTTAAAAAATGTGGAACAATCTCTGCTTCTGAGGTGCCTGCTAGTAAGGCAATAGACTCAGTTGGCAAATCAAATGTTGCATGTCAGTCAGACCACAGGGATTTCCAAGCCAAAATTCTAGGTTTCTCTTAGTAGCTTTAATTTTCAGTTAACATAAGGGGATTTGTTTTCTTAACTGCTTCTATTTATTTTACATTATCCAATGCCCTTTAAAGCTCTACCAGTAAAAACAGTTAAAGACAGTTTGCATAGCAGTGAAATCTCCTCCTGCTGCTATTTACATTATGAATTTACATATACCAGGATGCAGCTGTGCTGATGCTCAGCACTCTTCCCCTGTCCTCTGCCCCACCCACAGCAGGCATAGTATTTACATGTAAAATATAGGTTGATTAGCATTAAGTTTATTTAATTAATTTTATTTATTTACAATCATTTATAATGTGCTAATCTAGTGAAACATCTCTACCTCTAGCAGATTTTTTAAAACATTCAACAATAAAACAAGCAATACATTTTTTTAAAAGCGTGAAGAACAAAAAATGACATTAAATGACAAAATTAAAAACAAAGAAACAAAAAACAGATTAGCCTCAGCAAACAAAAATTCTTTAACCCTTTTTCAAAAACTCAGGAGGTTAACTTCCCTCTTGATATCTTGGAGCAGCTAGACATGGACTCAACAACTGAAAAAGCTGTGACCCTTATTCATGAATGCCTTGCCTGAATCAACAAGGGAACTGTAAAAAGAACACTGTCAGATGGACACAAAGGGGTATGTCTTCCTAAAGGGTGTTGAGCCCTAATGTGCGTCTAAGCGTGCATTATATTTTTTAATGTATTTTACAGAGGGGGCACGTCAGGGACAAAGAATGGGTGTGGATGCACTTTTCAGCCAGTGTGTCACTTGTGCACACTAACTGGTTAGCGTATCCATAAGTATCTGCCATGCCGGGAAAAGACCAAAGGTCCATCAAGCCCAGCACTCTGTCTCTGACAGCAGCCAATCCAGGCCCCAAGAACCTGGCAAAAACCCCAAATTTAATAACGATCAATGGACTTTTCCTTCAGGAATCTGTCCAGACCCCCTTTAAACTCAGCAAGGCCAGCTGCTGTCACTACCTTCTCCAGCAATGAATTGCAGAGTCTAACCACGCGCTGAGTAAAGAAAAACTTTCTCCGATTTGTTTTAAACCTACCACATTCTAATTTCATCTTGTGTCCCCTGGTTCTATTATTGTTAGAAAGCGTAAACAAACGCTTCACATCTGTCTGCTCTACCCCACTCATTATTTTGTAGACCTCTATCATATCAACCCTCAGCCGCCTTTTCTCCAGGCTAAAGAGTCCTAGCCTTCTTAGCCTCTCCTCATAAGGTAGTTGTCCCATCTCTTTTATCATTTTTGTCGCCCTTCTCTGCACCTTCTCCAATTCCTTTATATCTTTTTTGAGATGAGGCGACCAGAACTGAACACAATACTCCAGGTGCGGTCGCACCATGGAGCGATATAACGGCATTATAACATCCTCATGCTTGTTTTCCATCCCTTTTCTAATAATACTCAACATTCTGTTCGCCTTCTTAGCCGCCGCAGTACATTGAGCTGAAGATTTCAACGTCCTATCCATGATGACTCCCAGATCCCTTTCTTGGTCCTTAACTCCTAAAGCGGAACCTTGCATGACATAGCTGTAGTTCGGGTTCCTCCTTCCCACATGCATCACTTTGCACTTGTCAACGTTGAACTTCATCTGCCATTTGGATGCCCAATCCCCCAGTCTCACGAGGTCCTCTTGTAATCTTTCACACTCCTCCCGCGACGAGATGACTCTGGATAACTTTGTGTCATCTGTGAATTTAATTACCTCACTAGTTACTCCCATCTCAAGGTCATTTATAAATAAGTTAAAGAGCAGCGGTCCCAGCACAGACCCCTGAGGGACCCCACTAACTACCCTTCTCCATCGAGAATAATGACCATTCAACCCTACTCTCTGCTTCCTATCTTTTAACCAGCTCTTAATCCATAATAATACACTGCCTCCGATCCCATGACTCTCCAGTTTCCTTTGGAGTCTTTCATGAGGCACTTTGTCAAACGCCTTCTGAAAATCTAGATATACAATATCCACCAGCTCCACTTTGTCCACATCTTTGTTCACCCCCTCGAAAAAAAATGCAGTAGATTTGTGAGGCAAGACTTCCCTTCACTAAATCCGTGCTGACTTTGTCTCAATAGCCCATGCTTTTGTATGTGCTCTGTAATTTTATTCTTAATAATAGCCTCCACCATTTTTCCCGGCACCGACGTCAGACTCACAGGTCTATAATTTCCTGGATCTCCTCTGGAACCCTTTTTAAAAATCGGCGTTACATTGGCCACCCTCCAATCTTCCGGTACCATACCTGATTTTAGGGATAAATTGCATATTACTAACAGTAGCTCCACAAGTTCATTTTTCAGCTCTATTAATACTCTAGGATGAATACCATCCGGTCCCAGTGATTTACTACTTTTCAGTTTGCAGAACTGCCCCATTACATCCTCCAAGTTTACAGAGAAATTATTTAGTCTTTCTGACTTGTTCGCTTCAAATACCTTTTCCGGCACCGGTATCCCTCCCAAATCCTCCTCGGTGAAGACCGAAGCAAAGAATTCATTCAATTTCTCCCCTACGGCTTTGTCTTCCCTGATCGCCCTTTAACACCACAGTCGTCCAGTGGCCCTACCGATACTTTAGCTGGCTTTCTGCTTTTAATATACCTAAAAAAAATTTTGCTATATGTTTTTGCTTCTAACTCTAACTTTTTTTCAAAGTCCTCCTTATCTCCTTTTTGCATTTGGCTTGACATTCCTTATGCTTTATCTTATTGTCTTCAGTCGTTTCCCTTCTCCATTTTCTGAAGGATTGTTTTTTGGTTCTAGTAGCTTCCGTTACCTTACCGTTTAGCCACGCCGGCTGACATTTGGTCTTTTTTCCTCTTTTTCTAATACGCGGAATATATTTGTCCTGTACTTCTAGGATGGTGATTTTGAACAGCATCCATGTCTGATTCAAGTTTTTAACCCTTTCAGCCGCTCCCTTCAGTCTTTTTTTCACCGTTCTTCTCATTTTATTGTAGTCTCCTTTTCTAAAGTTAAACGCTAGTGTATTTGATTTCCTGAGTTCACTTACTTCGAAGCCAATATCAAAACCGATCATATTATGATCATTGTTATCAAGTGGCCCTCGCACCGTTACCTCCCCCGAACCAGATCATGAGCTCCACTAATGATTAAGTCTAGTATTTTTCCTTCTCTTGTTGGCTCCTGAACCAGCTGTTCCATGAAGCCGTCCTTGATTTCATCAAGAAATTTCACCTCCCTTGCGTGTACCGATGTTTCATTAACCCAGTCTATATCCATGACATGAGAGCCGTTACTGCCTCCTAAATAAGTTATGCACGCTAAAGCAAACATTAGGAATGGAAGAATAGCCTATTGGTTAGTGCAGTGGGTTTTGATCTTGGTGATCTGGGTTCAATTCCCACTACAGCTTCTTGTGACCTTGGACAAGTCACTTAGGGGGTCTTTTACAAAGGTGTGGTAGCATTTTTAGTTTGCATTAATGATTAGCATGGGGTAAGCACTAGAGATGCCCATAGGAACATATGGGCATCTCTAGCATTTAGCACACACTTATTTTTAGTACATGCTAAAAATGCTAGCGTGCCCTCTAGGGACAGAGAAAGTATATGCATATAATTTGTACAGCACTGTGTACATTTAGTAGCACTATAGAAATAATTAGTACTAGACCTGAAAAAGAAATACCTGGAAATATCCCATTTCCTGAGCATGCTGGAAATGGGCTTAGCACATGGGGAAAATCCCACTTTAGCACATACCCACTGTTTAATCTGAGCAGGAGTCCTGTCAGTGGGAGGGAGCTGTTTCACTATCACATTTTCAATAGTGATGGTCAGGCAAGCTCTGCAGGACTCCATGGAATCTACCTGGCCCTAGTGATTGAAAACACAATATTGATGTGGATATAGTAAGTAAATAAGCCTTCTCCATAAATGGAGTTACAAAACAATTTTCCAAGAAAAAATTATTTTAAATATAGCAATTGGTCCTAAAAAATTGTTCTAATATCCAAGATAGATGGTAATCACCTAAATTAAAGAGGAAATTACCAGCTGTAGACTGAGGTGTACAGCCTTTGGTGTGTGGTACCAGGAAAGAACCACTGTGTGATGTGGTATAGTAAGCGTAGGTAATGTGCCTCAATTGTCACCTAGCATCAGCATTTCCTGGTACCTGCATCTAGCCATTCACTGACAGAACTCTGAGTCCATCAGATGGCTGGTCACCCAATATGTTTGGAGAGGCCCATGCACACATGCTGTGCAGGCATCCCCCCCCCCCCCCCCCAAGGAACACATATGAGCATGCTAGCCATCACTGCCAATTGACTATTAGGAGTACCTATGATTGGGCAAATATCCATTGTATCCATTGGTAGCTGAGATGGTGACAATGCTGATATGTGCATACATTGCATCTAGTTATATACCCTGTGTATGACATGCCTATATCTTATTGTTATATGTCCATGTATTGGCACCAATCCCATGTACCTGCAATGACTGTCCCCACCACAAAACATATGTTGTATGTTGAGGTGTAGTGTAATGGTTTATGGAATGGGCTTAGACTGAGAAACTGGGTTCAATTTCCTCTACGGCTCTGTGTCATTGTGGCCAATTGGATGAATACATCCCATGTCCCTCACGTTACACCTGACCAATTTTGGATGTCAGAGTTTGTATACTGGTGGTGCATACAGTCTGTAAGCACTGCATAGATGACCTCTATATCCACCTCTTGCCTCTACACAAACACTAGTGTTGCTGGTACTTACCTAACAATCACGCATCCCCCAGTAGACCATTGGCACAGTTCTGCCCTAGCCTGAACTGGTCCAGAATGAAGGCATCGTGGCATGAACCGGGGAATCTAGCACACACATCTGTTATGAGGAGCCTAGTGTTGCAGACTACCTGCATATTCATAGATTGAAACATTTTTATGTTCTGGTAAACTCTCTCCTGTTGCCCAGGTGGTTTAAAGGCAACATGTGTTAAGTCTATCACCCCCAACACTGAGGGAAACTGAGCAATGGCATAAAACTCCCTCATGATCTGGTGTCTCTGCTCAGGAGTGTGTGGAAAAGTAACATTTATTTATTATTTATTTGTTACATCTGTATTCCACATTTTCTCACCTATTTGTAGGCTCAATGTGGCTTACATAGTACCGGAGAGGTTTTTCCAGACTCCGGTGTAAACAAATCCAAAGTGATATTGTGGTAAGATAAAGTTCATGTGGCACAGCCATATTAGAGAATCGCACAACAGAAGAGTTGTGTTATGTCCATTAAGTACTTTAGTTTTGTTGTGTTGCAGAGATCAGGCATTTATGTTGGATTGGTAGGGTATGTCTTTTTTAACAGGTAGTTTTTCCGGAAGTTTAGGTGGTTGTACGTAGTTTTCACAGCTTTTGGTAATGCTTTCCACAGTTGTGTGCTTATGTAGGAGAAACTGGATGCATAAGTTGATTTGTATTTGAGTCCTTTGCAGCTTGGGTAGTGCAGATTTAGGTACGTTCGGGTTGATTCGGATGTGTTTCTAGTTGGTAGGTCGATCCGGTCTGTCATGTATCCCGGGGCTTCACCGTAGATAATTTTGTGAACCAGAGTGCAGATTTTGAAAGCAATGCGTTCTTTGATTGGGAGCCAGTGTAGGTTTTCATGGAGGGGTTTTGCGCTTTCAAATCGCGCTTTTCCAAAGATAAGTCTAGCTGACGTGTTTTGAGTGGTCTGAAGTTTCTTTAATGTTTGATCTTTGCATCCCGCATAAATTCCATGCAGTAGTCTAAATGGCTTAGTACCATTGATTGTATCAAGTTGCAAAATGTTTCTCTCGGGAAGAACTGTTTCACGCGTTTGAGTTTCCACATTGAGTGGAACATTTTCTTTGTTGTGGATGTCACTTGGCTCTTTAGTGTTAGGTTGTGGTAAAATGTAACGCCGAGGATTTTCAGGCTGGCTGAGATAGGGAGGGTGTAATCTGGGGTGTTGATAATTGTGGGGTTGTCCGTGCTGTGTTGGGATGAGAGGATAAGACAATGTGTTTTTTCTTTCTTGAGTTTTAGTTGAAATGAATTTGCCCAAGAGTCCACGATGTTCAAGCTGATCTTGATTTCGTTAGTGATTTCTGTCAGTTTAGATTTGTAAGGAATGTATATTGTGTTAAGGCCTTGGTTGGATAAGGACTTGGCTAGTGGGGTTGTCATTAGGTTGAAGAGGATCGGTGATAGCGGTGATCCTTGTGGTACTCCACAGTCTGCTTTCCATGGTGATGATATGTTTGAGTTTGATTTTACTTGGTAGGTTCTTGTGGTTAGGAAACCCTTGATCCAGCTAATTATGTTTCCACCAATCCCGAACTTATCTAGTACTTTTATTAGTATATTGTGGTTTACCATGTCAAATGCACTAGACATGTCGAATTGGAGGAGGAGGATATTTTTGCCTATTGCTATTTCCTGCTTGAATTTGGCTAGGAGAGTGAGTAGTTGTCATGTTTTCCAAAGCAGGAACTAAGATCGTGAGCCCTTGGACCACTGCCGAGGAGCGGCAGTGGCAGGCAAAACCACCCCACACAGGGATAAGGCAGAACTCTGACAGGGACAGCTAGACTTCACCTGCACTTGACCACTGTTCCTCAGGAGTTGAGCCCCTGGGTGCAGGTGGCCAGCAGGACTTACCGGACAGGGCAGGAACTGGAAACCAGCAGGATACACACAGGGTCTAGAATACACAGGGAGGCTAGGCAGAATACTAGACTAGGACTCTCAGACAGACAAGAGACAGAACTGAAAGCTGCAAGCAGCCACTGAAACAGGGAACATACACTGATAGACAAGAGACAGGACTGAAAGCTGCCGAGCAGCCACTAAAATAGGGACCAAATACTGACAGACAAGAGATACAACTGAAAGCTGCCAGGCAGCCACTAAACAAGAAACACAGACAACCAAGTACTAGACAGAGAAATACAAGCAAGAAACAAGACTGGGAAACAAGCAATGCAGTACAAGATAAGCTACACAAAGACTAGACTAGAATCAGGCAAGAATCTCAGACAACAAACTGGACTAGGCTGAAGTGCACAGTGCACACCAGCATACCAGGGACCTTAGGCGATGCAAAGGCAAAGCAGAGAGTTTCCAAATGGCTAATAAGCCCAGCAGCAACTGAGATTCAGCTGCCACAATCACCAGGCAGCTACGGGTGCTGTCCAGGCTCAAACAAGACAAGCAAGTCTGGCAGGCCAGAAAATCCAGACTGGACTGGGCTGAAGTCTGGAATGGGAAACAGCACACCGACAATCCAATGCAGCCACCAGAGGGTAAGAGGAACACAAACCAAAACACAGGCAGAAAGCATACTGAAGCACAGAGAGGCTTACCACACACAGGTACAGTATAGTGGGGTAATCAGAGCCATGCTGGAAGCAGCCAGCACACAGAGACAGAGACAGAACTAACTCAGAAAAACCAGACAGAAGCCAGCTTAGAAGCTGACCGCCATAAATAAGGTAAGCCTGAGAGGGGTCACGACCACAGACGTGACAGTAGTACTGTTTCTGTGCTGTGGAGGGGGCGAAAACCTGACTGTGATTTGTGTAATATTGAGAATTTGTTTATATAATCTGTAAGTAGTTTGGCTACCATGCTTTCCATCAGTTTGACTGACAACGGGATGGATGCTACTGGACGGTAGTTATTGATTTCATTTGTTTTTTTTCTTGGTGTCTTTTGGTATCGGGGTGAGTAGGATATTGCCATTTCCTTAGGGAAGAGACCTTGCTGTAACATTTAATTTAGGTGGGATGTGAGGTCTTCTATGAAGCGGTCAGGGGCGGATTTCATTAGGTAGTTGGGGCAGGTATCTAGTTTACAGTGAGTGTTGGAGAACCCGCTGATCGCTCTTGCAACTGTATCGACGGTGAGGAGGGCAAAATGTAACCAGGTTCGGTCAGCCGGTTATTCTCCAGTGGTTGGGTCCAACTCGTTAAGGAAGTTTTCGATGTCAATGTTGTCCTGAGGTAGCGTGTTGTGTAGGTTTATAATTTTTTCATTGAGATACTTAGCAAGTTCATCTGCAGATGGGATGTCTGTATTCGATGTAGTGACCAAGTTGGTGGCTAGGAGTTGGTATAATTTCTTCGTGTCTTTGTAATCTGTCCCTATTTTAGTTTTATAGTATGATCTTTTGGTCTGTCTTATAGCATATTTGTACTGTCTTTGTGATTGTTTTCATGTGTTGAGTGTGTGTTCATCTTTTGTTTTTTTCCATGCTCGTTCAAGTTTTCTGTATTGTGTTTTTAGCTTTTTCAGTTCATCGTTGAACTATTGTATCAAGTTATGCTTACGTGAAGACAGTGGCATACCAAGGGGGCGCGGTGGGGGCGGTCCACCCCAGGTGCACGCCACTGGGAGGGTGCCGCGCACCAGTCAGCGTCGTTCGTTTCCATGCTCTCTCTGCCCCGGAACAGGAAGTAGCCTGTTCCAGGGCAGAGGGGGCAGAGGGAGCATGGAAACGAATGACACTGACCGGCGCGTGGCACCCCCCCCCCCCAGCGGCGTGCACCCAGGGGGAGGGGGTTCTTTTGCCAGGGTGGGGAGTTGCGCTGCATGGGGGGGGGGGTGCTGCACCCGGGGGGGCGGGGCGCATCGGCGATCCGCCCCGGGTGTCAGCGCCCCTAGGAACGCCACTGTGTGAAGATCTTGTTCTTAAGGGTGCTATTTCATCTAGTATGCATTTGCATCTTTTATTGCATTCCATGAGGTAGTGTATGGAGTCTGTTTGTGCTGTCCATTCATTGTTATATATCTGTTGCCAGAATGTTTTTGTGTCTACTTGACCTCTTGTTCTGTAGGATGTGGGTTCTTGCATTTGGTGTACTCCCTTCTTCCGCCAGTGTAGGGATAAGTTTAGTTTGTAGTGATCAGTCCAGGGTGTTTCTGTCCATTTAATATCTGTTATTATTAAGTTCTGGTCTGTTGAAAGTTTGTGTGAGATGAGATCAAGTGTGTGCCCTTTGATGTGGGTTGCTTGAATTTGTGGCCATTTGAGATTCCATAATTGGAGGAATTCTTTACATTCTCGTGCGTTGATTGAGTTTGGGTCTTCTAAGTGAAGGTTGATGTCTCCTATTACTAGTACAATGGAATTGGTTACACATGTGTTTGAAATGAAGTCCATGAAGCTAGTCTGGCGTTCGTTCCAATTACCTGGAGGTCTGTAAAACAGGACACAATTCAAATGATCGCATAGGGTTTTGTTGTGGATTCTGATTGAGGTCATTTCAAGTTGAGGTGTCATGGACTCGGCAGTGGTTTCGGTGGTAAAGTGGGATGGATAGATTAGTGCTATGCCTCCGCCTCTCTTTTCCTTTCTGGTCCAGTGTGTGATTTTGTATCCTGGAGGGCATAGGTCTATGATTATGGGGTCCTTTTGGTCATGGATCCAGGTTTCATTGATGAAGAGTAGGTCAAGGTCTTCTGCCATGATCCAGTCTGTTAGTATTGCTGTTTTGTTTATTGCAGATCTGGCATTGATGTAGCCCACTTGGATTGTTTGGAATGGGTCTTCTACGTTTGGTATTGTGTGGGCTTTTATTAGTTGTCATTTCTTTGTTGAGATGAGTTTGTTTGGACCCTTCTTTGCATTCTGTGGTGGTTGTCCGCATGTTGGTGGTCTTCCTTTGTTTAAGTTGTTGTCAGTTTGTTGAGGTGTGGTGTATCTGATCAATCGTTGATGATTGTATAATATGCGTATAATGTTACTTTCTGTAAGAGGGGTGATTAGTGTTAAGTGGATCAGTGTTAAGGAGTAGATTATTAGGAGTAGTTTGAAGGTATTCATTTTGGTTTCTTTTCACTGCGGGCTACTGCTTCCCTCTCTTCACTGACTTAGGAAGAGGGTCTGCCTTTCAAGCTGTTGAGATTAGTACTGGATCAGGTTTCAGTGATAAGATAATGAGCAGAGGAGATGGGAGGGGGGAGAGTAGCTCTGAGTCAGGGTCCTCCCTCAATCAGTCTCTTAGCAACTAATTGCTTCCCACTGTCCTTGCCCAGAGGATCTTCAGGCTCAGATTTCTGGCTTTGATAAGATATTAAGCAGAGGAGATGGGAGGAGGAGAGTAGCTCTGAGTCAGGGTCCTCCCTCAGTCTCTTAGCAACTAATTGCTTCCCACCCTCCTTGCTCAGAGGATTTTCAGGGCTCAGATTTCTGGCTTTGGCTGGAGGAAGAAGGGAGGGGATCTTCAAAGCACCTTCAAGGTAATTAGCACAGAGGTGTTACAGATGCAACACAAAGAACTCAAGTTGAAAGATTCCATCTCACTCTGATATCCTGCTTCAAAGTTTCTGATCAATTCTGCAACAGTCACTTTAAGCTAATTTTTTAAATTACATTTGTACCCCGCGCTTTCCCACTCATGGCAGGCTCAATGCTGCTTACATGGGGCAATGGAGGGTTAAGTGACTTGCCCAGAGTCACAAGGTGCTGCCTGTGCCTGAAGTGGGAATCAAACTCAGTTCCTCAGTTCCCCAGGACCAAAGTCCACAACCCTAACCACTAGGCCACTCCTCCACTCATTTCTTAATCCTTCTTATGCTTGCTTAAAAATGTATGCCAACACAGAACAGTTTTTCTCCTGACTTCTGTGGCTGCCTTTGATTGCTGACAGTCACACAGATGCCTAAGCAGAGCTCCAGGAAGGAGTCTAAACAATGGCAGGTGGCAGACTGAGTGATGCCTGTGGCAACCCCAACAACGTGCTGGAAACTGCCAGTAGTCAGGTAGGATGGGGCTGTGGTGACCTTCACAGCCACTGGCAAAGCATGGCTTCTCAGGGTGGGGGCTTCAAGATCATTTCTCAACAGCTCACAAAGGTCAGCAATGGTGGCCCTATTGAATCTGGTTCTCTGCAATGACTCTTCCTCTGTAAGCTGGAGGCAACTCAATCTGAGCCTGTACACACCTATATCCTTGTTCCTATGTCTCCAATACCTGCTCAGTGCTGGGCTTGTCCTTGGGGCTGAACCTGGAGAGATGCCAGAAAGAACTGCTGTCTCCTCTGCCATATCCACTCCACCACCCTTGCCATTTGGTGAAGTTGGTTGTACTTCCACCAGGGAAAAGGCAAGGCTGATACTGCAAACCAGGTATCTCAAATATAGCAGGCTAAAGATGAAAAACAGGAATGGTTAAACTTGAAAGTTTTATTTTATTTGTTACATTTGTAACCCACATTTTCCCACATATTTGTCGGCGCAATGTGGCTTACATAGTACCGGAGGGCGTTTGCCGGCTCCGGTGAGAACAAATACAAAGTGATGTGGTAGGATAAAGTTCATGTGGCACAGTCACATTTAGGGAAATGTACAGCGGAAGAGTTGAGTTATGTCCATTACGTACTTTAGTTTTGTTGTGTCGCAGAGATCAGGCATTTAGGTTGGATCGGCAGGGTATGCCTTTTTGAATAGGTTAGTTTTTAGTGATTTCCGGAAGTTAAGGTGGTAGTGCATCATTTTCAAGGCTTTTGGTAATGTGTTCTAGAGTTGTGTGCTTATGTAGTTGGGGCAGGTATCTAGTTTACAGTGAGTGTTGGAGAATTAAGTTGCATGCACAAGTCTAGACTAGAACTGGATTTGCGCATGCAACTTAAGTTGTGCTGTATAGAATCTAACCATCTAAGTAAACAGATAAAGCTAGGACAGCAAAAAAAGTTACCCTAACTTTATCCACCAAGTTAATCAAACACCAGCCTGACCAGGTGACCCCATGAACCCAGATATTCAATGCCAAAGGCCAGACATGGCCCAGCTTTGAATATTCAGAGTAAATTCAGACTGCAGCTGTAAGTAGCTTAAAAACCTGGGGGACGCACTGGGAGTTTTCTTCTGCTCCTTTAAACTTCCAGTTCAGCAGGAACTAGGACCAGTATCCTGGCCCAGTGAACCTTCATACACAGTTATTCCTATCTCCTCCAAACTCAGTCTAGTCACTGTAGTGACAACTCTCAGTCAGAAATTGGGCACCAGAACTTGGATCATGTGTCCTTAATTTGACCACTAGGTGTTGCTATTGCATAATGACTGGAACTCCCCCTATCCTGCTACTCTGTGTCCCCACCATCATCACTGCCACCGTCATCCAAGGGCTGTCAGAGCTGTCTCAGTAGCACTCATAGCCAAGCAGAAGAACTGACCCAGGAATTGAGCAGTGCAGTGATGCGACCAAGCCACAATTTATTTATTTATTTATTTTATCACATTTATACTCCACATTTTCCCACATGTTTGCAGGCTCAATGTGGCTTACAATAAACCAAAAAGGCTATTGCCAGTCCAGTAGTTATACAATTACAATATATTGTGGAAGTCAGAGAGGATAGAAAGAACAAGGTAAAACGGGGAAAAGTGGGAAGGTAAGAGAGTCCAAAATGGTCCATTTATATGCTGTTTTGAAGGACTTTAGGATTTATGTTGGATCCTGGTGGTAGGCCTTCCCGAATAGGCTGGTCTTGAGTAATTTCCTGAAGTTGAGATGGTTTCAAGTAGTTTTGAGAGCTTTAGGCAGTGCATTCCATAATTGGGTGCTGATAAAGGAAAAGGAGGAAGCGTAGGTGGATTTATATTTGAGGACGTTGAAGGTAGGATAATGGAGATTAAGGAATGAACAGGATGCGCTTGATGTATTCCTGGCTGGAAGATTGATTAGGATATTCATGTATCCTGGGGCTTCTCCATAAAGAATTTTGTGGACTAGGGTTCAGATTTTGAAGTTAATTCGTTCCTTTAATGGGCGCCAATGCAATTTCTCTCGAAGGGGCTTGAAACTTTCAAATTTGAATTTACCAAAGATTAGTCTTGCTGCTGTGTTTTGGTCAGTCTGAAGTTTCCTTACAAGTTGTTCTTTGCATCCTGCGCATATTCCATTACAGTAGTCTAAGTGACTTAATACCATTGATTGTACTAGGTTTCGAAATACTTCTCTTTGTAGTGGAGTTAGTTTGGCTAACAAGTGATAGGTTGTGATCGATAATTACACCAAGTATTTTTAGGCTTTCAGGGCCAAATGCACTAAACTTAACGAGCCATTAACGAGCAAGTAGTAAACCGTGGCATGCACTAAAGGCTTCTCCGAGCCATTTTCCGATCACGGTAGCAGCTAATGAAAATGGAATGCAGATGATCCAAAGGCTATTGCAAGGCTATTATAATGAGATGCACTACCATTTTCCGATCCCCTTACCATGGAAAACCTAACGGGAGGTCTACACCTCTCGTTGGGGGCAAAAGAAAGAATCGGAAGAAAAAAAGTGTCGTCAGGGACGTCCTTTTTGGACGTCCTTTTTGGACGTCTTTCATCTGTAAAAAAAAAAAAACCCACTCCAAAGACGTACTTTTTGGACGTCCTTTACAGCTCAGGAGGAGGACAGTAGCAGCAGCAGAGCCCTAGCACAGCACTCATCTCCTGTACACACACACACAGAAGGGGGAGGGGAGGGGCGGTTCATCACAGTCATAAAACAGGGGGGGTTTGTGGTCACTCTGCACTACTGCTGGATCATTGTTGGAGGGTTTTCTGCTATGGACCTCCGGGGGTGCTCATCAGGGACATCCTTGTTAGGCACTTTAGTAGGATGTCCCTGACGAGCAGGACGGGCTTTTTTTCAAGGGTGCTAGATTATGCCCCTCCTCCAGGTCTCTCTCAGCCAATCACAGCGCGTTTAGCTGACAGCTAAACGCACTGTGATTGGCTGAGAGAGACCTGGAGGAGGGAGCTGTGTCTTCTTCTTGGATCCAGGACTAGAGCGATCTCTCCCATTACAGCAGCCGCTGACAGGCTGAAAGTTCTGGGCAGCCGACTGGATCACACACAGAGTGAGGGAGGGAGCGAGCCAGGACACCGGGGGCAGGAGGAAAGGAGGGATCAAGCAAGAGAAAGAGACCGTCACACACGGGGAGGGAGCAGGGCAAGGAGAAGTCACAGAGATGCACAGGCAGGAAACCAGAGACGGTGCTGGGGGGCAGCTAAGCCCTTGTGCAGCAAGATCAGACGTGCTGCTAACTTTTTTTTTTTGGCTGCTCTGTGCATGCTCGACCGACCGGCTGACTGGCTGACTGTTTACTGATGGAATAGAGAATGCAAGTGAGCTACAACGAGCAGCTCATTTGCATTCCTTTTCCTTGATGCATGCCCGTTCCTTACCAATTCGCTAAGGGAATCGGTAAGGGAAGGGCTTTAACGATTTTTTAGTGCATCTCCCCCTCAGAGATAGGAAGGGTGAGGTTTGGAGTATTAAAGATGGTTTGAACCTATTATGTAAAGATGAAAGTATAAGGCAGTGTGTTTTCTCAGTGTTCAGCTTAAATTGAAAAGTGTTAGCCCATTTGTTCATGATGTGCAGGCCAAGATTGATTTCTTTGGAGATTTCGAACTAGTCATTTCTGAAGGGGATGTAGATTATGACCTCATCGGCATAGATAAATGGGTTGAGGCCAAGATTCGATAAGGATTTGGCCAAAGGGATCAACATTATGTTGAAGAGTGTAAGGGATAGAGGGGAGCCTTGAGGAACTCCACAATCAGCTTTCCACGGCGGTGATAGGGTTGAATTAGATTTTACTTGGTAGGTCCTGGAGGTGAGGAAACCCTTTATCCATCTAAATACATTTCCCCCTATCACGAAGTAATCGAGAGGGTTTAATAGAACGTCATGGTTTACCATGTCGAAAGCACTTGACATGTCAAATTGGAAAAGGAGTATGCTATTACCTATAGCTATTTCTTTTTTGAAATTGGACAAGAGGGTAATTAGCACGGTTTCAGTGCTATGAAGGGGGCGGAATTCTGATTGTGATTCATGCAGTATGGAGAATTTGTCCAGGTAGTCATTAAGCTGCTTTGTCACCATACTCTCCATTCATTTAACAAAAAGTGGTATGGATGCAATTGGACGATAATTAGTTAGATCGTTACATTATTTATTGACATCCTTAGGTATTGGAGTAAGTAGAATGTTGCCATGATCCTCAGGGAAGAAGCCATTTGCAAGCATGAAGTTTAGATGATCTGTAAGGTCTGTGGTGAAGCAGTCAGGGACGGATTTTAGTAAGTGGTTGGGACAGATATCTAATTTACAATAGGAACTTGAAAATCTATGGATCCCCTGGGTAACTGAATCTTTGGTTAAGGGTGCAAAATCAGATAGGTTCCGATCTGCTGGGTACTCTCCCGGGATTGAGTCCAGGTCGCTTATGAAATGTTCAATGTCAGAGTTGTGCTTAGGTAATGAATTGCGTAATTTTGTTATTTTTTCCTTTAAAAATGTGGCAAGACTGACAGCAGAAGGTGTATCAGTATTGAGAGAAGTAAGTGGATTGGTATCTGTTAATTTGTTGATGAAATAATAATTTTTTTTCAGGTCTTTGTAGTCTAGACCTATTTTGGTTTTATAATAAAGCCTTTTGGATTGCCTTATAGCATATTTGTATTTTCTTTGCATTTGTTTCCATGCATTGAAAGTTAGTTCATTTTTTTTCTTTCTCCATGCTCACTCAAGTTTTCTGGATAGAGTTTTGAGTTTTCTTAGATCATCATTGAACCAAGGCATCGGGTCATGTCGTTTTGATATTCGTGTTCTTACTGGGGCTAGAACGTCTAATATGCTTTCACACCTTTCATCCCATTCTGAGAGGAAGTTCATGGAATCTGTACGAGCTGACCATTCATTATCATAGATCAGTTGCCAGAACATCTTAGCGTTGATCTGGCCTCTTGTGCAGTAAGTCGTATAATCGACTGTGCGGGGAGAGCCTTATTTCCATCATAATAGGGTTAAATTTAATTTGTAATGGTCGGACCAAGGTGTTTCAGACCAGTTAATATAAGTTAATTGTAAGCTGAAATTAGTGGACAATTTGTATGAAAGGAGATCGTGTGCCCTTTGGTATGAATAGCTTGCAAGTGTGACCATGAGAGATCACAGGAATGGAGAAAATCCATACACTCATATGTATTAATTGAATTAGAATCTTCAAGGTGAAGGTTTATATCACTTAATATAAGAGTGTTGGAATTATATACACATGTGTTGGAGACGAAGTCCATGAAGGTAGGCTGGCTGTCGTTCCAATTACCAGGTGGTCTATAGAAGAGGATGCAGATCAGATGACCATGCAGGGATTTATTAGAGATTCAGAACAAGGCAATTTCTAGACGAGATGAAGTGGACTCGTTGGTGATTTCAATGGTGAAATAGGAACGATAGATGAGTGCAATGCCTCCACCTCGTTTTTCCTTTCTGGACCAGTGAATAATTTTAAAACCTGGAGGGCATAATTCAAGAATTATCGGATCATTTTGGGAGTGAATCCAGGTTTCAGTGATGAAAATGAGATCAAGGTTTTCTGACGTAATCCAGTCTGAAATAATTGTAGTTTTATTGACAACAGATCTGGCATTAATGTATCCCACTGAAATGCTTAATACAATCAAACAGGCCAGTAATAATATAGTTTAATTTCAATTCAGATGGAGTAATAAATGCCATGAGATATAAATTTGTCATATCCCCATAGAATAGAGCACCGGAAATAATCGTCACATTGAAATAATGAATACATGAAAGCATCCTCACTCGAACATGTTTTAGCAAAAATGTCTAGTAAGAGAACATTGGGACTTATCTTTCTTCTGTTATCACATCTGTTTCTGTTCTTTGCAGGAAAGAAACATGTGTTGGCTGCACTGTACTTTGCGAGAAGAAAGGAGAAGGTGGAGCTTGCACCCCTAAGCAAACAATCTTAGATAATACCAAACTAAAAGAGCAATATAGGACAAAAAAGCCCTGATGCACCCTTTACAAGCACTCTGTGGCATCCAGTGTTACTGTGTTTTTTGGATTAGGGAGCATTGAAGGCTCAGGAAGGCTGTGGTGCAGATGAGGTGCCTTTCCCTGTTCCATTTCTCTGTACAGTTACATCTTCTGGTTTGGGAGGATTTTAATTTGGCAAGCTGAGAGCCTGACAGGAGCTCTGAACTGTGGGCACTGCTGCTAACCTTCTGTATTTGCCAGTAGCTGCAGCAACATAGTGGCATAAACCATTTTTGGATGCCTTGATCCAAAAAGCTAAGTCATTGCTATGTTGGCACAAGTATTAGCAACTGTGGGAGGTCGATGCTACGTGCAGCTGCTGTCTGGCTCCATGGTATACCACATTAAAAGCCCCCAAAGTGAGAAGGTATAGAAACAGAAAATATTGGTACAGGGTGGATGGACCATTGGGACAATAGGGCAGTGCCCAAGGGCTCACAGCAGTAAGGGTCCCACTCTCCCCTAGCTTCCATTAATTTAATCATGTTACGTGTGTAAGTGGGAGCATCTCCCATTCTCTTCTCCTCTTCCCCCTGAGGTGTTCAGTGATGTCCAACAACCTCTCTGGGGCAGCATCAGTCAAGGACTGTCAGTCAGTTCTGGGACTTTCAGTCAGGACAGACAGACTGATTGACTGAGGGACTGTCGGTCAGTCCTGTACAGGCTGACCAAAACTACTTTTTTCAGTTTCAGCTGAAACCAAAACTGTCCGAAAGCTTTCAGCTGAAAGCAAAATTGAAAAGTTACGTTTGGTTGCGTGAATGTGAACTAATGAGGACTGCTGCGAATCACTACTATAGCCTGCAAACAGTCTTTGGAGCCCACTCACAAGTTTTTGCCTTGGGTCCCAGCATGTCTAGTTAGCCAGGAAAGATGTCCCTCCCCTTGTGGAGCATGAGCATTCTTAGTCTCTAGGAAGGAGTTTATTTAGAAGCCTGCACACATCTCTCTCCAGCAGGAAGTAAGGATTTCCTTCAGAATCACATATACCCAGTGATGTACCAAGGGTGTACCGCTTGGGGTGCAGGCCCACCCTCTTTTGACCCCCCCAAAGGCTGTAGCACCTCTCTCTCCTGTCCCTATCCCACGAGTCCGCACCTCTCTCTTTCTTCCTCCCTCAGCCCCCCAGTTCTAACAAGCCTCGGGTCTTCATAGCCCCTGTTGAAAATGTCAACACACACCACTGGCTTTTTATTGTCACCATATGCTGGCAATTCCAAACAATGTCAGAGATAAAATACTCCTCCCAAAAAATTATTTTGTTGGTCTAGCAGTCTGTGTTTCTTTTCTGGCCATTACTATTATTCATTCAATTTCATCATATAGGTGTTAAATAATGATCTATCCCAGGTGTCAAACACACTAGGTATGCCATTGTATACACTACTTTTTTTTCTAGGAACATGTAGACTTTCTCTCCCTCTTAGTAACGTAGTAAATAATGGCAAAGAAAAACTGAAATGGCCCATCCAGTGTGTCCAGTAAGATGGTTAGGGTTTTAACTGTGTCTGCATGTAGTTTACCCTTCTTCCTATGCCTTTTAAAAAATCCTTTTCAAACAATTTTTATTTAACAAAAAATGCAGGATAATACAAACAATATGCTACAGCAGTTCCAGCATTTCACCCCTCCCCCCAACTCCCCTCCAGAAGTAAAAACAGTCTCCCCTTCATAAATAAGCCCTCCTAACCTCCCCCCTACCCTCTTCCAAGTAGCCAGCTTATGAAACATATGTCATGACCATAGACAGAACCAACCAGAGAGAGAAAAATAATAGCCCAAGTGGTACTCTCACTCCATAACAACGTCAAACTAACAGAGAAGTCATGCCTTTTAAAGAAATGTATAAGTCATTTTAGTACTGCTTTGAGGAGAGGTACTTGGTTTTCATCCATTTAACTTTTTTGGATCTTTTGATTTTATTTCACTCCTTCTTGAATTCTATTATTAATTTTATCTCTACCACCTTCTCCAGGAAGGGATTCCAGGCATCCACCATTTTTCCCTCAATCCATAGATTGCAATTAGGCATCCAAAGGAAATAGTTGCATGTAGCTAATGATCTGTAGATCATTTTTCTGTGTAACAGCCCTTCTACATGAGAAGATACTGTAACCAGGCGCCTCTCTTGTGCAGCCAAGGATAGAACAATCTCCTCCAGCCACAGGCTTCCGGTACAATGAACAAATAGATGTCCACCAGTAACTTCAATCTTAAGGACTTTTATTCCATGCGGGTTTTTAGTACACAGTTCCAACAGCAGCCTAGCACATACCAGGATTCAATACAGGCTCTTTATCCAGTGCACAATAAACAGTAATTTAATTCCCAAGACAAACAGTTCTTTCAGTTCATCATCACAGTTCAGTCACCAAGCAGCATTTTCTACCTTCTATCCTCTTTACCTTCAGGAGAGTGCAATATTTTAGGGACTCCTTCTACCCAAGGGTTTTCCCCTGCATCAGCTTCCCAGTGAATTCAATACTTTTGGGACTTCCTCTCACCCAAGGAATCTCAGCCTGCTTCAGTACTTTAGGGACCTCCCTGCCCAAGGATTTTCAACCTGTAACTACCAGTACTTTATGGACCTCCTTGCCCATTGGTTTTCAGCCTGCAACTGCTTCTCTCCTTCTGCTTCTCTCTCCTGAACCAGTGGCGTAGCCAGACCTGACATTTTGGGTGGGCCCAGAGTTAATATGGGTGGGCACTATGTATATAAGTATGAGTAGTGTTTCTTAGAATACTACAAAATAATGCCTTAGAATGCATTTGATCATGAATTTCTAAGTAGTTTGCCCAACAGGTGCCCTGCATCAACATAAATCACATACATACTTAATAGAAAAAAAAACAATATTTTTACATAGTTACATTATCCCGTATCTTAAACTTGACCAGACACAAGTCTACTATAATGGCAAACACCTCAACATATGACAAGATATCCACTATCCATCCTGTAGCTAGGCAATAGCCCTACTCTACCCCCACCCCTCCCTGTAGCCCAACATCAGCCCTGTCCTAAGCCCTACCCATCCCCCCCCATCTTGCATCTCCCCTGCCCTTCCTAATCTCATCCCACCCCACCTTAAAGCACACTAGCATTAAATCTAAAACATTTTGTATTTTAATGTCCTGCGCATGGCAGAGCCCACCTCCACCCAGAAACCCACCTGCATTAATGCAAAACTTTTTTTTTTAATCCTGGGCTCTACAGTACCCAGGCCCAGGTTAAAATAATTTTTTTAACGTTTTTGTATTTAATGTTGGTGGGTTTCTAGGTGGGGATAGGCTCTGCAGTGCCCAGGTTAAAATTAAAAAAAAGAAACCATCCACACCAACATGAAATCTACAACCTTTTTTTAAATTTTATTTTAACCTGGGCACTGAGCCTATCCCCACCCTGAAACCCACCAGCAGTCCAGCATTACACATAATAAAAA
Source organism: Microcaecilia unicolor (assembly GCF_901765095.1). Classification (NCBI taxonomy): domain Eukaryota; kingdom Metazoa; phylum Chordata; class Amphibia; order Gymnophiona; family Siphonopidae; genus Microcaecilia; species Microcaecilia unicolor. The sequence goes on from NC_044034.1 coordinate 200,016,383, forward strand.
TTAAAACATTTGTTTTTACCTGGGCTTGAATGTTGGTTTCTCAAATGACCATAGTTATGCACGTGGAGCAGAGCACTGCAGACTGGGCTGGATCCTGTACCTGGCCCTTTTTGTGGCAGCGAGGGAGGGCAAAAGTAAAAAACGGATACAGCGGGATCCTTGGGATCTTCCCAGGCTTTTACACCGTCCCGCAGGGGAATGCTGAGGCCCGTCTGAGGCTGAAGTGACACAGTATCGTGCTACTTTCACCGGTGCCTGCTGCCCTGTCCCCCACGCGCCCCACTTGTTGATGATCTTAGATTATGTGCCTAATAGGTTATAAAATATTACATTCCTTTAGATTGTAAGCTCCTTTGAGCAGGGACTGTCCTTCTTTGTTAAACTGTACAGTGCTGCGTAACCCTAGTAGCGCTCTAGAAATGTTAAGTAGTAGTAGTAGTATGTTCCCAGGCAGGGTGTGGGCTTCCAATTTTATATAAATCATTTTTTATATCCCTATGTTAGATACAACTACTGTATCTCCATTGGAAGCGGTTTGCTATACTGTACAAGTCCTTTTCCCAGCAAATTGGGGGGACATTGTGTTAACACCAATTCCTAAAAATTCCAGAGGGAATTTACAAGTAATGAGTAATTATCATCCTGTTGCAATTATCCCATTGTTTATGAAAATTACAGAGGGTTATGTTACCAAGTTGATGGAAAGTTACCTGGATAGATACAGTGTTTTGCATCCATCACAGTCTGGTTTTCAAAAGAGTTATAATACCAAGATGGTGGTGGGTTCTATTACTGCACAAGAAAAATCTCTGCTAAGCCAAGGTCAGAATTTAATTGTTATTCGCCCCCAAGCAGGTCAGTGCTTCCACCCATGCTGCCCCCATCGAGAGACTAAGTCAAATATCCCACAATCATCAGTTGAGACACCGCCAGTCCAGGAGGCGTTGAGCCCAATAGAAGAAGGGCTCTCACTTCCCCTTCTGCTTGCGAGGCATCAGGTAAGCAAAAAACAGCACAGTAAGGCAAAAAGACTAAGCAAGTCCAACTTTACGATCGCGGAAGACTCAGCTTGTGCCATCTTGACTTTTCTCCCTTGCTCCGACGGAGAGGCCATCTGCAGCTTTAGCCCCTGCAGCTGGGATCCTCAATAATCCATTGAGGGTGTGAGCTGAGGAACCATTGAAGATTGGGGCAGTCCCAAGTGACACAGCATTGTGCTACTCTCGCCGGTGCCTGCTGCCGTGCCCCCCCCCCCCCCCTGGCGTGAATGCAACTCGTCAGGCCCGGTCTCTTCCAATTGTGCTTGTGTTCCACTGCCAGTACGGAGCTCCTCCTAGGATCCGACCCAGATTTGGGACGGGTCCTAGGAGGAGCTCAGTGCTGGCAGTGATACACAGGCACAGTTGGAAGAGACCGGGCCCGACGAGTCACATTCATGCCACGGGAGAGGGGCAAAGCAGCAGGCACCGGTGAGAGTAGCTGCAGAGTGCAGACAAACCACTATGGCAGCAGCGGCATTAGCAGCGCGTAACTCCACTACCGACTTGTGATCCGGACCCGAGCACTGCAAGAAAACAAGGTAGGCCTTAACGCTCCAGGCTTGTGGAGCTGAACTAAAAAGCTGTGCTTAACCGGCGCCTAGAAGATCGGCGCCAATTGGTGGATCAGAGAAACTGGGTGGGCCTAGACCGAGATTGGGTGGGCCTGTGCCCACCCAGGCCCACCCGTAGCTACGCCCCTGTCCTGAACTGAACTCCAGAGACTCCTTCCCACCTGCCTAATCAATCCCTGGCTTTTGCCTTCACAACCAATCATTCTCCACTCATTAGCTTCTCTACACACCATACCAGCTGAGTTGAGCATGAGCCTAATGAGGAGCTCCTGCACACAGGGTTTCCTATCTCTCTTTCCCCCTAGTGGCCGCCAATCTACACCTCCTGTTAGCTTACACCCAAGTCCTCCTTATTGCAGCTAGGAGTCCAGTCCGGGTTTTCCAACCCCCTGGCTCCTTGCCTGCAATGCCTTCTGGGACTTGTAGTTCAGACTGAAGCTGCCTCAACCCAACTATCCTGGATGTGACTTTATCACAATACAAATAAAGAAACTGATATAAAACATCATGAAATTCCAAAAAAAGGAACAAAATAACAATCTAGAACAAAAACTACATTACTTAAAAACATGTCTTAACAAATAGGTTTTCAAAGCTTTACGAAAAAACTAATAGCATTTCAACAAACTTATATCTAAAGGAAGATTGTTCCATAAACGAACTGCCAAAACCAAAAACGAGTGAGAAAATAAAGCTTTGAATCTAACAGACCTAATCTTTGGAACAACTAGAAGCAGTTGATTACCACTCCTAATGGTCATGGTAGAGCTTAGAATATTAAATAAATGGGACAAATCCTCCGGACAATTACCTTCCAGAATTTTAAAATTTAGGCATAACACCTTAAAATGGATCCTAGCCTGTACCGGCAACCAATGCAACTCCCCCAGTACAAGAGTCAAATAGTCACTATAAGACTTACAAAAAATAAGTCTATCAGCTGAATTTTGGATCAGTTGAATTTTATGAAACAACCCAGCAGTTATACCTAAATATAGAGAATTAGAATCTACTGTAAAAATTTGCACCTCCAACGTTCTGAAACTGAAGCCCGGTTCGTAATGTCTGAAGCCTTCCAGTGACTTCACCATGTTGCCTGGGAAACCACGACACGTCTCAAGCACGGGCGCTACGAGTTTGCACCACCATTGTGAGTCCTGGCCGCCGCCCGCACAAACCCTCACAGACAGATCGTGAAGGATACTGTTTCAACAGTTCATAACTGCCCACAACAGCACTAAAAACAAAGGCAGAACAAGGGAAAATTTAGAGTTTGTAGGGCTACAACCCCTACAGGGAGCACGTCGGCACTCCATAGCATCTGGCTGACTACTAAGTTAGGAGATCTTGAGGAAAGAGGAAGGGGAGAAGACAATCATCATCAAAACGACCAGCCAACAGCCTCAAAACTCCATTCGTATTACATTCTTCCCACCCGATGAGCAGAATGCAGAGATTCCCTCCCCCCCCCCCCCCCTCCCGCTTCTTCTAGAGGCAACCTCCCAACTCAGGGCATTGAGAAAGTCCTGTACGATTCACAAGTGGCTGCTGTTGAACAACCCCGATCCCGCACCATCACGCTCACCAGCTGGCCCGAAAACACCTGCTGCAGGTGGGCCTTCGGCTGCTGAACACTCCAGCTCTGCTGGGCCTCAATTACCTGATCTTCCTGTTTTTGATTCGGGCTTTTGATCACCAGAGTGACAGACTCAGACAGTGGTTCAGCAGCAGTCTCCATCGTCAGAGAAAATGGGCCGAGCCGCAAGTCCACTTAAAAAACAAACAAGGTACTACTCTGGCTCCGTACACACTATAATCGATAATTACTTCACAACAGTGTTATAGCCTTTGAAGGATCAGCAAGCCCCCCCCCCCCACCCCCAACAGCTGACTTTTATAACTGCTCTAGCGTTCATCGAGCACTGTGTGGCTACCGCCGATTGGCTTCTCGCTTTCGCGTGCCTAACGTGGCCCTGTAGCAGCGTTAATCCACCATGCGCTGCTGTCTGACGCAATCTGTCCGTAAGATGCATTCAGTGACGTGGAGGAGACCAAGGGCAGGTGGGGTTTATATGGTGCTGCTGTGACTGGGGGAGAGCAGCGTACTTAAGTTACATGAACTAACTGAGTTAGCAGGAAAATCAGATTACCTTGCTAGCGCCCTGAGACGAGAGAGGGAGGGGGTCCTGAGATGAGAGAGGGGGGAGGGGATCCTGAGACGAGAGGGGGAGGGGATCCTGAGACGAGAGGGGGGAGGGGGTCCTGAGACAAGTGAAGGGGGAGGGGATCCTGAGACAAGACAGGGGGAGTGGGTTCTGAGACAAGGAGGGGAGAGGTCCTCAGACAAGAGAGGGGAGGAGGAGGGGGAGGGGCGGCAGAGGAGGAGGGGAGGAGGAAGAGGGGGAGGGGCGGCAGAGGAGGATGGGGAGGAGGAGGAGAGGAGGTGGAGGGAGGAGGAGTGGAGGAGGGAAGAGGAGGGGGAGGGGGAGGAGGAGGAAGAGGGGGAGGAGGAGGAGGAGGAGGAGGAGGAGGGGAGAGGGGAGGGGAGGAGGAGGGGGAGGGGCAGGTCCTGGAACCCGAAGGGGAGGGGTGCCTGAAACTCAGAGGAGAGAGAGGGAGGCAGGTGGGGGGGGGCGTGGAACTCAGAGGGAGGGAGGGAGGCAGGTAGGGGGCATGGAACTCGGAGGGGAGGGGGCCTGGAACTCGGAGGACGGAGGGAGGGAGGGAGGGGGCCCTGGAACCTTGCTAGCACCTGTTTCCTTTCTGTTGGAAACGGGCCTCTTTTACTAGTAATATAATAAAGCTAAAATCAAAAGCTGCACAATAATTCTAAAATGATCCCTCAAGAAGTAGGAACACAGAAGGTGACATTGCTTCATCTTAAAATAGGCCTTCCTAACCAAACTATTAAACTGAGGTCCCATAGTCAAAGAGGAATCCAACAATATCCCCCAAACCTTTGATACCCTTCAATATTTAGCTGAATACCATCACTAATTAGAAATTTCGAATACACTATGGAATAGTTAACAAATTAAAAGTAAACCACAAAATTCTGGTCTTTGTCAGCATTTAGTTTTAAGTGTACAGAGGTGGACCAATTTCTAATCCTCCTAATGCAATCATCAATAACAAAGGAAACAGAATCTGTAATTTGATTAATGGGAATCAACATGAAAATATCAGCAGCATGTGAAAACAGTAGCTTACCCGGATTCCAAGAAATTCGTCCAAGTGAGCTCACATATAAATTATATATTAGAGGAGATATGGGAGAGCCCTGCGGTACTCCACAGGGGGACTTCCATAATGAAAGATGCAAACCAACTAAAAACAGGGCCTACTAACCCTACTTCAGAAAGTAAGCTTAACATAATCTCATGATTGACTGTATCAAAAGAGGTAGAGATATGAAACTGCAACAAAATTGCCTCACCACCTTTGCACAATACTCGCTTTACCTCAGTGGTTAGTGACAACAAAGTTTATGTGCATAGTGTGAGTCGGCTTATATGGTCTTCCACAGTGCAGATGCTCTAGCCAAGAAGGCAGTTCTCTTTTAAGTGCTTAACATCTTCTAACATACCATTCCAACGGCAGCTTTGAGCAACAGTACTACTTCGACTAATCAAAATAATCGCATACATACGTGAATCAATTGTTTACTCTTTTAAGAAGTACATAGAGTAGGGGATACTCAATGAAGTTACATGTTAATACTTTCAAAATGAATAGGAGAAAATACTTTTTCCCTCAACAAATTGTTAAGCTCTGGAAGTCGTTCCCAGAGGATGCGGTAACAGTGGTTAGCGGGTAGGGTTTAAGAAAGGTTGAACAATTTCCTGACAGAAAGTCTATTAAAGTAGACATCGGGGAAGCCAATGCTTGTCCCTGGGATTGGTAGCATGGACTCTTCATAGTCTTTTGGGATCTTGCCAAGTACTTGTGACCTGGATTGGTCACTTTTGGAAGCAGGATACTGGGCTAGATTGACTATCGGTTTGATCCAGTACGGCTGTTCTTATGACATACTCAGCTATGGCCTGCTAAGTAGTATAATTGATAATTTTCCAATATAGTTATCCTGTGAAACAACATATATGCCTCTTTTGAAAGATTAATATAAATAAAATTAACACAATTATATTTATTTATTTATTTATTTTATTTGTTGCATTTTTATCCCACATTTTCCCACCTCTTTGCAGGCTCAATGTGGCTTACAATACATCATGAATAGTGGAAATATATAAGAAAATAGACATTTAGTATTACAGAAGAATCTTGGGTAACATTATAATGATAAAGCATGGTAGTAGTATTACAAGCAGATATTTTAAGACAATTCTGGATGTATGTGGAGGAGTTCACATTTGTTGATCTTTGTGGTATACCTTGTTAAAGAGATGGGTCTTCAGTAATTTGCGGAAGTTAGTTAGTTCATAAATCATTTTTAAGTTGCGCGGCAGCGCGTTCCAGAATTGTGTGCTCAGATATGAAAAGGTTGACGCATGCATTAGTTTGTATTTTAGACCTTTACAGTTGGGGAAATGTAGATTAAGGAATGTGCGGGATGAATTTTTAGCATTCCTGGGTGGTAAGTCTATCAGGTCTGACATGTAGGCTGGGGTGTCTCCGTGAATGATTTTGTGAACTAGGGAGCATATTTTGAACGTGATGCATTCTTTAAGTGGGAGCCAGTGTAGCTTTTCTCGTAGGGGTTTAGCACTTTCATATTTTTTTTACCAAATATAAGTCTAGCTGCAGTGTTCTGGGCTGTCTAAAGTTTCTTGATTATTTGCTCTTTGCAGCCAGTGTAGAGTGTGTTGCAGTAGTCTAGATGTACCAGGTTACGGAAGACGTTCCTTGGGAAGAAAGGTCTTACTCTTTTTAATTTCCACATTGAGTGGAACATCTTCTTGGTTGTATTTTTCGCATGGTTCTCAAGTGTTAGGTGTCGATCAATGATAACTCTGTTATGGTATAAGCCAATTGTCAGAATTCAGAGTTATTGATTTTATCAATATAAAAATGCAGCTTTTAAAAGATGTATTGAAACTGCATTTCAATACCTTCTTTCCCCTTTTCCTTGGGAACTTCTGATAGCAGGACTAGTCAATTACAAACACTTAACAGAGACAAAGGGGTACTGTGCTTCAAAGAGAAATAAAACTCTCTCTGCCCTCCCACCTAAAAAGACTGAACAAAAGCATGACTAAGGTGGATACTTGAAGAATCACATAGACATCTCCACCAGCAGACAGATAGTCTGGAAAAGGCATAACTCCACTATTGATAACAAAGACTTCAGAGGGGAAACCATAAACAAGACATTTGCTTGTCAAACCATTTGGTAGTTACCTCAGATATGTATACCTGCCCCCTCCCATCAGCTTTCAGACATGTGCAGAAAGGAAGGACTTATAATGTGTATCTGCTCCAGAGACTGAGCAGGAAGCCTTTTCACATCAAAAGACCATTTGTCAGCAAGATCCAGACAGCAAGTCTTGTGATGTCATAAGACATGAGACCAAGATACCACAATGCTTTACAAATGCCCAAGGGTCGTGTGCAAACCAGGAAACCAGGACAGAGATACACATGGCATGTCTTCCTGCAGCTTGCAAGAGTATAAAAGATAGAAGCTGTTCCAGACAAGGAGATGCTTCCCTTCAACTGCAACACAGATTCTTCTCTTCCTGGGACCTGTAGCCCACCTGCCTGCTATGAGGACCTCTTCTGCAAACATGTGCTTACCTCATGCTGTTCATACTATGTAACAAGGACTTGTAAGTAACATAACTTTTGATCTAGACTTGCTACTTTACTTTACTTAAGCACAGATTATCTGTAAAGATCTCTTTAAAAAACCTATCTCTAGTGTGCAATTGTATATTAAATCAACCTTTTTGAAGCTAAAAATACGGTCTCTTTGTGTTCTGAGTATATGGTATCTTTTATATATACTTAATTTATTTAATTTATTGCAATTATCACCTTTGGTGATTGGTGGAGAAATTAATATCCTAAAACTTATAAATACAGCACCTGCTCTTAAATTATAAACAGTAGCGAGTGCTCTAGAGCTCTTTCCCCCAAGATAAATCATTTCTTGTAACAACTCCACGAGTTTTTAGGGTGTCCGAGATTGGGAGATTCAGTTTTGGTGTGTTAATGGTGGTGAATTTGTTCGTGTTATGTTGAGAGGTGAGTATTAGGCATTGGGTTTTTCTGCATTGAGTTTGAGCTGAAATGCATCCGCCCGTGTATGCATGATATGTAGACTTTGGTTGATGTCATAGGAAATTTCCATTAGATCTTGTTTAAATGGGATGTAGATCGTTACGTCGTCTGAGGGCGGGACCAGAGCTGAGCAAGGGAAGGGAAAGGAAGGCTCCCGAAGCACCGCCCAGCAGCTCACACGCTTTTCACGGCTGCTGCTACCTGCCAGCCACTCCGACGTCGACGATGAGGTAACTTAAAATTCAGAGGGTGGGGGGCCTTGGAGCTGGGTGGGTGGCCTTGGAGCTGGTGGGTGGGAAGGAGAGAAAGAGAGAGACAGGCCTTGGAGCGGGGAGGGAGGGGGCCTTGGAGCTGGTGGGTGGGAGGGAGAGAGAGAGAGAGAGACCAGCCAGCCGGCCAGCCGGCCTTGGAGCTGGGAGGGAGAGGAACCTTGAAACTGGGTGGGAGCTAGGTGGGGGCTTTGGAGCTGGTGGGTGGGAGGGAGAGAGAGTGAGACAGGCCTTGGAGCGGGGAGGGAGGGGGGCCTTGGAGCTGGTGGGTGGGAGGGAGAGAGAGAGAGACCGGACAGCCAGCCTTGGAGCTGGGAGGGAGGGAGGGAGCTGGGGAGCCCAGCCCTGGAGCTGGGGAGCCCTGGGGATGGCCAGGGAGCTCAGAGGGAGGGGTGGCCGGCCCTGGAGCTAGGGTGGGGGCAGGGCTAGGATAGGGCCCCATCAGATTGGTCTGCATAGGGCCCCGCACTTGCTAAGACCGGCCCTGATGAAGGCGCTAGACATGTCAAATTGTAGAAGTAGTATATTCTTGCCCATTGCAATCATTTGTTTGAATTTAGTCATGAGAGTAACTAGTACTGTTTCGGTACTGTGGTTAGATCGAAATCCTGACTGGGAGTCGTGTAGTATTGAGAATTTGTTTAAGTAGTTTATGAGTTGTTTGGTCACCATCCCTTCCATTAGTTTGGTTATTAAGGGAATGGATCCTACTGGCCTGTAGTTGGTAAGTTCACTAGCACTTTTCTTTGCATCTTTGGGTATGGGGGTGAGTAGAATGTTTCCTTTCTGCTTCGGGAAGAGTCCATTTTGTAACATATAGTTAAAGTGATTCGTTAGGTCTGGCATAAATTGTTGAGGGGCAGATGTCATAAGGCTGTTTGGGCATATGTCTAATTTGCAATGAGATTTGGCAAATCTTTTGAGCGTTTGGGAGATGATATCCTCCGATAATGTCTCGAAGTTGGCCCAGGTTCTGTCTGCTGGGTGTACACCAGGGTCTGGATCTAGGCAATCAAGGAGTTCATCATAGTCGGTGGTACTGACAGGTATTTTAAGTCGCAATTGTACGATTTTCTCTTTGAAGTATCTCGCGAGATTGTCTGCTCCTGGTGTATCTTTGCTGTCGGTTGTGACTGGTGTGATATCTAGTAGTTTATTCACGAGTTGGAAGAGTTTATGTGTGTCCTTGTAGTTTGGTCCAATTTCAGTTTTGTAATATAATCTTTTAGTTCGTCTTATGGTATATTTATATTTTCTTTGAAGTTGTTTCCAGGCGTTAAGTGTGGGGTCGTCTTTCTTTTTATTCCACGCTCGTTCTAACCTTCTAACTTGTGTTTTGAGTTTTTTCAGTTCTTCATTGAACCATGGTATTGAGTTCTTTTTGTGTGAGGTTCTGGTTTGAGTTGGGGCAATATTGTCTAATATTGATCTGCATCTATCGTCCCATTCTAGGAGGAACTGGTTTGTATCTGCCTTTATTGTCCATCCGTTGTGGTAGATCTGTTGCCAGAATATTACCGGGTCTATTTTTCCTCTCGTGGTGTAGGTTTTTCGTTCTTGTTTGTTAGGTGAGTCTTTCGTTCGCCATTGGAGGGAGATGTATGCTTTATAGTGGTCTGACCATGGTGCGGGTGTCCATTTTGTGTCTGTTAGTATAAGGTTTGAATCAGGGTCGAATTTGTATGTGATAATGTCTAGTGTGTGTCCTTTATTGTGAGTTGGTTGCGTGTTTGGTTCGTGAAGATCCCACAATTGTAGGAACTCTTTGCATTCCTGGGTGCTTGTAGAGGTGAGATCTTCAAAGTGCAGGTTGATATCTCCTATTATGATAAGATTTGAGGTAGAGACACAAGTGTTCAAAATAAAATCCATTAAGTGTTTTTGGGAATCTTGCCAGTTGCTTGGCGGTCTGTAGAGTAGGACTGCGTTAAGGTGTTCCTGCAGATTTGGGTGATTAATTCTTACCGAGGCGATTTCAAGTTGTGGCAGAATGGATTCAACTGTGGCTGTGATGGTGAACTCGGATTTGTATATTATGGCTATTCCTCCACCTCTTTTTCCGTTTCTTGTCCAGTGGGTTATTTTGTATCCTGGTGGGCATAAATCTAAGATTATGGGGTCTTTAAGGTCGGGGATCCAGGTTTCAGTGATGAATAGGAGGTCAAGGTTGTCTGTGGTGATCCAGTCTATTATAATCTCTGTTTTATTTACTACTGATCTGGCGTTTACGTATCCCATTTGGATTGAATGGTAAGTTTGGTTTGGGACAGGGGTGTGTTAATTTTTATTAATTGCCTGTTTTCTTGATATCTGGTTTTGTTGTGTCCTTTTTTCTCTTTCTGTTGGTTATTTCTGTATGTATTTGTTTTTCCTTTTAGATGGTTGTTGTTCTTTTGGTCTAGTGAGTTGTGATTGGGTTGTCTGTAGGACTTATGTGCTGTGGGTAGATTGTTGTTTATGTTGGGAGTAGTCCATGCCAGGGGCGTATCTGGAATCCGGCGGTAGGGGGGGCCAGAGCCAGAGAGGGGGGGCACATTTTTGCCTCCCCCCCCCGCCGCCGCCGCCGCCTCTCTCCACCCCCTCCCCGCCGTCAACCCTCCCCCGCTGCTTACTTTTGCTGGCGGGGTCCGACCCGCAATCTCCATATTTCGGCTTCCTCCGTGGCCATGTGCTTCCAGGAAGTAACGCTGCAGCGCTGATTCGTTGAATCTAGTTCGGCGTCTGACGTGCTGGGACGTCAGACGCCGAACTGGATTCAACGAATCAGCACTGCAGCGTTACTTCCTGGAAGCACATGGCCACGGAGGAAGCCGAAATATGGAGATTGCGGGTCGGACCCCACCAGCAAAAGTAAGCAGCGGGGGAGGGTTGACGGCGGGGAGGGGGGCCAGGGTGAAATCTGCGGGGGCCCAGGCCCCTGTGGCCCCACGCAGATACGCCCCTGGTCCATGCATGGTAGATTAGGGGGAGGAAGTAAATTATCATGAGCAGTTTGTTGGTGTTCACGTTGACTATGGTTTGTGGTGTTTGGTTGTGCCTGGGGTGTTAGTGAATGATATTTTGTATGAACATCTATCGGTATCAACACTAGGCTGTGTCAGCATCAAGCAATGTAACATTAAGCAATAAGTAAATGCAATTTCAAGCAGTGTCCGCATTAAGCAGTCTTAACATCAAGCGCTATCAACATTAAGCAGTAACAGCATCAAGCAGTATCAACATTAAGCGGTAACAGCATTAAGCAGTGTCCACATCGATCAGTAACAACATTAAGCAGTAAGCAGCTTATAAATCACTTCCAGCCGCAGACTGACCTAACACCAGATATTCAATGACGGGGCATGGCAAGCTCCTTGTATGGAATATTTGGGTATGTCCCCTGATCTGGAAATTAGCTGGGCTCTGGCTGATATTCAGACCAGCATCCAGTTAATTCAATGGATAAAGTTAGGACAGCTCTTTTGAAGTCCTAACTTTGGGCCCTGTTTACTAAGGTACGCTAATGTTTTATTGCATGTTAATTTTTAGTGCACGCTAAAAACGTTAGCGCCTATAGCATCACGTAGTAAATAGGGCCCTTTATGTGCTCACTTAGCCTTGTTAGCAGACTGAATATCACCACTAATTAGTTGCATCCAGGTTAATTCACCACATATGTTATATTTGTTTTACAAAGCCAATGTTATAGCATTATTTATTGTACTTTATAATCTGTTTATGTAATTTTTAATATGTATCATTCATTTAATTGTTTGTTATGTAAGACATATTGAACCTGAGTCACTCTCGGGCTAATGTGGGGTAAAAAATGTCATAAATAAATAAATAAGCTAAGTTGTCGCTCTTCTCCCCAGTCCACCCCTCACCTAGCTGGCTAGGGTGGCCAGTTAGCAATGATATTCAGTGGCACTGCCTATTTAAGTACCACTGAATATCGGCAGCTGAATATCAACTGGAGTGGAGGAGTGGCCTAGTGGTTAGAGCACCAGTCTTGCAATCCAGAGGTGGCTGGTTCAAATCCCGCTGTTGTTCCTTGTGATCTTGGGCAAGTCACTTAACCCTCCATTGCCTCAGGTACAAACTTAGATTGTGAGCCCTCCTGGGACAAAGAAATATCCAGTGTACCTGAATGTAACACACCTTGAGCTACTACTGAAAAAGGTGTGAGCAAAATCTAAATAAATAAACCCCTTCCTTGCTGGTATATGGCTCTTTTGCTTCTGTTTGGATCTAATTTGTAAATCAGCTATTTCTTCTCATTGTCTTTTATATTTACTGTAAACAGGTGTGCAGAACTTTCTTTATGGCCAGTTCTTGCTTTTTAAAAATTCTGATAAGATAATTAAGTAAGTAGGGATGATACTTGGCATAATAGTCTCCAGCAGGAATGAAACAGAAGTCTAAACAGAGAAAAAGGGGCCATAATGACTTCTATTTTAACTTCCACCTGAGCTCGCTCTCTCTCTCTCTCTCTCTCTCTCTCTCTCTCTCTAGTACTTATGCTGTTAAGCAGTATTAGAAAGATCTGAATGTAAATCAGATGCAGACGTTTGACACACTGGGTGGGCGCCTTACATACATGGCAGATGTAAGATGCAGTATTGTGTGTTCTTAAGAATAGGGAGGTTCACTTCCCCCTTTAATGGTTTTCCCCTTCATATCTTGGACTTTCTCCATCCTCCAGCTGTAAAGAGCATTCATCTTTTTGAAGTTCATTTTTAAAGGCTTATGCTATAAAAATGGAATATATATTTGTTACTGTAAGGGCAAAGCTGTATATAACATCATACATTTTTAAAAAATCATCTTTTTATAAGACAAAATGTGTTCAGCATTTATCTTCTAAACCTCACTCCACCAACGACAAACTACTCAGGCTGATCTCTTATCCATATCATTTTCCTGAGCTTTGTAAATAACTTAATCATGTTCATGTTGGTTGTAAATGACATTAAACAAATAAAACTGATCTGGAGTATTAAAAGCAGTTATGTATTACTATACATAACTAAAAACAAATCTGGGAAAAACATTATTGGATTTAGAGTGCAATATAAATTAAAGGATCTTTAATTGAGCAATTTCCAATATCAGAAATATTCTTGCAAAAACAGATACAGACAAAGGTAGTTAATTCCCAGATAGTGCTATGAGAAATTCTGAAAAAAATATATTAGACCTAGTTTTCCATTCAAGATTAGTTTTGAATGACTTTTCAAACAAAGTATAGTAGTTGCTGTGTTAGTTTACTTGAATATGTAGAAATGGGAGCCTATTATCACACTGTAGGCAATATCTTTACTGGATAAACTCATCTGTAACTATCTGCTTAAAGGATAACCTTCAACAACTAGTCATAGATGTATTGAATTAGTCCAATAAAAAGGAGTAGCCTCCAGCTTGCTTGTTTACCCTCACTTAAATCTCTATTGCCTCAGGTACAGTTTTAAATCATAAGCCCTCAGAGGACAGGAAAATACCTACTGCACCTTTATTTATTTTATTTATTTATTTATTCATGGCTTGATATACCGCCTTAACTGACAGACAGATCAAAGCGGTTTACAAATAAAATCAAAAGCATAGAAAGAACTACAATAATCAGATAAGAAAGTAAAACATACATACAAGAGAGCTATATACTATTAACAAAGAGTATCCAATCGAGCTGGTAATTGTACATATTCCAGAAGTAACTCATCTCGAGCTATTACTGCAAAAGGCATGAGCTAAATCCAAAGCATAAGGTGGACAGTGCCAAAACTTATTTGGATAATTTATTTATTTATTTTGCGCATTTATACCACACGTTTTCCCCACAGTTTTGCAGGCTCAAAGTGGCTTGCAATGTACTAATAGGCTATCGCCAGATCAGTGGTGATACGGTTACAATTAAATTAGATAGCATAGAAGAAACAGGGAAAGAAGTAAAAAAAATAATAATAAGGAAAGGATAAGAGAGTCTAAAATGGTCCGTAGATATGTTGTTAGGAAGGACTTTAGGTTATATATTGAATCCTTGGAGTAGGCTGAACCTCTTTAGGCTGGAAGAGATGTAAATGGACCAGACACACCAAGATGACCTTGCATGATGGAAATGGAGTTGAAATCCGCTCCTTTATCTGTCCACTCCTGCTCCCATGGTATCTGGCACAACGACCCGCTCACTCCCTGACAGCTTCCACGATAAACAGCTGAATGAAAAGTGGAAGCCAACAAACTGTCAAATCAGGCCATTTCGCAGTTGGAATCGGCAGGACAGCACTTTCCAAGAAGACCCAACGGTGCTGCCACAACGTCCAATGGCCAGCAACTGACCGAGCGGCAGGCCAACGCCGGGGGGAGACCTGGAGCGCTGAAGAAGCCAGTGGCCCGGAGGAACAGACAGATGCCCACGGTCAGTGGGCCAAACGAGCCACCCGCAATGTGCTGGACCATGCTGGATGATCCAGAGCCGGTCCGCATCCACCCGCAGCCACCACCACGCCCCCGATGCAATCGCACCAAACCTCCGCCAGATGCCAGTGGCGAGAAGGGAAATGCCCGAAGACAGTGGAACCGGCGACAATCAAAGCTCTGTGGTTTCCAACAATGGCACAAACGAAAAGATCGGACCAGACCACAGCCAGGCAACGGGCCGCAGCGGCAACGGCTCCTGAGTCCGCTATCCAGCAGCCATTTTAGAATATCAGTCCTAAATTGATCAGAAAGCAGACCAAATATCATTACTATCCAGATTAGGTCTGGGACTGCCCTGACTCTGCCCTGGCACTGTAAGTGTAATGATTTTCAGAGACACTATTTAGATACTGCTTCTGCAGCAGCACTTGTCTGGAGAGCAGGGGCTATTATCCCCATTATTATCCCCATTATGACCCATTAGTTTTCCCCCAGCATGATTAGAATAACTGAACTGTGTACATCCTTAAAACAAGTCACACATTTCCCCCAAGAGATGGTTAAATGACTGAATTTTATATAGAACCTAGAGGCTGAAATTGAGATGTCCAGGTCAGAATGTGCTCACTTCCATTGTTTTCTAAAATATATGCAGGAATGCATGTGTACTTGCCAGTATGTACCGGGGGGGGGGGGGGGGGGGGGGGGGGGGGGGAGGGAGGGGGGGAGTCATTTTAGAAATATACACATGGATAAAGCGAGCAACACAAATCCTGTAGTTTCCACATGGAAGTGGCACTTCTACACTTAACTGCCCCATTTTACAAACTTACACATATAAATGCCACCAATTTTTAATTTGGCATCATTTTGGAAGTGGAAAGAAATCATGGGGGATTAAGGAGAATGACTTCTTTAATCCCTTGTGTAAACCCTGGCCAAAATGAGCACTTTTTAAAAATCTGTGCATTGTTCTGACTCTGAGCATAAGCAGTCTGTGAGTCAATTCTTTGAGGAGGTTAAAATGAGGCAGGGCAGGGTGAACTGGGGTGGAGTGAACATCCTTTGGAGGGGGTCTTTTTTCTCGATTTTAGCCCACCATCATTATCATGCACAAATTAAAGGTCAGCAAATCAACTGAAGGCAATGCCACTTTTTTCTCTAGATTGAAGTTCCCTTTTTCAAATATAAACAAAGTAAAATATTAAACTTTAAATGTATATTAGTTTTGTTTCACTTCAGGAATGGTAACACAACTTCCCTCCGCTACCAAGCACATTATGAAGGAATGCAAAGCACTGCAAAAAACACACTCAGACTACAGCAAGCCTACCACACCACAAAACACTGACAAGATTCAAACAGCACCAATTCTATGAGAAGGCAACATTATCATACTGGGACCTAAAACACCAATACATCTTATATTTGGTAAGCAGAACAAGCTGGACTCCTATTGATCCCCCTATTTTCCTTTCCCTTGACTGACCCAGCCCCCCACTCAGCAGAACAGTAGCAGTGGAAGTCCCCAATCCTCATCCTTCTTGTTGTGAACCAGCTAGAGCAGAAGTCTCCCAATCCTCTACAAGGACAGTGAGTTTGGTGGCCCATAACAGAGCACAAGCCCCCCCCCCCCCCCCCCGAAAAGGATAATGAAAAGGGGCTTGGCGGCTTCCAATACAATCCTCTCCTCCCCCAACACACACACTTAATGATGGCATGAAGCTCAACACATAACAACCCCAGGCAAAAGAATCATGACATTCAGTGGCCCAAAGCACCTCCCCTATGTATGAATCACAGAAGCTCAGCGGCCCAATATAACCCCCAAATACAATAATGCATTTATTGTGTTTATTCAGTTTTCAGTAAGATGTAAATGTATGTCAGACTTTGTTAGCTGATGTACTCACAAAAACTTACAAACTGGAGGTGTATGGGTGCATCACCTCCACCTCCCCCCCCCCCCTTTCTGCATTGATCTTACCTCCTCTGGTGCTGGGAGCAGCCATGTGACTGTGGGCTCTGCTGATTCCCTGCTGCCTCTGATATTACTTCCTGTTCTGGGGCAGAGGGAGCAGGGAACCGGTGGAGCTGACAGCTGCACGGCTGCTCCCAGCACCCCAGGAGGTAAAAGCAATGCAGGAGGGGGGTTTGGAGGTGATGCGCCGGGGGGGGGGGGGATGATGCTGAACCTGGTGGCAGGGTGCGCAGCGGCGATCCGCCCCGGGTGGCAGCAGACCAAGGAACACCACTGGATAACTTCCCTATGAGGAAAGGCTAAAGCAGCTAGGGCTCTTCAACATGGAGAAGAGACAGCTGAGGGGATATAAGATAGGGGTTCTATAAAATACTGAGTGGAGTGAAATGGGTAGATGTGAATCATTTGTTTTTTATTTTCAAAAATAGTAGGACTAGGCGTCAGACAATCTAGCTACTAAGTAATAAATTTAAAACAAATTGGAGAAAATATTTTTGCATGCAATGTGTAATTAAGCCTTGGAATTCATTGCCAAAGAATGTGGTAAAAGCAATTAGCTTAGCAGGGATTAAAAAAAGGTTTGACTAATTTCCTAAAAGAAAAGTTCATAAGCCATTATTAAGATGGACTTGGAAAAATCCACTACTTATTTCTAGTATATGCAGCATAAAATCTGTTTTAATGTTCTGGGATCTTGCCAGGTACTTGTGACTTGGATTGGCCACTGCTGTTTCCAACAGTGGAAACAGGACACTGGGCTTGATGGTCCTTCAGTCTGTCCCAGTATCACAACGCTTATATTCTTTTGTTCTAAGAATAAGTGACATATTTTTAAAGACTTCACAAATCTTTGGAACATTGTGTTTTTGATTTATAGTGCTTTCTTTTTCTGCCTATGCTCCCAAATTCTATATATGGCACCAAGATTTGCCTGTACGAATTTGGATGCACGTGCAAATTGCTAACAACCAATTATTGATGTTAATTGGCACCCAATAAAATCTGTGTGTGCATTTGGCTGCACATTATTCTATAAGTCAGGGCACCTAACTCTCATAGCATGTATCTCAAAAGGGGATATGGCCAGGGGAGGTGCATGGGAGTGTCAGGAGTATTCCAAAAAGTTTCACACATAGTTATAGAACACTGAGGGCTAGATGCATCAACCATACCAGTGGCGTAGCCAGACTGCCAATTTTGGGTGGGCCTGAACCCAAAGTGGGTGGGCACAAAATTTTCTCTCTACCCCCCCCCCCCCCCCCCCCCCCAGCAAAATGTAGTCACACTCAGATGCATTTGTCACACAGGGTAAAGTGCTGCTTTTCAGTGCATCAGATTTCAGACAATTTATTTAATAGCCTTAACACCCTTTTCAGTGAGCTTTCAGAGGCCAAAACCTCCTGCCTCAGGTCAGTATAATGCTGCTACGGTATCCTCTCCTGACCTAAGGAAGGAAGTATTGGTCTCTGAAACTTTATTAACACCATATTACTTTATCCTAAATTAAAAATAAAATTATTTTCTTTACCTTTGTTGTATGGCCATTTACTTTGTCTCATTGTGTCTCTAGATTCTGCTTTCTTTCGTTTTCACTTGTCTCTTCTGCCAGGGTTTCCTGGCCATTTGTCATTTTTCTCTCCTTTTTCTTTGCTTTCTTCAATATTTTTCTGCCTCTCTCTGTGTCCAGATTTAATTCATTCTTACTATCCATTCTTTAATTTCCTTCATCTACTTATGGCTTTTCATCTTTTTCTCACCCTTGTTCTCCCCATGCCCCTTCCTCTTATTCTCCAATCTTTCACTACTCCCCCTTTCCATGCAGCAGCTCTCCTCTTTCTCTCCCCATCCTTCCAGTGTCTCCCCTCTCTCTCCCCATCCTTCCAATAGTCTCCCCTCTTTCTTTCTGCATCCTTCCATCCAGTGTCACCTCTTTCTCCCTACCCTTCCATCCAGCGTCTTCCCTCTTTCTCTCTCCATCCTTCCACCCATCTACCCTCTCTCCTGATCCTTCCATCTAATGTCTCTCTCCCTCCTTCTAACCAGTGTCTATCTCTCTACCCTTTTCTGTTCAGTGTCCCTTCTCTCTCCACATCCTTCCACTCTCCCCTTTTTCTCTGCATCCTTTCATCCATCTCCCCTCTTTCTCTGCCATCCTCCCATCTGTTTTCCCTCTTTCTCTCCCCATCCTCCGTTTTCCCTCTTTCTCTGCCATCCTCCCATCTGTTTTCCCTCTTTCTCTCCACATCCTTCCATTTTCCCTCTTTCTCTGCCATCCTCCCATCTGTTTTCCCTCTTTCTCTCCCCATCCTTCCATTTTCCCTCTTTCTCTCCCCATCCTTCCATTTTCCCTCTTTCTCTGCCATCCTCCCATCTGTTTTCCCTCTTTCTCTCCCCATCCTTCCATTTTCCCTCTTTCTCTCCCCATCCTTCCATTTTTCCTCTTTCTCCCCATCCTGCCATCCATTTTCCCTCTCCCATTCAGGCCCACCAGCCCCAGCTCCCATTGCCGGCCACTGCTGCTTTTGCTGATGAGCAGCAGGGCCGGCGCTACAAAAAGAAGAAGCGCTCAGCTGACTGAGCTGAGCGCCAACGCGTCGCTAACGACAAGAAAAAATGTTATAAAAAAAACGCGGCACTGCAGGCAGCCTCGAAGCATTGGCTGCTGGCTCTGCAGGCTCCTTCCGTCTCTTACATCACTGCCCCTGCTTCGCTACAGGGGCAGTGATGTAAGAGACGGGAGGAGCCTGCACAGAGCCAGCAGCCAATGCTTCGAGGCTGCCTGCGGTGCCGCATTTTTTTAAAAACATTTTTTCTTGTCCTTAGTGACGCGTTGGCGCTCAGCTCAGTCAGCTGAGCGCTTCTTCTTTTTGTAGCGCCGGGCGCCGGCCCTGCTGCTCATCAGGAAAAGCAGCAGTGGCCGGCAATGGGAGCTGGCGCTGGGCGGGCCTGGGCTGGAATTGGGTGGGCCTGGGCCCACCCAGGCCCACCCGTAGCTACGCCCCTGAACCATACGTAAAAAAAAAGCAAACGTTAAAATCCGAACCGAATTATAAACAACGAATAATGCTCAAAAAACACACCTCTGAAATGTTCGGTTCGTTGTTCCTAAGTCGGATGCATGAAGGATTCGCTAATCTGGTGTACCATAGTAGGAAGCGCATGCGCACAGATTTGTTCGGAAGCAAACAGTATCCACGTGGCTAATATGCGCCTGTGACCTCACAGCCATGCGCCAACCACGGCGTGTAAAAATCGCGTTGCTGTACTTTTTAGATCACTACTGGCGTGTACAGCCTCAAGCCTCATTATCCGTTGGTTTTCTGCTTGCAATTTTATATCTGAAAGTGCTGTGTGATGTGTGCCACGTTGTTTTATTCTGTTTGTTGTTATTGTTATATCGGTAGGTAAGATGGTCTCACGAGCGTTGAAATGTTATAAATGTAATAAAAATCAATTTCTTTGTTTTTCACTTCTACAATTTTTTCCCTTTTCAGGGTGTGTGGCGTGTTCCACGTTGTTTTACCCTTTTAGTTTTCATAACTGTTCATTGGTGAGTAAGACTTTAGATGAGCTTTTGAGTCTGACAGAGTGTTATTTTTCTGATATTTTCCTGTTGATTAATGCTTCATTTCCAAGATGTTAAAATCTCCTCCGTTTAATTTCTCTGGAAGCAATGGATGATAATGTATCGTGCTGTCAGGAGGATGAGGAGACAGTTGCCAGTGAGGGCCATAATTTCCATGACAAACGTAAGCGTGCTCCAAAATTTACGGATGAAGAGCTAGAAGCGTTGGCTCACGGTGTGTGCGCCGAATTTCGACGACTTTTTAAACAGACCGGGATGTCGACTGGACAAAAGAACAAAATATGGAGGAAGACTGTGGATGAGGTGAATGCTCTTGGTGTGCGGATGCGCTCTGTACAGCAGTGTAAGCACCGTTGGCACGACTTCAGGGGAATGGTTAAAAATAAGGCACAGGCCAAATGGGAACATCAAAAGCGTAAAGGGGGGTGGACCTCCATGTACTGTCGAGCTGACACCTCTGGAGGAGGTTGTTTTGGCCACCTTTGGTCGTGCGCAGGTGGTCGGACTATCTGCTGGCGGCGACACCTCGGAAGAAGCCAATCCTGGTATGGAAGGTAAGTTGTGCTAGCACAATGGGTGCTAGTGGGTAAAAACTTTTGTTGTGGTGGGCTTGTGCCAATCACGTTTGTGCCTGCGTTTCTAGGTGGGCACCTGGAAGATTCCACATTGTCAGGTCCCACATCGGAGGACAAAGAAGGTGGTGAGTACTGTGATGTGCCGGGGGGGGGGGGGGGGTTGCTGGAAGGGACATAACTTCATAACTATTGCCATACTGTGAAAGGTCCCTGTAGCACGGCATACTGTTTCCATGCGTTTGTTCTTTTGTTCCCTGTTGTACAGCCTGGATGACCCCCTCAGCCCCTTCCTGTACTACCAGCAATCCTCTGCCATGTACAAGGCAGCCAACCTCTGGCCCTTCCTGGAGTACCACTGATGCTGTTCCACGTAAGTATAGTATGTGTGCTGCTATTGTTGTCCAAAATGTTTTTATTTGTCGCATTTCTATCCCACCACCTTGCAGTTATGGAACTGCAGGCTCAAAGTGGCTTACAATGCTTAATGGGTAGTGGGATAATGTTTATGAAAACATTTTGTATTACACGATCTTGCTCAGCATGGTGATAAAAAAAGATTTGAGATGTCGACACAAGTGACCTGTTTGTTTGCATTTATTGGTGATCATACTTAATTGGCCAATTTTTATATACCTCTATCATATCTCCACTCAGCCACACCACGTGTCGCCCAGCATCTGGTTCCCGGTTCTTCTACGTGGTCGTCTGTAAGGACTGCGACACCATGTGAAACTCCACATGAGGAAGAAGACGCACGTGAGTCCAGACGTTTTATTGTCTGTTGCAGCAAGGTTGGACATCTGCGTTGTTTTTTAATATCTTTCAGTATTTATGTAATCGCCTTTCAATTGGATAGGTTGGAGACGCCAACAAAAGGAGAGGGTGGGGAGGAAAATGTGACACTTCACCTCTCTGGCGTCACAGCCCCCCCCCCCCCCCCCCCCAGGGTCATGTCACCCCTCTATCTTCCACATTGCAGTTCCCCATGGACCGCCCTTTCAGAAACACTATGGACGAATGGCAGGATCGGCGCCACTTGTGGGAGAAGCAGGTATAAGCGCACTGCTTGAAAAAGTGGCTGAACGTGTCCAGCATTCCACAATTGCCATATGTGCACAGGTGAACAAAGATGTGGAGAAAACCAATGCCCTGTTAGAGCAGAGTAACGCCCATTTGGGCGAACTGTGCAACCTGATGATAGCGTGTTCCCAGCAGCAGCAGCAGCAGATGTTCCAGCAGCTACAGCACATGTTCCATCAGCAACAGCAGATGTTTTTGGATCTCCGTCAGGAGATCAGGGGGAAGCAGCGTGACCTGTTTGGGGATGACTATGCTTGCAGTCCCCACGAAGGAAATGGTATATTCTTTTTGTGTATTCCCTTCCTATATCAGGTGCACAGCCACCTAATCTATATCCCCTCTGTTTTCATGTGTCCATCTACAGTGTGTTTAACTTTTCCCGTACATTATTATAGCCTGGACACCAGCCCAGCACTGGACAAACAGCGATGCTCTCCCAAGTAAGTATAGTATCTAACGTGGTTGTTCTGTCTAGGCTTCTTTTTTTGATCATCCAAATGTATGTCAAGGGCCGCAGAGAAAGTTTATTTGTAGGTTTGTTGTTGAAGCTAGAACTGTGTATGCGGCATGTAATTGGAAGGTTGTGCGCAAACCAAACAACCAAATGCAGCTTACAAACTGTATGTTTGTTTTTTTCACAGGTACGGTGAAACGCCAGGATCCAGTTTGATGGAGCTAAAGGACACATCGGAAAACTGACTTGCTACCAGCTTATGGATGTATAGAATTGCAGATATTTTTGATTATGAAATGCATAGCTCACTGATCTTTTTGCTTGTGTAAACAATGTATATTTTTACGGTGGTTCATTCTGCACACTTGTATTTTGATATTTTCATTTTATTCAATAAACCATCAATGATAATAATTATCAAGATATTATTCAAGTTGCATCTAATCTCATGAACACAATGATAAACAATTGCCCAATGTCAGCAAAAAATTAAATTTATTAAAGGTAGAACAAAAATGAAAATCTGGAAGGAATTACAGGGTACAGGGTGCCGTAGTATGAAGCACGCATTGATTACCACAGGAGTGAAATGAAAATACTTATGCAGTGTAAACCCAAATATTGGTACCTTACGTCTGGCAAAGAGTCATACACTTTTAATTGGCTTTCTGCTGGATTCTTTTTTTTATTTTTTATTTTTATTACATTTGTACCCCGCGCTTTCCCACTCATGGCAGGCTCAATGCGGCAGGCAATGGAGGGTTAAGTGACTTGCCCAGAGTCACAAGGAGCTGCCTGTGCCGGGAATTGATTACATGTCAGCAGTGGTTTACATGTACCAATGCATATATAGCGCAGACAATTCGCACGTCACCAAATTTCTATTTGCTGTCTGCATGTAATTTGCAGCAAACAGCAATGTTAAGAGTTGTTGCCGGTGATTGTATCCATCGGGTTAATTGCTGCAGGTCAGACCTATATTGCAGAGGGTTGAGGTAAGCGGAAAAACTGCTATGTGCAAAATGAGAACCTCCTTGAATGGGTGACTTGACAGATGTGCACATATGGTAGGTTTAAACCCATAGAAGTGGTACGTAACTACAAAGGTTGACGAGGTTTGGAAAAGAATGTTTGGATGACCTGTTTGCGCACAGCACTTCCCCTGCTTACATCCGATCCTTTGTCCGAGGGTGTTATGTCCACTTCAGGAGGTACAACAATCTCTATGTCTAGGTGATGATTCAGGGCGATTTTATGAAGCATGCAGCATACAAGCACTATATCAGCCACCTTTTCTGGGGAATATTGCAGTGATCCACCTGAAATGTGCAAGCAGCGAAACCTGCTCTTCAGTACCCCAAAAGTATGCTCAATTGTGCATCTTGTTGAGATGTGTGCCTCATTGTAGTGCTTCTCTGCATCAGACCGGGGCATCGCGAGCGGGGTCAGTAGCCATGTTCTGCATCCATTCCCAGCATCCCCTGCAGGAACACAACAATGCATTGCTTAAAACATAAAATATGTTTAGTATAAATGTGCAGATTGCTAGCATCCCCTACCCTTACATACTAGTGCCCTACTCGTCTTTTGAAGGTTTTTGGCCTTCGGAAGAGGTGGCTCTTTCCTGTCCCGATGGTGGAAGCGGTTGATTCATCTACCAATAATGCTTCTATCAATAGAACGCCATATACTCCCCTTGACCTGTACATGTAATGGGACATACTCACCAAGAAGCAACCCATTTCCAATTTTTCCCTCTGCAAACTTTTTCCCCAGTGCACTGTTCGACAAGATATAGGAGTCATGGCAGCTCCCCGGAAAACGTGTCACAACATCCAGGATCCTAAGGTGTGCATCGCACACTGCTTGTACATTCAACGAGTACCCCATCTTGCGGTTACGGTACTGCATTTCTTCTGCTGCAGGCGGGGTGAAAGCAACATGTGTGCAGTCAATAGCTCCCAGTACACTGGGCATGCCAGCAATCTTGTAGAAGTCCATCTTGATCCTCCTCCATTCCTCTTCCCCTGTGGGAAAAGCTATGTATTTCCGGACACATTTTTTCAGTGCGCGCAGAACCTGAAACGAATAGCAAAGGTTGCTGTTTTACCATGCTGTTTTATATGTTACAGATACGAGAAGGGGGTGTAACAAAGGGGGGTGAGGGCACAGACGTGGTGGAGTACAGAGATGGGGAGAGGGTTTTCTGAAATGGATTATTACCTGGGACAGATGTCTTGAAACAGTTGCCTGGTCCACGCCGCTGTTACCCCTCAATACATGCTGAAATGTCCCTGTGGCGAAGAACTGCAGAATGGTCAGCAGCTTTAGCAATCCAGGTACTGCATGAGATCTTGCAGTGCTTGGGTCGATATCATGTCTTATCTCCTGGTATAGCTCATATATAGCAGTTCTGCATAAGCGGTAGTCATCTAAAATCTTCCTATCTGAAATGTCTTCCAGAACCAGACATGTATGAAACACATGTGGGCATGGCAGCCTGCGAGGGCGAACTATAGACTCCTGTCCCTGAGTGGCAGCAGCATGGGCATCTTGCATACCTTGAAAGTCCAACTATGCCAGGAAAAATCCACCATCCATCACCTTATTGTTTTAAATTCACAATCGGTGCAGAGACGAGAACGGCATATGTTTAACGCGCGAAGGAATGACGTCATAGATACGCGCCAATGCGAAGCCAGTCATGTAGCTACTGGATCATGAAAATATAGGCCTATTCGCTAACCAGTGTCACGTGCAGCGGAAACGCCATAGCATGCATTGTGCTCCGGCGTGCCATGAGCACGCACAATACAAACGTCATATATTCACACATCTGCAGGCAATGCGTGGCTCACCCAATTATAAGCTGTAAACAAATAGTATGTTCAAAGGGGTCAAAAAAGTTTGAAGTGTGTACATGAGGAAATGGAGAGTTCAATGACCTCTCCAGGATTACAGGTTGCTGTAGGATTGTACCATGGATTCCCAGCTTGTGCCATCGATCTCCACGTTTCACCCTCCTTTTTTTAAAGCAACATCAAAAGCAGGTTGTAAGGATGTGGTTGTGGAGTTTGGGCTACCATTGGTCTCCATAGAAATGAGGACACACTGATCCAGCCCTGGTTTTGCTTACACTGAAAACAACCGTAGTATGAACCCAACTTGCTCTATCTGCCCACCGTGTTCATGAGCCATGTGTCAACCTTATAGTGTGACTAGCACTTCACAGTAGTCGCTCCAGCATCATCACATCCATACATATATATATATATATATACACACAAAGGCTTAGGATGTTGTGTTTATTTATTTATTTATTTAGTTGCATTTGTATCCCACATTTCCCACATACAGTGGTGGAAATAAGTATTTGATCCCTTGCTGATTTTGTAAGTTTGCCCACTGACAAAGACATGAGCAGCCCATAATTGAAGGGTAGGTTATTGGTAACAGTGAGAGATAGCACATCACAAATTAAATCCGGAAAATCACATTGTGGAAAGTATATGAATTTATTTGCATTCTGCAGAGGGAAATAAGTATTTGATCCCCCACCAACCAGTAAGAGATCTGGCCCCTACAGACCAGGTAGATGCTCCAAATCAACTCGTTACCTGCATGACAGACAGCTGTCGGCAATGGTCACCTGTATGAAAGACACCTGTCCACAGACTCAGTGAATCAGTCAGACTCTAACCTCTACAAAATGGCCAAGAGCAAGGAGCTGTCTAAGGATGTCAGGGACAAGATCATACACCTGCACAAGGCTGGAATGGGCTACAAAACCATCAGTAAGACGCTGGGCGAGAAGGAGACAACTGTTGGTGCCATAGTAAGAAAATGGAAGAAGTACAAAATGACTGTCAATCGACAAAGATCTGGGGCTCCACGCAAAATCTCACCTCGTGGGGTATCCTTGATCATGAGGAAGGTTAGAAATCAGCCTACAACTACAAGGGGGGAACTTGTCAATGATCTCAAGGCAGCTGGGACCACTGTCACCACGAAAACCATTGGTAACACATTACGACATAACGGATTGCAATCCTGCAGTGCCCGCAAGGTCCCCCTGCTCCGGAAGGCACATGTGACAGCCCGTCTGAAGTTTGCCAGTGAACACCTGGATGATGCCGAGAGTGATTGGGAGAAGGTGCTGTGGTCAGATGAGACAAAAATTGAGCTCTTTGGCATGAACTCAACTCGCCGTGTTTGGAGGAAGAGAAATGCTGCCTATGACCCAAAGAACACCGTCCCCACTGTCAAGCATGGAGGTGGAAATGTTATGTTTTGGGGGTGTTTCTCTGCTAAGGGCACAGGACTACTTCACCGCATCAATGGGAGAATGGATGGGGCCATGTACCGTACAATTCTGAGTGACAACCTCCTTCCCTCCGCCAGGGCCTTAAAAATGGGTCGTGGCTGGGTCTTCCAGCACGACAATGACCCAAAACATACAGCCAAGGCAACAAAGGAGTGGCTCAGGAAGAAGCACATTAGGGTCATGGAGTGGCCTAGCCAGTCACCAGACCTTAATCCCATTGAAAACTTATGGAGGGAGCTGAAGCTGCGAGTTGCCAAGCGACAGCCCAGAACTCTTAATGATTTAGAGATGATCTGCAAAGAGGAGTGGACCAAAATTCCTCCTGACATGTGTGCAAACCTCATCATCAACTACAGAAGACGTCTGACCGCTGTGCTTGCCAACAAGGGTTTTGCCACCAAGTATTAGGTCTTGTTTGCCAGAGGGATTAAATACTTATTTCCCTCTGCAGAATGCAAATAAATTCATATACTTTCCACAATGTGATTTTCCGGATTTAATTTGTGATGTGCTATCTCTCACTGTTACCAATAACCTACCCTTCAATTATGGGCTGCTCATGTCTTTGTCAGTGGGCAAACTTACAAAATCAGCAAGGGATCAAATACTTATTTCCACCACTGTATTTGCAGGCTCAGTGTGGCTTACAATACATTGTAAATAATAGAAATACAGTTTGTTACATTACGATTATGGTTACATTGTGAATAGTTAAGGAAGACAGAGTTATATCGGTCACCTTTGGGGCGTAGAAACTATAGGATATGACGTTGGGGAATTACTATGGTGATCGAATAATAGCAAGAGAGTGATGGGTAGACAGTTTTTATCAGTGGGTAGATTGTTGAGTGGGAGAGAGTACAGGGAAGTGGAGTACGTGAGGTAATGTCTTGAGGCATTATTATGATGTATATGGGATTTATATGTTTTAATCCTTGCGGTATGTTTTTTCAAAGAGATAGGTCTTTAATCGCTTGCGGAAGTCTGTCAACTCATAGACCGCTCTCAGGCCGCGTGGCAGTGCGTTCCAGAGTTGCGTGCTCTTGTAGGTGAAGGTTGATGCATGTAGTACTTTATACTTTATGCCTTTGCACTTTGGGAAGTGGAGGTTAAGGAAAGTTCTGGATGATTTTTTGGCATTTCTGGGTGGCAAGTCTACCAAGTCAGACATGTATGCAGGGGCTTCACCGTGAATGATTTTGTGCACTAACGTGCATACTTTAAAGGTGACACGTTCCCTGAGTGGGAGCCAGTGTAGTTTCTCACGTAATGGTGCTGCGCTTTCGTATTTTGGTTTTCCGAAGATGAGTCTGGCTGCTGTATTCTGGGCTGTCTGAAGTTTTCTCATTATTTGTTCTTTGCAGCCTGCGTATAATGAGTTGCAGTAATCCAGATGGCTTAATACGAGTGATTGTACCAGGTTGCGGAAGACAGATCTTGGAAAGAATGGTTTTATTCTTTTCAGCTTCCACATGGAGAAGAACATCTTTTTTGTTGTGTTGTTCACGTGAGTCTCAAGTGTAAGGTGGCGGTCGATTGTGACTCCAAGGATTTTTAAATTTTCAGAAATTGGCAAGTTTAGTTTAGGTGTGTTGATGGCGGTAAATTTTGTTGTGTTGTATTGGGAGGTTAGTATGAGGCATTGAGTTTTTTCTGCGTTCAATTTCAGTCGGAATGCATCTGCCCAGGTGTTCATGATGTGTAGACTTTGGTTGATTTCGTTGGAGATTTCGTTGATGTTTTGTTTATATCGTTTTGTTTTGTTTTGTATATTGTTTTATATATATCGTTACATCATTGTATATTGTATTGTATATTGTTTTGTTTTGTATATACCGTTACATCATCAGCATATATGTAAGAGTTAAGGTTATGGTTTGATAGAAGTTTTGCTAGTGGGGTCATCAGTAGGTTGAAAATTGTTGGTGAAAGGGGAGATCCTTGCAGTACTCCGCACTCAGGTGTCCATGCAGCAGATGTGGTTGAATTTGATGTGACTTGGTATGAGCGTGAGGTTAAGAACCCCTTGAACCAATTTAGGACATTGCCTCCGATGCCGAAATATTCAAGAATGTGTAATAGAATTCCGTGGTCAACCATGTCAAAGGCACTTGACATATCAAATTGTAGGAGGAGTATATTAGAGCCTGTTGCGATCCGTTGCTTAAATTTGGTCAGTAGGGTAGTTAGTACTGTCTCTGTGCTGTGATTCGAACGGAATCCTGATTGGGCGTCATGCAGTATTGAGAACTTATCGAGATAACTTGTGAGTTGTTTGGTTACCACTCCTTCTGTTATTTTGGTTATTAGTGGTATGGATGCAACTGGTCTGTAGTTAGTTATTTCACTAGCGTTTTTCTTTGTATCTTTGGGTATTGGGGTGAGTAAGATTTTTCCTTTTTCCTTTGGGAAAAGTCCATTTTGTAGCATGAAATTCAGGTGATTCGTTAAGTCTAGTATGAATTGTTGAGGAGCTGATTTCATGAGGTTGCTTGGGCAGATGTCTAGTTTGCATTGGGATTTGGCGAATCTATTAAGCATTTTAAGGATAAGGTCTTCTGACAGTACTTCGAATTCGGTCCAGATCCTGTCTGCTGGGTATGTTCCGTCTTCCGGGTCTAGGTAGTTCAGGAATGTGGTGTATTTGGTTGGGCTGGTAGGTATTTTAAGTTGTAGTTGTATGATTTTCTCTTTGAAGTATTTCGCGAGGTCGTCGACCCCTGGTATTTCTTTGTTATTGTTTGTAACAGGTGTGGTGTCTAGCAGCTTATTTACAAGGTGGAAGAGTTTGTGCGTGTCTTTGTAGTTTGGTCCAATTATAGTTTTATAGTGTAGTCTTTTCGTCTGTTTTATGGTGTATTTGTATTTCCTCCGAAGTGATTTCCATGCATTCAGTGTGGGTTCATCTTTCTTTTTGTTCCAAGCGCGTTCTAGTTTTCTGACTTGCGTTTTGAGTTCTTTCAGCTCTTCGGTGAACCATGGATTTGATTTTTTCCTGTGCGATGTTCTGGTTTGGATTGGGGCAATTGTTGTTATGATGGCAGCTATAGACTCCTATCTCCTTTATCGGCATCGTCTGCTTCCTCGCCATACACTTTCATATTATTCCTCGTCTTCTCCTCTGAGACGGACACTACTCCCTCCAGAAGTGGCAACACTCTAAGTGGTGCAAAGAAGTGCAGCGATGAAGGAGGACCCCTTTAAACATCTCCTCTGCCACCCTATCATTGGGTTGGAGCGGCAGTGGTTAGATACAGAAACGGCTTACTGAAGCGGATGAAATCTCCAGCTTTCGGGTGGGTTTTCGTATCTCTGCCAGAAGTAGCAAAGGTTGGAAAAATTTTTGGTGGTCTTGAGTCCAAATAGGGCAGCCCCCGCCCCACCCAGGCCCACTCATACATACACCACAACCAATTCGCAAACCTGTGGCACTGCGGCCTGTATTGTATCCCTTCCCCCTACTCAACCTGTTTGTGAGTCACCACAATAGAAACATACGTTTGTGAGTCACCACAATAGAAACATACGCACACAGCTGATCAGATTGTGAAAAATATTTATAAACTTTTTTAAATATAAAACTTTATGGGCCAAACTATATACATTGTGGAGTGGGGACGATGCGGTGGGATAGGGGGGAAAGGGTAGTAGACCGCCTCAAGGAGGCTGTATTTGGGAGGAGAGATACTGGAACAACTGTGAAAGGTTCTCCAGTACCTCTCCTCCCTGGTGCAGGGTGCCGGCAAAGTCCTGGAGCTCCTTGGGGGAAAGACAGGTATGGGCAAGAGGGATAGGAGAGGAGGCACGGTCCACAAGGGTGGGAGGGATAGTGGAGGTGGATCTGGTGAGGGTGGGAGTAGGGGGGATGGGAGAGGTACCTCTTTGTACGGTGGGGTTGGGACGGATAGGGGATACAGCCCTGTCAAATGTTCCAGGGGGAGGGGAGGGAGGGGGAAGAAAGGGGAATTCTTCGACCCCCATGAGGTCCACAACACCACCTGCCAGTACAAGAAAAAATAAGTACATTTACAATGATTCGCCACATACAAATTTTCAATGATATATATATAATGGAGATTATTGTTAGACATAAGGGATACATAGAAGGGATAGGGATTATAGATAATTTGTTGTTTTTGTTGTTAGTTTTACTTTATTTGTCCATAGTAATATACGTAAAGCAATTCTAGAATAAATAACACATTACAGTTTAATAACTATTTCTATTGAGAGAATACACCATGAGATAAACGCACCATGGACCACAAGAACATCCATGTGGAATCGTTCCAGTAGGGGGGGTGATATTTTCAGTAGTGGCGGAGGTGGAGGCCCCGGCAGGGAGTTGCGAAAAGGAGAGGGAAGTCCGAGGGTGAGCTTGGGAGGTGGTAGTACCAGCGCTTGTGGGACAGTGCGGCTGAGGGGTGGAGGCAGAAGAGAGAGCATGGCTGGTGGCACTGTGCGGCTGGGGGGAGTCAGAGAGGGGGACAGGAGGCCTGATGGGACTGAGCAGCTGGGGGGAGTCAGAGAGGGGGAGAGGAGCGCTGATGGGACTTTGCGGCTGTGGAGAGTCGGAGAGAGGAGGGCTCTGGACATCAGTTACAGGAGGAGGAGAGGCATGGCGAAAGGGACCATGTGACTGGGCGGGGAGACGCAGAACGGTGGGTTCATTTCTGGGTCTCTTGGGGGGGGATCAGAAGATATACTCATATCACCCCTCTCCTCAAGTCACTTCACTGGCTTCCGATCAGATACCGAATACAGTTCAAGCTTCTCCTACTCACCTACAAATGCACTCGATCTGCAGCCCCTCCTTACCTCTCTACCCTCATCTCCCCTTACGTCCCTACCCGTAACCTCCACTCTCAAGACAAATCCCTCCTTTCAGTACCCTTCTCCACCACCGCCAACTCTAGGCTTCGCCCCTTCTGCCTCGCCTCTCCCCATGCTTGGAACAAACTCCCCGAGCCCATACGCCGGGCCCCCTCCCTACCCATCTTCAAATCATTGCTCAAAGCCCACCTCTTCAATGTCGCCTTCGGCACCTAATCACTACATCTCTTCTCAGGAAATCTCATATACCCCAACTTGACATTTCGTCCTTTAGATTGTAAGCTCTTCTGAGCAGGGACCGTCCTTATTTGTTAATTTGTACAGCGCTGCGTAACCCTAGTAGCGCTCTAGAAATGTTAAGTAGTAGTAGTAGTAGTAGTAGGGATCAGAAGAGGGGCCGGGACACACTAGGGCATAAGGAACAGGATGGGGACCAGGGGTAGGATAGGAAGGGCGAGGAGGAACAGGACCTGCCAGGGACCCCTCGCCCCCATCGTGATCATCATCATCATCATCATCATCATCATCATCACCACTATCATCATCCGATGATACTTCTGCAAAGAGAACAACGAAATATCAGCACCCTCAAGGGCATTACAAAATCTGTGGCTGTTGTTACCGACTAATGTGAAACCAATAAATACCTGGACTGTTGTCCAGGTTCGAGCCGACCTCCTGGAGCCAGTCCCAGTTGTCCTTCCTTATTGCTCTGGCCCTTTTCTTAAGCTCCTCAACCTATAAACACACAAAAAAATGATGGGATATCAGCTGAAAATATAAGGTGCCATGATATTCTAATAGTTCGTCTATAATGGGAATATTAAGAATGGCATAACATATTAAACAAGGTGTGCAAGAGAAATGTACATATGTAATTAAGTGTAAACCACCCCTACATTCTACCAAACACGAACGCGTACATAAAAAACGTGCACATGTACAATAAATAAAAAAAAATACACGCACATAAGGTTGTCCAGAAATGATAATACTTACGGATCTGGGGTAGGAAGACCGCCGATTGAATAGAAGCTGCAGGACATTCCAGCCCTGGTCCATTTTAATAATGTTTCTTTTTTTCCCCGGCCGGGGAAAAAGCCGCTTGGCATTCACATAGATTAGCTGTGCTAGCCACAGCACATCCATATCGGAAAAATTTGGTTTCCTACCCCTTGCAGCCATTACTTCGACAATTGTGGACACGTGCGTACCGCGTATACACACACACACACACACACGTGGAAGACACACATTGTTAAAGCACGTATTATGACGCAGCTGTATGACAGCTTTGGCCTGTACGACTGCTCTGACCAGACGTTTAATATGTTCCGGTAAATGATTCGGTATAATCGTCGGTATTGTTAGTGCATCCCGAATCGTTCGCAGAACAATGGTTTTTGCTGTTTTGTATTCCGTTTTTGTTAGCTGCTTGATTCGTTGGAAAAAGGCCTTTAATGCATGCAACGGTTAGGAATTTCGTTCGTTAAAGGTTGTTAAGGTTTAGTGCATCTGGGCCTGAGTTAGCACACCCAACTTGGGTGGCAGTATTTACATCAGGTTTCAGCAGGCATAAGTCTGGAGCCTAAGTTTAGGTGCAGGAATTTGCACTAAGTATGATTCTTTACAGGGTGCAACATCTTTTATAGAATCACGCTTAGAGTCAATCTTTTCCACTACCCATTTTTGAGCACCATTTGTAGAATTCCCTCCCCCCCCCCACCCCATAGTATAAGCAAAATAAAAATAAAAAAAAAACCCTCCCAGAATATAAACATCCACTCTGTCCTGAAAAGAGGATTTGTCAAAAAATGAGGGAAAGAGAAAGAAAACAAAAATAGAAGTTGCTTAGAAATTTGTACCTTCCGTGACTGTGGCTGCACCTATTCTTAGACACACCAACGGGAGTGAAAACATACATGGTAGGCTAGTTTGCCTTTGTGGTTTTAAAGCCACTGTCTTTGATAAGATGAAATTAAACATTTCATTAAATCTCCCACTATCAGAAGGGCTGTCCAACCACAACCTAGATAATTCAAGGGAACGACACTGGGTAGCACTAAAAGAAGGCTTCTTCTGAAAAGCACTGGCCTTATCAAACTACAGCAGATGCTTCAGTCAACCATTGGATATTGAAAACATAAATAATGAAACAAAATTTAGAGACAAAAGCTTTGAGTCTGAGGACAAAATGCTCACGGATATTGTCAGTCCTTGAGTAGCCAAGCAGCAAAAAGTTCCAGTGACAACAATAGGAGGGAGAAGAATGGGGACAAGTCAGGAGGCCTCAGTGTGAATAAGGCCCAGAGCTGCACATGCTGCTGTTACCGTAGAAACTAACCTCTCCCCTGAAGAGGTTTGATGGGGTATTGTTCAGGGGACACAAGATGTGTCATACACCAGATGGTCGCGTGCTGTATAACTCAGTTATCTGACAGGACAGAGTAAAGGAATGCGTTCTGCAAATCTCTTCAGAAGGCTGAGTGGGACACCATCTGTTCTTTCAGACTGAAGGCACTTTACAAGAAAAGAAGGGAGCAAAATTAAAATTAGTTACCATGGCCCATATGGCCAATTTTATCAGCTAACTTTCTTAGAAGGTTTTATTTCTGCTGGATTGCATTTTGTGCTAGACTACAGGGCCCTTTTACTAAAGTGTGGTAAAAATTTGCAGTTACCCTATGTTAGCTGCAAAAATGAACACGTTTAACAGCAAAGCTGCTGTGTCAGCTGCTGGGGTGTATCCAGCATCCTCCCATACAGTTAATGCACAGAAAAAACTTTTACCACATATCAAGTGCATGAGGTGGTGTTAAGTGACCTGTGCTGCAGTAAGTTACCATGTGAAAATAAGAATAGCCATACTGGGGCAGACCGATGATCTATCTAGCCCAGTATCCTGTTTCCAGAAGTGGTCAATCCAGATCACAAGTACCTGGCAGAATATCAAAGAGCAGCAAGATTCTATGTTACCAAACCCAGGGACAGCAATGGCTTCCCCATCTCTATCTCAATAGCAGACTATGGACTTTTCCTACTGGAACTTGCCCAAACCTTTTTTAAACCCAGATATGCTAACTGCTGTAACCACGTCCTCCAGCAATGAGTTCTAGAGCTTAAGTATTCATTGAGTGAAAAAAATATTCTTCCTATTTGTTGTAGAACTGTTTTGAAGGAATGGATCCGCGGAATCTTAGTGGAGATTAGGTGGTGACACTGGTAATTGGGAAACAAAACCAGTGCTGGGCAGACTTCTACGGTCTGCACCCTGATCGTGACTGAATAGATAGGGATGGACTGGAGTGTAAATTTTAAGGGACTTCAACGTTAGCTTCAGAACTTAGTACAAGAAGTTGCCATTCTACGGTCTGTGCCTTGAGAATGGCAAGGACAAATCAAACTCGGGATATATTTAAAGTATCACATACCATGTAAAATGAGTTTATCTTGTTGGGCAGACTGGATGGACCATACAGGTCTTTATCTGCCATCATTTACTATGTATATGTTTCTATGTAACTTCAAGTCATGCAGATTATTGCAACGGAATCTATGCGGGATGCAAAGAACAACTCACAAAAAAACTCCAGACCGCCCAAAATACAGCAGCCAGGTTGATATTCAGCAAAACACGCTTCGAAAGTGCCAAACCCCTTCAAGAAAAGCTGCATTGGCTCCCAATCAAAGAACGGATCATCTTCAAAATCTGCACTTTGGTCCACAAAATTATATATGGCATAGTCCCAGGATACATGATCAACCTTATAGATCTACCAATAAGAATCAGAGTCAGATCGTCAAGATCATACCTAAACCTACACTACCCAAATTGCAAAGGACTGAAATACAAAACAATTTACGCATCTGGTGTTAATAATGGGCTTTCCTTATCATTCTAGGATTATCACTGTCTTTTCACTCTCACTCCAGTGTTCCAAATATCCACTACTTAGTATTGTGGAGTGCTGAAAGACCAGTGGTGTTTAGTATTTTCACCACCTCTCCAAACTATCATATATAACGGCTTTAGAGAGATAAAATACAAGGCCACACATATGAGAAAGTGAAGTTACAGATTTTATTACTCACCAAGAGAAAGTTACAATTACCAATTTTAACCTCTCATGGGGGTGGGGGGTGTCACAGAGCCACAACATAAAACCATGCTGCTTGCATCTGAGACTCCAAGGAACACACAAGCAACCAAACACTTCCATTCACCACTCTCCAAATATATGTACAATCCACTGCCCACGGGAGCACAGCACCACAGCCACACACAGGTACTCTCTGGGTCTGAGTCTCTAATGTTCCACCTTAGGGTTCTTTTTACTCCCTCCCAAATCTTTATGTACCACCAACCCACAATTTGGAGGGACAATAGACACCAAGGCTGCGTCTTGTGAAAGCAATCAGTTACTTTATTTCCCCTACTTACCAAATACAAATACAGTCAGTAATTGCTTCCGGGAGAGAGACACTGCTGCATAGAAATGCTGTCTGCGTCCAACATCTCCACAGAAGTAGGAAATACAATCACGTATATATGGTAAACGTAACATTGAGTCTATGGGATCCATGTCATTAGGCCTGCCTTTTTTCATCTTCCTCAAAAAGAATTACCTAGCTTCTCCTTTTGACCATCTGTTTTCCCTTACGTCAAACTGGCTAAACCACATTATCCTGTTCAAGCTGACTTGCTCCTTTTCTTCCTTTTTGCAAGCCTGTTTTTGCACGCTAGACTGTTCTTATCAGATCATGTGATTCTGGGTCACACAGATGTCAGTCTTGTCATTCTTGGCCTGGGCCTTACCTTATGGTTCAGACCTGTGCTCTTTATTATACAGTATTGCCTAATATAAGTAACATAATCAAGGTCATTCTCATTTGCAACATTATATGCCAGTAATCATAGTTCTGCTTTTTTCTTACCACCTGTTTAGTGACCAAAAATTCCCCTTACATCAGCAAAAGCTATAAATCAGTTTTCAGTAAAACATATCTCTGTTTCTCAGCATTCTGTAGTTAGTTCCTCTTTCCACTTGCTGTGCAAGCACTTATGGGAACATATGTCACACTTAAACATAGTATAAACATAGTAGATGACGGCAGAAAAAGACCTGCACGGTCCATCCAGTCTGCCCAACAAGATAACTCATATTTGCTGCTTTTTGTGTATACCCTACTTTGATTTGTACCTGTGCTCTTCAGGGCACAGACCATATAAGTCTGCCCAGCACTATCCCCGCCTCCCAACCACCAGCCCCTCCTCCCAACCACCGGCTCTGGCACAGACCGTATAAGTCTGCCCAGCACTATTCTCACCTCCCAACCACCAGCCCTGCCTCCCAACCACCGGCTCTGGCACAGACCGTACAAGTCTGTCCAGCACTATCCCCGCCTCCCAACCACCAGTCCCGCTGCCCACCACCGGCTCTGGCACAGACCATATAAGTCTGCCCAGCACTATCCCCGCCTCCCAACCACCAGCCCCGCCTCCCGATCTTGACTAACTTCTAGGATAAGCTCTGTGGACAGCACCTAAGACATGCACTAAGAGCAAACAGATAATTATCAAGAAGCACTGAATTTTTATCCACATACCAATGTCTCTCCAGCTCCAGATACTATAAACAAAAAACAAAACAAAACAAAAAAATTATTGGTAACTGGCATCTCCGTGACTGTATTTTTGACCTTTAGTGAGGCCTAGCTCAACATACAACTAAGCAGGCTACATTTCTAAGCCTGTTCTATGGTTCTATAGTTCATGTCCAGCATGTTCCATATATTAACACCGGCTTCTACATAAGCACACAACTATGGAATGGCCTCCCAAAAGCTGTGAAAACAATCCATGACCACCTGAACTTCAGGAAATCACTAAAAACCAACCTCTTCAAAAAGGCCTACCCCAACGACCCTACGTAAACCTCTTCACCCAGAAACACAGCATGCCTAATGATTGTACTGGACAACACACTATCTTCATCCCTTCCGACCCTCCACATATACCTCATTCGATCACTATACAACCTTGTATTTGCTATCAACTGACTGGGCAAACGCCTTGACGGTACTATGTAAGCCACATTGAGCCTGCAAATAGATGGGAAAATGTGGGATACAAATGCAAAAAATAAATAAATTGAGTGTCCCCTAGTCTTAGTACTTTTCAAAAAGTAAACAATTGATTCACATTTACTCATTCTATACTACTCAGGATTTTGTAGATCTCTATCATATTCCCCCCTAAGCCATTTCTTTTTCAAGCAGAAGAGCCCTAACCTCTTAAGCCTTTCCTCGTATGAGAAGAGTTACATCCCCTTTATCATTTTGGTCACCCTTCTTTGAACCTTTTTATATTCCGTTATATCGTTTTTGAGATACAGCAACCAGAACTGCACACAATACTCAAGGTCTTAATTGCAAGGCTCAGTCCAGAGCCATTCAGCACTCA
This sequence comes from Microcaecilia unicolor, assembly GCF_901765095.1. Taxonomy (NCBI): domain Eukaryota; kingdom Metazoa; phylum Chordata; class Amphibia; order Gymnophiona; family Siphonopidae; genus Microcaecilia; species Microcaecilia unicolor. Next base: position 200,054,202 of record NC_044034.1, read on the forward strand.
TTTCTCCTCCCATTCTGTGCTAAGTAACTTACCTTATAATTCAACATAAATGCCTTTACCCCGCAACATAACAATATAAAAGTTCGTACTGGACATAACCTAACTTTTCCTCCTTATGACCCCCAATGTGTTTACCACACATGATCATTACTTTACCATAACCCCACTTTGTATTTGTTCATACCGCTATTGGCAATCGCCTCTACTGTAAGCCACATTGAGCCTGCAAATAGGTGGGAAAATGTGGGATACAAATGTAACAAACAAATAAATAAATAAATAAAATAGCCTGGTGCTTAAATTACTGAATAGTTATGCCTGCTTGCTAAGTATATGCTCAGTGCTATTCTATAAATGACAATTGCAACTTGCTTAGGGGCCCTTTTACTAAGCAGCATCATAAAGTGGCCTGCGCTATCTACAGCACAAGGCTTTCCTGCGTGCTAAGGTCACTTTTAGCATTGCCGGGAAATGGTTGATTTTTCTATTTCTACAATAATGGCCATATGTTAATTTTCCCATTAGCATGTGGTCATTACTGCATAACCACTTATTGTCACCTATTTTGTAGGTGGTAAGGGCTTACACGCTAGCCATGCACTAATTGGTTAGCACACGGCAATGCAGCTACACCAACCAATTAGTGTGGCACACACCTACTCTTCACCCCAGACCTGCCCCCAGCACTGAAAAATGAAAACTATTTTTTAGCGTGTGAGTAGTGCATGCACATGCAAAAAACTACCATGGGATGCCTGAGCGTGCACCAAGGTAGTGCATTATAACCTGCAGTAAGCACGTGTTAGTACTTACCTCAGCTTAGTAAAAAAGGACCCCTTAGAGCCAGATTCTATATATGGCATTAAAAAATCCATGTGAAAAACATTTCCACCTACGCGTATTCTATAAATGGCGCCTACATTTAGGCAAGGTATATAGAATACACTAAGGGCCCTGTTTACTAAGCAGCATTATAGGTGCGTTAATGTTTTTAATGCATGTTAACCATGTATGTGCCTACAATATCCTTACAGGTGCCTACATGGTTAGGCGCTGTGTAGGTGCACTAAAAACACTAATGCGCTGTGTAGGAGCACTAAAAACACTAACGCACCTTAGTAAACAGGGCTGTAAGTCGATATCCTGGCGCTTAAAACTATGTGCATCCATTTACACCAGTGAAAATGTGGCATAAATCCTGGCACATAGATTTAAGCGCAGATAGCCATATTCTATAACAATGCACATACATTTTTGAACACCCACAAAACACCCATTTCCTGCCCATAACCATGCCTCCTTTTGCCTGCGCGCATTAAAAATTAGGTGCATTGCATTTCAGAATAAGCTTAGGGAGTTGTGTGTGCAAATTCTAATTATTATCAATTAGTGCTCATTATTGCTTGTTAAGTGCTGTTAACAATGTTGGTTGGCTTGGTAAGCCAATTAAGTTACACGTGTTGTTAGTGTGTAAAGGAAAGGGGGCATTTCACATGAGAGGATCCTGGGCAGAACCAACATTTGCACACATAACTTACAGAATACTGTAAGATATGCACTATAGTGCTATTGACATGGCGTTCTGGCTGAGCCTAAATGTAGGCAATATAGATGCCAACTTACGCTAATGTTCTGTAATGGAATCCTCACACCCAGATGCTGCTATAGAATTAGAGTTCAGCATGCTGCATCTGGGCACCTAACTTATGGCATCCAGTTATGCAATTGCCTCATAGGAGAATTCTATAACTGGGTGTCTATAATGAGATGCCCAGAGGGTGCCTGGCAAGAGCCTATTCCAGTGGTTCCCAAACCTGGTCCTGGAGGCACCCCAATGAGTCAGGTTTTTGGGATATCAACAATGAATATTCATGAGAGATATTTGCATGCACTGCCTCCAATGCATGAAAATCTCTCTCATGAATATTCATTGTGGATATCCAAAAATCTGACTGGCTGGGGTGCCTCCAGGATCAGGTCTGGGAACCACTGGCCTATTCTATTAAGGAACGTAGGCACCTATTTTCCTTTTTAGAATATATGCACTTAAAGTTAGGCACTAGAACTTACACCAGTCTTAGAGACATGTGCTAGTGCCCAAGTGGCCCTTTTACAGAGTGGCAGTAAGCCCAATGCGGGCTTACCACTTGCTGTTCTGGGACTACCACCGGCCCAATATGGCTCCCGGCATTAGTCCTGCCCCAAGCATGCCATTTCGGGGGGGGAAAGAAAACCCCCGGAAATGGTTTGTGTGGCAATAACCTGGCAGTAATAGGGCATCACCGTACGCTGCCCGGTTACTATCAGGTTAGTGCGGGAGCCCTTATCGCCACCCGCCCGTAAGGGCCACCCGCTGCATGATTTATCTTACTGCGTGGCCATTTTGGGGGGGGGCTTTTACTGGCTGCAGAAAAAACAGCCCTGGTGTGCGGGAAAAATGGCTACCGCTGCTAACCCAAGGCCTTTTTCCGCAGCTTGGTAAAAGGACCCCTACATGCCAGCGACATTTATTTATTTATTTATTTGTATTTTGTGCACACCTTTTCAGTAGTAGCTCAAGGTGAGTTACATTCAGGTACACTGGGTATTTCCCTGTTCCCGGAGGGCTCACAATCTAAGTTTGTACCTGAGGCAATGGAGAGTTAAGTGACTTGCCCAAGATCACAAGGAGCAGCAGTGGGATTTTAAACGGGCACCTCTTGATGAGTCTCTAACCACTAGGCCACTCCTCCACTCATGCCCATACTTTATAGTATTCTATAAGCCACATACATGAGACTGCCCATGTGTATGCTGTCACATGTACGTGTATAAGCAAATATTTATAGAATCGCACTTACTTATAAATGCCATTATTCTAAACATTTATGTGCATAGCACCTGTGTTATAGAATTACCCCCTTAAGGCATGACTTAGCATGCACTAAGTGTGAGTGGAGGAGTAGCCCAAAGATTAGTGCAGTGGCAAGATGTATTCAGGTAAAAAGGCGAGGGGTGAATGGAAGGAAGGACGGAAGTGTTGAAGGTTGAGAGCTGTGAAGAAGGAGGTGGAAAAAAGAAATGGTGAGGAGGGGGATAGAGAGATGATGAATACAGAGGGAAGACAATGTGCTCCTGTGGTGGGAAGTGGTTTCATAAGGAGAAACAAATTGGGAAGGGATAGTGCCAAGAAGAGCAGGTGTACTGGAGCCATAAGAATAACAGATTTGGTACAGAAATGCTCAGAATAAGCTGAAGGTGGGGGGGGGGGGTGGAGGTTCAGATAGGCTCAGAGCAACTAGGAGGGGGATAGTATAGGTATTAAGAGGTAATAGCCAATAATATAAGATAAATACAATTCAATAATACAAGATAAACATAAGATAAATACAAAATAGGGTAATGCAATATGCAGTAGTAGAAACAGTAGTAGAGAGTAACTAGCAAAAAAGTAAGTAAGACCTGGAAGAACAGTGAGATGAAGATAATGGATAGAAGGCAGCAGCTATCCAAAAACGTTAACTTTGAGCAATTATGAAGGTATATCCATTAAAATTCCAACCCACTCGGTTTGAGCTGTAGGCTGAGACAGAGGATGCAGGCAGGAACAGGTGATGTATACTGCTGTGATGGACCTGAGTATGACATTTGAGGCTGGCATAGAGGCTGGCACAAAATATTTTTAAAGATTTTTTTGAGGGTGGGAGGGGGTTAGTGACCACTGGGGGAGTAAGGGGAGGTCATCCCCGATTCTCTCCAGTGGTCATCTGGTCAGTTCAGGCACCTTTTTGTGACTTGGTCATAAGAAAAACAGGACCAGGTAAAGTCGTCCAAGTGCTCGTCAGGGACGCCCTTTTTTTCCATTATGGGTCAAGGACGTCCATGTGTTAGGCATGCCCAAGTCCCGCCTTCGCTACGCCTCTGACACTCTCCCATAAACTTTGGTCGTCCCTGCGATGGAAAGCAGTTGGGGACGTCCAAAATCGGCTTTCGATTATACCGATTTGAACGACCCTGTGAGAAGGACGCCCATCTTCCGATTTGTGTCGAAAGATGGGTGTCCTTCTCTTCCGAAAATGAGCCTGTTAGTGTGCCTGTGTGGCACTTCTGCCTTGGTTTTTCTGTTTGTCTGTGTGCTAGGGTTAGCACTTCTGATTTAGTTCTTCTGTTTGTCTGTGTGTTAGGGTTAGTACTTCTGCCTGAGTTCTTCTGTTTGTCTTTGTACAAGGGGAGTGGAGGAGTAGCCTAGTGCTTAGAGCACCAGTCGACATCCAGAGGTGGCCAGTTCAAATCCCACTGCTACTCCTTGTGATCTTGGGCAAGTCACTTAACCCTCCATTGCCTCAGGTACAAAATTAGATTGTGAGCCCTCCAGGGACAGAGAAATACCCAGTGTACCAGTGTGCTAGAGCCGGTGGTTGGGAGGAGGGGCTGGTGGTTGGGAGGCGGGGATAGTGCTGGGCAGACTTATACGGTCTGTGCCCTGAAGAGCACAGGTACAAATCAAAGTAGGGTATACACAAAAAGCAGCAAATATGAGTTATCTTGTTGGGCAGACTGGATGGACCGTGCAGGTCTTTTTCTGCCGTCATCTACTATGTTACTATATTTTACTATGTATGTAACTCACCCTGAGCTACTACTGAAAAAGGTGTGAGCAAAATCCAAAATCCTTCAGCTTGTCTGTGTGCTAGTGTTAGCACTTCTGTCTAAGTTATTGCCTGTTCTGTTGTGTGTTTCTGTGGCCATGTGGTCCAGCCTTGAACTCTGCCAAGTCTGCCTCACCTTGAGCGCTGCCTAGTTTGTCTCGCCTAGAGCTCTGCCTAGTTTCCTCTTCCTTCTGCTGTTGTGTTTGGGTTCCCGTTTGGCCTTGTGGCCCACATGAGAGGGCTCTGTGTGCATCGGTTCCAGGTCGGCCTTGCGGCCCATTTGAGTGTTTACTCTTCTGGCTTTAGTTAGTTCTGTCCCTGTGTTCCCTGCCTAGTCCAGTCCTGGTTTGTGTCTTAGTACATCCTGTGTGCTCTGTGCACTTCTGGTCTGTTTCTGCCTGTGTGCTTATTGCACTTCAGTCTGCTCCATTCCTGCTTGTTTAGCCCAGCCCTGGTTGGAGGGTTTTGCCTGCTGCTGCTGTTCGTTGACAGTAGCCCAAGAGCTCACGTTGTTCCTGAGTCCATGACAGTTTGCTTAGAGCCTGGGACCGTGACAATATTTATATGATTACTTTAAATTTGACCTCACTGCAATGTGGAGAGCAGCTGTTTTCATATGCTGATATTTTCGTACTGATTCCTGTCCATTCTAATTGGAATTATTTTGTGCATAGATTAACAGAGATATTAGAACAGGTCAAATGATGTTCTTTGCCTTATCATTGGAAACTTAATACAGAGAAAACAAAGTTTTTGTGGTTTGGTTTAAAGAAAGAGTCTATTCATTCTTCCATTCAGTTAGCTGATGATATGAAATTTAAAACTGATACAACTTTGAGAGTATTGGGTGTGTTGGATTCTGCTCTGAATTTTGAGGCACAAGTAAATATTGTAGTTAAGAAATCATTTTTTAAGTTAAGAGAATTGTGACTGATTCATTCATATTTTTTCAGTAACATTATAGTCCATAGAATCATAAATATTGACAACTTTATATTAAAGGGCAATTTTTAAATTTATTATGTAATGTATGTTATGTAAACCCACTTTGAACCTTAGAAATGAGGGAGTTAGCTGGATAGAAGACTGTAGTAGCATAGCATAACATAACGCTTGCATTAGGAAACTGTGTGCTAAGCTACCAGTACATGGCTCTAACGCATGCTTACTGAATCAGCCCCTTTGATTGTAAGCCCTCTGGGACTAGGAAAATACCTGCTGTACCTGAATGTAATTCATCTTGAAGTACTAATGAAAAGGCATGAGCCAAAAGCCAGTCCAGTTCATTGCATTAAATTGGCTTGTTTGAGTGGGTCTGGATAATTTACTGTTTTCCTAAATACTTTTTTGTTGTTGTATACTTCTTTAGTCATCCCTTTGGACACGGAAAGGTCAGTTTATGAATAAATAATAATTATTATTGAAGTCAATCATTAATGGGACAGCTACTGAATTTCAAGGAACAAGTTTTCCATTATAAATTGTGCAGATTTTCTGCTGAGTTCCAGTGTAAATGCTGAGCATGCTATATCTGTGTTAAAACTTAAACATATAAGTTAGGTGAAGAGTGGCTAAATTTTGCTATTATTTTTATTAATTAAAGGTGCACCTCACCCCACCCAACTATTCCCCCCCCCCCCCCCCCCCCCAATTTAAACCAGATAACTTTAGCTGAACAGTGACTTACACAGCTAAATGTTATCCACGTGGTTGACATCTTCTGCCAACTGCATAAGTCCTTTTGAATATTGGGCTTATTAATAATTTTACCATGCACTATGACAGAAATGAAACACCATCTGCCCCTAAAAAGAAATAAAAGAAAAAGCAAACAGAAAATGAAACAAAATTAAGTATGGGGGATACTCAGCCTGCAGTGCTAATGCTGACTATCACCATCTTTTATACCTGGATATTCAGTTCCAGGCTGTACCTAGATATCAGCACTGAATAACCAGGTGTAAAGTGATTGCCACCACTTATCTGTATACCAGCGACATTTTGACCGGTATCTGGACTTCTCAAATTGGCTTGTTGCTAACTGGGTAACTCTTGGTTCCACCTTAGCTCCACTCCCAGATTGTTCCAGCACTATCTGGATAGTGGCAGAATGTCTGAGAAAATTACCAATTGGCCACAGTAAACGGCGCTTATCCCGGTTAAGAGCCACTCCTACTCAGATACATGCAGCTGAATATCCATCTCTTTGTTACCATGCACTGTTAATCTTGTGGAATATTCAAAAATTCTTTCCAATTAGGAATTTATTATTGTACTAAAGTGGATACTTAATACACTTTAAAGACTGTCAGAGAAAATTCAGCCTGTGAAATATTACTTGCATTTTTACATGGCAGTAAAGGCCTAGTTATTATAGCAGGCTATGGTGATATTTAAGGGCTTTGGGGGAGATTCTATATATGGCGCATCCATTTACACCAATGAAAATGTGGCGTAAATCCCTGCTTTTAGATTTACATGGACTAGGCCATATTCTATCTGCCCAAATTTGGGAACGCCTATGAAAAACCAATTTCCCCACCCATAGCCATGCCCATTTTGAACTGCATGCTTTAGAATTTAGGCGCAGTTCCCATTACAGCATACGCTTGGTGAGTTATGCATGTAAATTCTAATTACTGCCAATTAGTGCTCATTATTGCTTAAGTGCTGTTAACAATGTTGAGTGGCTTGTTAAGCCAATTATATTATGGACATTGTTAAGGAATACGCTTAGATTTAGGCGCGGAACACTAGGCATAATATATAGAATCTGGCAGTTTATTGGGCTCATTTTCAAAAGAGAAAAACATCCAAAAAGTGGCATAAATCAGAATTTGGGCGTTTTTCTCACAAAAACGTCCAAACTGGTATTTTCAAAACCAATTTTTAGATGTTTTTCTATGAAGTCCATCAGAAGTACATTCAAATCACAAGGGGGAGTGTCAGGGGCATGTTAAGGGTAGGATTTGGGCATTCCTAACACTTAGACATTTTTCAGCCATAATGGAACAGAACTAAACCGTCCAAGACTAACACTAAGACATTTTGAGCTAGACCTGTTTTTATAACGAATAAGGCACAAAAAGGTGCCCTAAATGACCAGATGACCACTGGAGGGAATCAGGGGTGCTTCTCCTTACTCCCCCAGTGGTCACTAACTCCCTCCCACCCCCCAAAACTGTGATTAAAAACATTACTTGCCAGCCTCTTTGCCAACCTCAGATGTTATTCTCAGGTCCATTAGAACAGAATGCAGATCACTGGAAAAGTCTAGTGGTGGGTGAGGTGCACTACAGACAGGTGGACCCAGGCACATATCTCTCCCTACCTGTTACACTTGTGGAGGAAACTGTGAGCCCTCCAAAACTCACCAGAAACCCACTCAGGGCCGTGCCAACACGGTAAGCGAGGTAAGCATGGCAGGGGGGCACCACTCTCTGGGGGGCGCCGCCGCACCATGCTCACCTCGCTCGCCCTCCCGCTCCCATTGTTCAACTACTGCCCGCCCTCTTCTCCTCCTCCCCCCAACATCCCTTTTCTTTTTTTTTCTTTTTAAATTTACCTTCGTGGCGGTCCAGCAGTGCAGCGTCAGTGAAGGAGGCGGCGCTCCCGACGTCTCTAGCCTTCCCTTCACTGTGTTCCGCCTTCTTCTGACATCAAGGAAATGATGTCAGAAGAACGCGGAACACAGCGAAGGGAAGGCTAGAGACGTCGGGAGGCGAGCACCGCCTCCTTCACTGACGCTGCACTACTGGACCACCACGGAGGTAAATTTAAAAAGAAAAAACAAGAAAAGGGATGTTGGTGGGAGAGAAGAGGGCGGGCAGTAGTTGAACAATGGGAGCGGGAGGGCAGGGGAGAGACGAGCATGGATGCGAAGGGGGAGGGGAGAAGAGGGTGGGCCAGGCCAACTGGGACATGATGGGAGCGGGAGGACAGAGGAGAGAGGAGCATGGATGCGAGGTAGGGGGGTCATTGAAGGGAGAGAGGGGAATTGCTGGTTAGGGATTAATGGAGGGTGACAGAGGAGCATGGATGGGAGGGGCAGGGCTCAGGGAGAGAGAGGAATTGCTGGATAGGGAATTAGGGATGAATGGAGGGCACAGAGCAGCATGGATGGGAGGGCAGGGCTCAGGGAGAGAGGGGAATTGCTGGAAAGGGATGAATGGAGGGGGCAGGGGACAGAGGAGCATGGATGGGCATGGATTGGGAGGGCAGGGCTCAGGGAGAGAGGGGAATTGCTGGATAGGGATGAATGGAGGGGACAGATGGGCATGGATGGATATGGATTGCAGGGCAGGGCTCAGGGAGAGAGGGGAATTGCTGGATAGGGATGAATAGAGGGGGCAGGGAACAGATAGGCATGGATGAATATGGATTGCAGGGCAGGGCTCAGGGAATTGCTGGATAGGGATGAATGGAGGGGGCAGGGGACAGAGGAGCATGGATGGGCATGGATGGGAGGGCAGGGCTCAGGGAGAGAGGAGAAATTGCTGGACATAGAGGGGAGGGAAGAGTGATGAAGGAGATGAAATGAGGGAAAAGGAAGAGAGGAGAAAAACTGCACATGGATGAAGAAAATAGGCAGAAGCTGAGGACCAGAAATGAAGAAGAAAGGAGGAAAGGAAAGAAATAAATGGAAAGGAAGCCCTGGAAATGGAGTTAAGAGGACAGATAGCAGCAGAATCAGATACTGGGCCAGCATGATCAGAAAAAGAAAGTCACCAGACAACAAAGGTAGAAAAATCATTTTATTTTCATTTTAGTGTTTGGAATATGTCCACTTTGAGAATTTACATCTGCTATCTTATTTTGTAATGTATAGCAGTTTGTTTCTAAGAATATTGCTCACAATTCCTGTCAGTGTGGCAAGTGGTGAGCGATCATTTTCACGGGGGGAGGAGGGGGGCGCCGCCGCCGCCATCTGATAGTCTGCAGGGGAGGCGCCAGAGACCCTAGGCACGGCCCTGAACCCACTGTACCCACATATAGGTGCCCCCTTCACCCATACAGGCTATGGTAGTGGGGTTTGGGGGGCTCAGCAGACAAGATAAGGGAGCAATGGAAGATGTGTACCTGAGTGCATTTTGTGAAGTCCACTGTAGTGCCACCTAGGTTGCCCTATTGCATTCCTGGGATGTCTGGGGGGCCAGTCTACTAAAAATGCTGACTCCTCCTACATCCCAATGGCTTGATTTTGTGCATTTTGCACTTGGATATTTTTTGTTTGAAAATGTGGACTAAAAAAGAAAACATCCAAATCACAAAACCTTGTATTTTTCGTTTTTGAAAATGATCTTCTTTCCTATTCAGAGTTTGGACGTTTTCTGCAAAACATCCAAAGTCGGACTTAGACGTCATATCGAAAATGCCCCTCCACGTCTGGGATTTTATAGTTCAGGATTTATGTGTTAGATGACACTTTGGATTTTATTCTGGAGCTGTTTCACTTGATTGATTTGTCCTAATATATTTTATGCTCGTAAATCGCTTTAGCCATTTCTGTAGCGGCAATGAATAAATTTGAATAAATACATACATATTAGATAACAGCCCCTCACCTTCTCAGCATTCCTCCATTATCCTAGCACAAATATTTACACACTCGCATTTTGTTCTCCTAATTACTTTTTTCTCCTTCTGTCCCTGGACTGCCCTGCAATATTTTAGTGCGTTTGCCTGTTATAGCAAGGTGCCTTTGTGAAATGTTTGCATGAAATTTGTTACTTGAAATAACACTTCTTCCCTTTTCTATATTGTCAAACATCCCACATTTGTATAAATTTATTTATTTGTTGCATTTGTATCCCACATTTTCCCACCTTTTTGCAGGCTCAATGTGGCTTACAGTATGTCGTAGTGGCGATCGTCATTTCTGGAATGAGAAATACAAGTAGTATTGCATTAAGTACATAGATGGTAGAGTAAATTATAAATTAAATTACATAATCAGTTCATTTCGGCGTGAGAAATAAGGTGGTGGTGTATTAACATTCGTTAGTCATAGAGTTACTGAAGCAGTCACGTATAGAGAGTTTTGTCTAATTCTGGAAGAGTTTCATTGTCTAATATTTAGGATGTATCATTGTGGTATGCCTTTTTGAACAGGTTGGTTTTTAGTAATTTTTGGAAGATTGTTAGGTCGTGCGTTGTTTTTATGGCATTTGGTAATGCATTCTATAGTTGCCTGCTAATGTAGGAAAAGTTGGATGCGTATGTTGATTTATATTTAAGTCCTTTGCAACTGGGGTAATGGAGATTCAGGAATGTGCGTGCTGACCTTTTTGCGTTCCTGGTTGATAAGTCTATGAGGTCTGACGTATATAAATGACTCCAGAGATGAAATTGGAAGAATGTCTCGGAAATTCCCAAATTCTTGATTATATATTTTCTTTTATACATTGCACTTTATGAAAAGTAGCTGCTATTTTGATGTCAGCCACTTTGAGTTGATAAGACAGGCTATAAATGCATTAGAATACAGAACATAAGTAAAGAAAAGCAGGTGCCCATGTTGATGAGGTCATGTACCCAGAGAGTGATCATGTGGGTGGAGAGGATGGTTGAATGTGTGATCAAACTGGGATGAGTGTGAAGGGGAGGGGGCAAAAGTACATGAATGAAGAGAAATGAGCATGTGAACTAGAGGACAAAAGCAAGTGAGTGTACCCTGCATGGGATTAAGTCTATGAGGAGAAGTGCAGAATTAAGCAGGGGCGAGCAATTGCCAGGTGAGGAAGCAGCAGAGACTTCAGAGTCCCCATCCTCCTCGGAACCAACAGCTTGATGTGAGGAAAACTCTGGGATGCTCTATAATATCACAACAGTTGTTCAGAGTGCTTCCACAAATAGCCAGGTGCCATGCAGGAAGAAAGATGGATACTCTGCTAGAATACATCTATGACAGGCAGCTGGGACCACTCTAATTCAAGTTTCCTGCTTTGAAAATTTTTATTGCACACAGTCTTGATAGTTATCTCAGGAAAGCTTTGTTTCCTGGAATGCAGAAATTCATTGTTTACCAGTGATGTAATATATCATGTGTTTATATGATGGACAGGTTTTTGTATTCAAACAATGCACGAGTGTACATCATTCATTTTTAATGGATATCCTACATGTGTTATGGCCATTACATTATTAATACGTGCTACAAATTATGTGTTTTAGAGTCTTAATGGGAGAAATACCTGAGGACATCAGATCCTTAATGAGGAATGGTGAGAATCAAAACCCGAGACCACCAGAAACAAGCGGCTCAGATAAAGAAGCAAGGGCAGAGGTTGCATTTTAAAGCAGCACCATTCCCAGTGTGCCTCAGATGACCAGGCTACCAGTTTTCAGTCTAATTCTTTACATTGTTCATGCTATTTTTCTTGTTTTGACTCAACAGCTTCTCCTTTGAGCTTCCAGTTCAGGAAGAACCACGAGTGGGATCTAGAGCTATAAACCTTCATTTTATTTGGATTTTGCTCACATCTTTTCCAGTAGTAGCTCAAGGTAACGTGGAGGGGCATAATCGAACGCGAACGCCTATCTCCATGGGCGTCTATGTCCGAAAATGGGTACGTGAAGAAGCGGGACAGACCGTATTATCGAAAAAATGGACGTTTTTCAGCTGGGCATTTGTTTTTTTTTAGCAATAATGGAAACTAAAAACGCCCAGCTCAAAAACGTCCTAATCCGAGCCATTTGGTCATGGGAGGGGCCAGGATCCGTAGTACACTGGCCCCCCTGATATGCCAGGACATCAACTGGGCACCCTAGATGTCAGTGCGGTGGACTTCAGAAAAAGCTCCCACATGCATAGCTCCCTTACCACGGGTGCTGAGCTCTCAACCCCCCTCCCCCAAATCCCACTACCCACAAATGTACAACACTACCATAGCTCTTAGGGGTAAAGGGGGCACCTACATGTGGGTACAGTGGGTTTTGAAGACCTCCCATTTACCAGCACAAGTGTTACAGGTAGGGGGGGATGGGCCTGGGTCCACCTGGCTGAAGTGCACTGCGGTACCCACTAAAAGTGCTCCAGGGACCTGCATACACGCAGGCCTCTAGGACTTGTTGCTGCTATATAACATTGGCACACCAGTTAACACCTGAAGACTAATCTCTCCGAAAACGTCTTTTATTGGAATAAGCACGCTTACTCACAGTTAACTGCAGATCAGAGGTTGTGCCCCACTGGCAACGAGTCTCCCTGATACTGAGATGAGCAGTAGGTCAGAGCTGGCAGAATGGTGTACAATGCCCTCTTTCAGCCACATTCAAGGTAAGAACTAAGTTCTGTAACATGGCTAACACGTGAAAGGGATCTAAAACTGGCTTACAAAAATAGCCACTATCTCATGGACTACCGGAAACAAAACAGGGCACACTCTGACCCAGTAAGCAGAGGGAAAAGCACCATGGGAGTAGAGCCTACCAACTACCAACATCGTGAGCATGTAACACAAGCTAGTGGAATCACGGAGCCCAATACCCTACACCCACCACAATGCATTGCTGATGTGACTCTGCAGTGCCCTTAACAGAAAAGGTGTCACACTCACCCGAGAGCCACATCAGAACCAGGGAAAGGCTGTCAGAGGATAGAACACATTCTGCTGCCATGGAGGTGGGTACGGCATTTGAGGCTGGCATAGAGGCTGGAAAAAAGTTTTTAAAGTGGGTTTTTTTGATGGGAGGGGGTTAGTGACCACTGGAGGAGTCCAGGGAGGTCATCCCCGATTCCCTCCAGTGATCATCTGGGCAGTTGGGGCACTTTTTTGGGACTTGTTCGTGAAAAAAAAGGGTCCAAAAAAAGTGACCCAAAATCGCGGTCAAAACGCCTTTTTTTTCGATTATCAGCTAAAGTCGCCCATCTCTCCTTGGCCGATAACCATGCCCCAGTTCCGCCTTCACCACGCTTCCGACATGCCCCCGTCAACTTTACCCATTTCCGCGATGGATTGCAGTTGGAAACACCCAAAATCGGCTTTCGATTATACCGATTTGGGCGCCCACGGGAGAAAGACGCCCATCTCCCGATTTGGGTCGCAATATAGGCATTTTTCTCTTTCGATTATAAGCAGGATAGTAACATAGTAGATGATGGCAGAAAAAGACCTGCACGGTCCATCCAGTCTGCCCAACAAGACAACTCATATGTGCTACTTTTTGTGTATACCCTACTTTGATTTGTACCTGTGCTCTTCAGGGCACAGACCGTATAAGTCTGCCCAGCACTATCCCCGCCTCCCAACCACCAGCCCCGCCTCCCAACCACCAGCTCTGGCACAGACCGTATAAGTCTGCCCAGCACTATCCCTGCCTCCCACCACCGGCTCTGGCACAGACCGTATAAGTCTGCCTAGCACTATCCCTGCCTCCCAACCACCAGTCCCGCCTCCCACCACCGGCTCTGGCACAGGTGACTTACATTCTGTTTCATTGGCTATTTCCCCATTCCTGTAGGGCTCACAATCTAAAAGGGCAATTCTACACCTGCGTACATGCAGTTATTTGCACCTTGGGTGGATAAATGCACAAAAAAAGCACCACTTACATACATATGCTCTATTCCAGGGGAGAGCAACCTCAGTTGTGTTTTAAAGATTTCCACAATGAATATGCATGACATCTATTTGCACACAATGGAAGCAGTACATGCAAATCAATCTCATGTATATTCATTGTGGAAATCTTGAAAACTGGACTGGGTTGTGGCCCTCAAGGACCAAGGTTATCCACCCCTGGTCTATTCTACAAGATAGTGCATGTGCTATAGTGGTAACTGCAAGCTTCATTTCTAATCTTGTATTTGGTTATCTTTTTGTGTGGTCCCATGTCCACTTCTTAGAGGCAGTGGGATTGTAGCACAATAAGACAACACACAGATGTGGCTTGGAAAAGGGTATTTTATATAGAAACTAGTGGAAAAGGCCCGTTTCGAAAAGAAATGAAACGGGCGCTAGCATGTAGTTTGTTTTTCTGTTATTTTTGTCTGTTGTAGACAGCATTTTTTTTGTAAAAAGTTGTATTTGTATTGTAATTCTTAGTAACATTTTTTACATTTCATAGTAAACAATATGTTTTGTATAATGTTTGTTACAATCATGTAAAAGGTGTCTTTGTTCTGGTACATAAATGTTTTTTTACAAATGCAAGAGAACAGATATATAGTGTTGAAAACATAATATACATATGTCCATCTGTAAATATCAGTTTTGTAAGGAACATGGGAAGTTTGTGAAATGTTTTTATAATAAGTTCTTAGATTTGTAACATTTCCTTGTATACAATATTTTTTGTATAAATTTTGTTACAATCAGGAAAAAGGTGTCCTTGTTGAGGTCCGTCAATGACTTTGACAATTGCATCAGAAGAGTTCTTTACTCTTGAAAAGGCAACATAGAGTTGTCCATGTGTAAATACTGGTTCTGGAAGGAAAATCCCAACTTTGTCAAAAGTTTGTCCTTGTGACTTGTTAATGGTCATTGCAAATGCCAATTTCACAGGGAATTGTCTTCTACATAGTATAAATGGTAGGTCTGTGTTTGATGGTGCCAGGTCAATACGTGGTATGAAGACAGTACTGCCAGCACTTGATCCACTCAGTACTTGACTAATGATAAGGTTGTTTTTCAAGTCTTTGACTATTAGGCGAGTTCCATTACATAATCCTTTTTTTGTGTTTAAATTTCTGAGTAGTATAATTATTGCACCAATTTTTAAATCTAGTTTATGTGGTGGCATCCCAGTAGGAGTTTGTTGATGAAGAAATTCCACAGGATATAAGTGTTGTTGTTCTTCTGTTGAGTCATTTATGGAATCGGTACTTAAGTAAGCTATTGTGTTTCCTTGTAAGATATTGAGAACGTCGTCATTAATTTTGTCTGCATGTGTATTTTTTGGGCAAAGAATAGTCTTTTGTGCAAAGTTTTCAACTGTGTCTGCAGCAATTGAGTGTCCAAAAACAGCTTCTACTATATCTGTGTAACAAATGTGCTGATCAGGTATTTCAATCATATCTTGGAAACCATTTGGACATGGTAGATTGCCATTAGCTAAATCCATGAGCCAGTTGTTGTATTGTGGATCTGTACAGCGTACGTTGTTGTGTAATTTAAGTATGTGAAATTGTTTCCATAGTTTATTAAATTTAATACTTGATTCAATAATGTGTGTTCGATTAGCATGTGGTACGACTGGTAGAGTTTGTCTGAAATCTCCACCTAGTAGAAGAACTTTTCCCCCAAATGGTTTGTCATTCTTCATGATGTCTTTAAGTAGTGTATGTACAGCAGAAAGTGCCATTGTGGGAGCCATAGTAGATTCATCCCAAATTATTATGTGTGCATCTCTAAGGATTGAAGCATTATTGGAGTTTAATCTGATAGTTGATGTTGAGTTTTCAAGTAGAGGAACTGGTAATTTAAATTGTGAATGATAAGTTCGTCCTCCAGGAAGTAAGTTTGCTGCAATTCCTGTTGATGCAACGGGAAGTGCGATTTTACCTTCTCCTCGGATGGTACTGAGGATAGTTTTATATGTATAAGTTTTGCCAGTTCCTGCTGGGCCATCTAAGAAAAAGCAGTTGTTGGATTGTTGTTTGTCATTGCATGCAGAAAGTATAGTTTTTAAAACTTCTTGTTGGTCATGGTTTAAGTTTTGTTGCATTATTTCTGCGTTATGCTTTTCTTCTGCAGCTTTGAATGCAAGGGTAGGATCTTCAATCTTCTGTGTTATTTTTGGTAAGCCGAAGTGTTGTAGGTTTTTGCCATGTGTTTGAAAAATACTTTGTATTTTAAGAAGGCATAATTGTTCACAAACAGTGCATTCTTGTGTGCATCCATGCATATGTGTAAAATCTTCTAGCATAAAAGTTTTATATTTTTCATAAATTTGTAAAGCATTACATGGTGCTGCAAAAACACAAATGTATGCAAAAACTTCACGTATTTGTTGGGGCATGCTGCATGTGACAGCGTCGTCTAATGTGTTTTCCCACACAGCTTCATCATGAATGAGTCCCATTTTTTTTGCTGCATCTTGGAATGTATTGTAGACAATATTTTGAACAGTTTTTAAGTCTTGAAAACACTTAGCACCAGGTTGGTGTAGTAGAATTAGTCTTAGGCAATAACGTTCGGGATCTGAAGGTAAATTAACTGCATACATCCTGCCAATTGTTTTATTGTTTTCAGTTTTTCTCTGTTTCCACTGTCGTTGTTTTTTGTTGAAGGTATAGTACATAGGAATATCAATGTATAAAATGCTGTTTGCAGGAGGATGTTCAGCATTAAGTTTAAACCATGCTGTTAAAGTAGTGTCCTTTGTTTTAGCTGTTTCTACTGCAATGGTAATGTTTTTTGGATGGAAAACAATGCTTTGTTCATCTGGCAAGTGTACTTCTAATCTCTGGATAGTGTGTGTTTGGTGATGCATTTCAAATGCATTAAGTCGCCATGCAGCTTCAGGAGCAGTAACATATCTTGAGTCTGTGAAGGTTTTAATTTCATCGTGTTGTGAAGTTTTGTGCTCTGTGATGAGGACATTAGCACAATCATGTCCTTTATACACATATTTGAAAAGGTATTTGACACTTTTAATAGATGCACAGACTTCTACATTTATATGTGAATTGTATTTGAGTAGTAAGAAAGGGTTGTAGGGGACTACCCAACTGTTATTAATGATTTTTCCATGTGAAAGTGTACCAACACCATTATCTCTTCGACGGTATTTAGGGTATCCATCACAATTTTGAATAGTTTCATTTTGAAAGGATTTGGGGAATTCTTTTGAGCACTTTCCAGAAACCATGCATGGTAAATTTAAGGTGGTGTTATTGCAGGGGCCATGTATCATATGTTTTGCAACAATAGAATGGAGACGTGGGAATTTTTGTATGTCAGGTATTTCTGCACAAACGATTTTATCAATTAACTCTGTTGTTTTAGGCTTGTGCTCTTCTGCTAAGATGAGTAAAATATGTGCATGAGGTAATCCACGTTTTTGAAATTCTATGACATGTATTTTTGCAAGAGGGATACCAAGTATGTGTTCTTTGCATATGTCTTGTAGTAATTGTTTGAGTTTTAAATGAAAGACTCTTGCCAATAAGTCTGGTCGAAATTCTGACGTTTGTCCTTTATGTAGGTTTTCAGTAATTTCTTCCCATTTAGGGTTGCATGTCATAGTAATAAATAGATCTGGTTTTCCATATTTCCGAACTATGGCCATTGCATCTTGATAATTTTGATGCATATTTCTTGGGCTTCCTGAAAATGTTGATGGTAAAATGAATGGCTGTCCTGGAGTAAATTGTGGATCTGTATTTTCACTGGCAAGGTGGTCCATTAATCCTTTGTATTTTTCAACTCGTAAAAGTTTTTGGTTTTGTCTAATATAATTTAGTCTGTTGGCCTCAGTTTTAATATAGGCATCCACAAAGTACTGTTGGGTTAGTTTTCCAGCTGAAAGGAAAGGATTGAAATCCTCTCTGATAGCAAAACGGTATCCATAGTACTGCATTTGTGTTACTCTAATTCTGGTTTTTTTTTCTTTGTTGCGCATGTTCCTGAGACATTCAGGTTGTTCAGACAAAGGAATATTTATCCCCCAGCTCTGATCTCCATATGGGAATAGTAACGGATATACCATAGGTTCAAGGTTTGGATCTAACACACTTATTTCAGTTTGATTTGTTTGTTTTTCTGTGTTTCGGCAGTGTATTATCAGATCTCGATGTAAAGGAGGCTCACCTTCTGTGTTTTGAAAAATGAAAGCAACCTCATTGGCTCTGGGTGCATTGTATCGGCGTGGATCATGTTTCCGATCTTGGACAATGGCCATAGAAATTCTAGGTGGTTCTATTGTTAGTCGTTGTGCTTCTGCTATACTTTCATTCTCTACTTCATATAGCATTTTACAGGCGTCAGCAAAAGGATTTTCAGATGCCATAAAGTTGCTTAATTGTGTCATTAATTTTTCATGGATGTGTGCATTTGGTAAGATTTGTAGTCTTTGAAGAGCTGCTTCGTCTGGATCTAGAATATATAATTGAGCAAACTGTCTTTGTTTCTCATTGTCTGGATGCAGTGATCCTGTTCTATGGTAAATAGTGCCATTGATTCTAAAGCAGTAAGGGCCATATCCAGGTGGAGGTGAAATGTTAGCTCCCATAGATGCAAAGGCTAAGGAACTATTAATGGAGCGAATATTTTCAAAGAAATTTTTAGAATATTGATGTTCCCCAGACAGAAGCTGCTGTATAAGTTCATTAGATCTAATAGGTGGAAGATATACTTTTCCCTTACTACAGCACTTTGTAAAGAAGTTGTCAGAAGGTCTTTCATTGTTGAAATGTTTAGCTTTGCAAAAAATACATATAGCGTTCATTAGACCACAACTGTAGTATGGAGTGTTGTTCTCATTTACACAGTCCATTACTGCAATTCCTTTGTTTGAAGTTGTAGAATGTGTCGTGACTGTTGGGTGTGCTAAATCTTGTGGTTTTTCTGTAGCTGTTAGTCTCTTTTTGTGTTTGTATGCTTTTCTTGTTCTATTTCTTGGTGTTCTTTTTTTTTGTTTTTGTATGTATTTCTGTTGTAGTGTTTTCCTCATGTAGACGTGGTTTTTTTTTATTTTTTAAAGCTGCACGCCTTTTTCGTTGTGCTTCTGTTTTACTTTTCGTACGGTTAGTCTGTTCCTCATCAGTTAATGTTGTAGTATTTGTTTTCATGGACCTTTTGCTTGTAGTAGCTTGTTCAGTTAAATCTGCATTTTTCTGCTGAGTGACAGTAGCACATGTTTTTGTTAAGGGTGTAGTTATTCCATCTTTAAGTTGTAGAAAATCTTGATTACTTATTGTTGTTATATTCTGTTGTCTTGACCTTTTCCTTGCAGTTGGTTGTTCACTTAGATGTGCCTTTTCCTTCTGGCTCATAGCCGCACGCCTTTTTTTTTGAGCTTCTGCTGTTTTTTGTTTAAGTTCTGTCAAGTGTTCAGTACTAAGTGCTGATAGATTTTCTAATCTTGACCTTCTCCTTGCAGTTGCTTGTTGACTTAGATGTGCCTTTTGGTCGTGGCTCATAGAGGTACGCCGTTTTCTTTGAGCTTCAGTTTTGTGTTCTTTACGTTCTTTCACTTGTTCAGCAGTTAATTTTGTTATATTTAGTATCCTGATACTTTTGCTTCTAGTGGCTTGATGTATCTTCTCATCCTCAGTTAAAGCTGCACGCCGCTTTTGTTGTGCTTCAGCTTTTTTGCGTTTACGTTCTGCTACTTGTTGAGGAGATATTTGTTTGATATGTTGTTTAGTGCGCCTTTTCCTTTTAGTATCTTCTTCATATTCTTGTACTTGTTCATCCTCACTTAGAGGTACATGCCTTTTCTGTGGTGCGTGAGATGTTTGTTGATGTTGTGTCTGGTGTTCCTCAGTTATTATAATATTTCGTATAGTTGATTGCTTCATTTCATGGTGTTCTGTAGTTTCACATGTGTTTTTCTTCTGAGTGTGAGTAGGCAGTGTTTTTCTTATTTTTTTCTTAGTATCCTGTTCAGGAGGGGTTATTTTTTTTTGATAGGTGTGATCTGCATATTTACTACAACTGGCAGTCTGTGAGGTTTTTGGTTCTGTAGTATCCATATCCAGTGAGAGTGCTGTATGAAACTGTATATGAGAAATAATGTTGACAGTGAGATGCACAGTTTTTCTTTGAGAGATAGATGCTGTGTTTCAGAGAGTGAATGAGGAATCACTGTTTCTCTGTCAATCTGTCAGGCAGGTTATGGTTTTTCTGATATCCTGTTTTATAAATCACTGTCTGCTATCTGTCGGCTGTATGTATGGTTCAGATGACAACAAAGTGTAGATGAAAGGCTCAGTGGAATTCTGTGTTTCTGAGTATCCTGCTCGCTGTATGTCCAGTGTTCTGAAAGAAATGAAGGGGGGGGGGGGGAATGTAAGTTAGCATGTGAGGTCAATTGTGTATTAAAGTGAAATATTATGACAGAGTATGTATATGATTGATGGTAAGTATGTAGCAGTATGTGTGACACAGAGTCTGTATATGTGACACACACAGTATGTGAGAGAGACAGCAAGTATCTTGAAAGACACAGAATGTGTGAGCTCCAGAGAAAGAGTGGTTGTGAGAGAGAGTGTAAGAGACAGTAGTTGTGAGAGAGAGAGTGTAAGATAGTAAGACAGAGTATGTGTTCGTGTGTGAGTGAGAGAAAAATATGTTGAACTTAAAGGTCACAGTTTGTGTGAATAGTTTTATTTCCCCCAATGCATGTGTGCCCATCAGTTTGTCTCCCTTTGTATTTGCTTCATGTTGTCCACCAACCTCCATACCTGTTAGTAGAGTGTATGAGAGTAGTTGATGTGCGTAGTCTGCTTCACAGTGTCAGTGTAGTGAGGTGTCTTGTTGGTATCCTGTTACTTGTGACATTTGGTAACACCGTCCTAGTTCTCTCTGTACGCTGTTCTGAAACAAATGAAGCAGACAGTATTGAAATTATGTAATTAGAATAAAATGTAAAATGGAATAGCTATGGAGCAGTAAATATGAGTGACAGAAAGTGAGATTAAATAGATAGTGAGTGTGTTTGTTTTTCAGACCTGGGGGGGGGGGGGGGGAGTGTGTGAGGAGGGGTGAAGTGGATTTCAGGTTGATTATGAATGTGTGTCAGAAAGAGGGTGACATGGTTTATAGTTGTACTGTATTTGTTTGGTGTCGTTTGTTTTTGGAGGGATAAGGTGTGGTGAAAAGAGTTTGTGTGAGAAAGTGAGTGTTGCAGAGAATTGCAGAGGGCGGCGGAGGGTTGTGAGAAACAGAGTTTGTGATAGAGAGAGAGATTGTCCATGGATCCATACCGTGCATCAGTGTTTGCGTGTGAGATTGGCAAGGGGGTGGTGGGATGATAGATCAGTGTGTGTGTGTGAGACAGAGTATGATAGGCTTGATGTTTGTTTAGGGCAAAGTGAATAAAAAGAGTTTGATTGTGTTCAGTGGTTTTGGCAAAAATGTTAAATGTATCTGATGGGAATTATGTATGAAAGTGTAATTTTAGCAGAGAGTATGTATGTGAGTGTGAAAAAGTATGTGTGACACAATGAATATATATGTCAGAGAGACTGACTGTATGTGTCAGATAAAGAATATGTGTGAGAGACAAAGTGTGTCTGAGAATGTAAGGTGGGAAGACACAGAGTGTGTGTTTATGTGTGAGACAGACAGAATCATTTTCAATTTGGTAATCACAATTAGTCTGATTTATTTCCCCCAATGCATGTGTGTGCATAAGTTTGTCTCTGCTTCTGTCCTGTGCACCTTTCACCATGTAGCTCCATACCTGTTAGTAGACTGTGTAACGGCAGTTGGTATCCATATTCTGGTTGAGAGTATCAGTATAGTCAGATGTGTTACGCGTTTCCTGTGATGTTGCTTATTTGGTGAGAGTGTGCTTCTTTTCTGTGTCTGTAGTTCTGAGAAAAATGGGAGGGGGTAGAATTGAAATCATCACGTACTGTCAATTTAATATTGAAGTAAAAAGTTTAGAATGAGTAAATATCACTGGTAGAAAGTGAATGTGTGTGAAACAGATATTGAGTGTGTGAGTGAGACAGGGTGGTGAAGAAGAATTTTAAAGTGGATTGGTGCATGAGTGTCTGTGTGTGCGTATCACAGAGAGAATGTAACAGAGTGAATGGATTTTTACAGGGAGGAGGTAGCAGAGAGCTTGGAGCGTGGTCAGTGTTGGTTTGAGCTTGTGTTACATGTTTATAGGGGTGCTATTTGGAGTTCCTTTAGTGTGGTTTGTGTTTTAGAGCGATGAGGTGAAGTGGAATGAGTGAGTGTTTTAGAAAGTGAAGAGGGTGCTTCAGCAGTGCTTTCGGGTTGAAGGAGGCAGGGAACAGAAATTGAACGTGTGATAAATGGTGTGTACATATCCATATTATACAGGATTATGTGTGTGAGAGATCAGAAAGGGGGAAGGGGAGTAGGTTTGGACTTTCTTTAGGAGAAAGGCACATGTAGGTTTCATAGAGTGTGTTGTCTCAGAATATAAAATTTATCTTCTATTGACTATCATGTATTAAAGTGACATGTTAGAATACAGTATGTATGTGAGTGATATAAAGTTTGTGTGAGACACTGATTGAGTGTGTGTGAGATAGAGAATGAGTATATGTGCTACAGACACTATAAGTGACAGAGATAGTGATTATGTGTGAGACAGAGACAGTGTGTGTCAGATACAGAGAGAGTGAAACCTATATGAGACAGACTATAAGATAGCGAGGATCTGTTTGTGTGTGTGTAAGAGACAGAGTAAGAATTTGAATTTGGATGGACTGGAATCCTGCATGAGTGTGTATATGTGTGACAGAGAGAGTGTGAAAGGCTTGATGTTTGTTCATGAGGAAGTGAGAGTATTTTCCCTATAAGGTAAGTAGGTGTTAAGACACCTTAGGTTTTGTAGAGAAATTGTATCCTACCTTGAAAACTGCTGCATAGACAAACGTCTGTGGTGAGGTGGGGGGATGGGGAGGGGAGTTAGTATTTCACGTAAAGGTAATGACACAATGCTTGTGGCATGCAGCACCAAAGTCCTGGACAGACACAGCGGCATCTGCATTATACTGTGAGTGGCATTGCATTAGGTTCTTCAAGTGTTATGGTGCTACTTGTTTTGCCTTCTGCTACTCTGGCATTGCTGCAATGGAAAAACTACAAATGAACAATTAAAGAAAGCAGTCATGTCCATAGCTGCCAGAAAAAAGATAAATTAAGTGGCATACTGAACAGTCCAGGTGTTACCCACAGCCAGCAGAAGGTGATTCATAGTTTTTCAGTGAGATTCCATTTTCTTAATGAACATAGGTGATGGTACATGTTTGGCCTTGTAGTTCAGTAGCATTGCTGTAGTGAAGTAACAGAAACTGACAAAATTAAAGAAAGCATTTATGTCCATACTTCCCATAAAAAACATAAAGAAATTAGCATTGTGAACAGTTGTTGCGTGACCCATAGCCTGGAGAAGGTGGCTCATACTGTTACAGTCACATGCTGTTTGGTTTCTGAAGTTTGCTGCTGGCGCTTGTTTCACCTTGTGCTGCACAACCATTGCTGCAGTGGGGAAAGTAAAACTGAAGTATAGAAACCATTAATTTGTATAACTCCCATTGGAATCAAATAAATTGGTATAGTAAACAGTCCTGGTGTGACCAGCAGCCAGCAGGAAGTGGCTCATAGTGTTTGAGTCACATGGCATTTCATTGGTGAAATTAGCTGGTGGCACATGTGTGACATTCTTGAGCTGTAGCATTGCTGTACTGAAAAAAATGAAATTCAATAATTAAAGAAAGCATTCATGTGCATAGGTGTGATTGGAAACAGAAAAAAACTGCCATAGTGAAGAGTTGTGGTGTGAGGTACAGCTTTGGCTTCTTGAGCTGTAGCATTGCTGTAGAGAAGAAACTAAAAAGAAACAATGAAAGAAACCATCTATGTGCATTAGTTACATAAAAATTACCAATCAACTCCCATATTGAACATGTTTAATGGTATTATAATTGCATTGTACATATAAGATAGTGTCCATTAAAATGGTGAATATGTAATATACAGTGGGGGAAATAAGTATTTGATCCCTTGCTGATTTTGTAAGTTTGCCCACTGACAAAGACATGAGCAGCCCATAATTGAAGGGTAGGTTATTGGTAACAGTGAGAGATAGCACATCACAAATTTAATCCGGAAAATCACATTGTGGAAAGTATATGAATTTATTTGCATTCTGCAGAGGGAAATAAGTATTTGATCCCCCACCAACCAGTAAGAGATCTGGCCCCTACAGACCAGGTAGATGCTCCAAATCAACTCGTTACCTGCATGACAGACAGCTGTCGGCAATGGTCACCTGTATGAAAGACACCTGTCCACAGACTCAGTGAATCAGTCAGACTCTAACCTCTACAAAATGGCCAAGAGCAAGGAGCTGTCTAAGGATGTCAGGGACAAGATCATACACCTGCACAAGGCTGGAATGGGCTACAAAACCATCAGTAAGACGCTGGGCGAGAAGGAGACAACTGTTGGTGCCATAGTAAGAAAATGGAAGAAGTACAAAATGACTGTCAATCGACAAAGATCTGGGGCTCCACGCAAAATCTCACCTCGTGGGGTATCCTTGATCATGAGGAAGGTTAGAAATCAGCCTACAACTACAAGGGGGGGAACTTGTCAATGATCTCAAGGCAGCTGGGACCACTGTCACCACGAAAACCATTGGTAACACATTACGACATAACGGATTGCAATCCTGCAGTGCCCGCAAGGTCCCCCTGCTCCGGAAGGCACATGTGACGGCCCGTCTGAAGTTTGCCAGTGAACACCTGGATGATGCCGAGAGTGATTGGGAGAAGGTGCTGTGGTCAGATGAGACAAAAATTGAGCTCTTTGGCATGAACTCAACTCGCCGTGTTTGGAGGAAGAGAAATGCTGCCTATGACCCAAAGAACACCGTCCCCACTGTCAAGCATGGAGGTGGAAATGTTATGTTTTGGGGGTGTTTCTCTGCTAAGGGCACAGGACTACTTCACCGCATCAATGGGAGAATGGATGGGGCCATGTACCGTACAATTCTGAGTGACAACCTCCTTCCCTCCGCCAGGGCCTTAAAAATGGGTCGTGGCTGGGTCTTCCAGCACGACAATGACCCAAAACATACAGCCAAGGCAACAAAGGAGTGGCTCAGGAAGAAGCACATTAGGGTCATGGAGTGGCCTAGCCAGTCACCAGACCTTAATCCCATTGAAAACTTATGGAGGGAGCTGAAGCTGCGAGTTGCCAAGCGACAGCCCAGAACTCTTAATGATTTAGAGATGATCTGCAAAGAGGAGTGGACCAAAATTCCTCCTGACATGTGTGCAAACCTCATCATCAACTACAGAAGACGTCTGACCGCTGTGCTTGCCAACAAGGGTTTTGCCACCAAGTATTAGGTCTTGTTTGCCAGAGGGATCAAATACTTATTTCCCTCTGCAGAATGCAAATAAATTCATATACTTTCCACAATGTGATTTTCCGGATTTAATTTGTGATGTGCTATCTCTCACTGTTACCAATAACCTACCCTTCAATTATGGGCTGCTCATGTCTTTGTCAGTGGGCAAACTTACAAAATCAGCAAGGGATCAAATACTTATTTCCCCCACTGTATCCCCATGGTATGGTTTTGTTTTTTAAAGGTTTTTTTTTACACATATATAGCTGACAGAAAAGTTTCTTTTAATGTATGTAGTTGTGTTTAGTAACGTTATTATTGTTAACAGATGTATACTTTAGCAGACATTCATTTGTTTCAGTACTGGTAGTGGTGGTCAAAATGGCTGCCTATAACAGGGTTGAAAGTAATGGTGCAGGAAATAACAGTGAAGCAGCAAAGGTGTAGAAACAGAAATAAATGAGGGTAGAGGCGTGCAAGCAGATGAGCAAGTAAAGGTTCGTTTGTTGTTGTCGGTGGGCATTTTAGCAGTGCAATGATTAGTAGATGGTGAAACGTATAATCAAAATGGCGGGTGAAATACCGGGAATGAGTGCAGATGAGTAGAAGCAGAGGAAAGCAGTATATTTGTTTGTTAGACGCTTTATTCTGAATTGCGGACACAGAAAGCAGCAAGAGGGTGAAGCAGAGGGGGAATTACGGTGAGAGAAAAGATCAAGAAGTTGGTAATACCTTGTTTTAATTTTTGAAAAGTAAGTCCGTGTAGATGAGTGTACATGAGTAGAAGCAGATGAAAGCAGTATTTTCATTCGGAGGACGCTTTATTGTGGGTACTAATGTCCCGGCAGAGGAAGAATTGCGGACACAGAAAGCAGCAAGAAGTAGAGGGTGAATTGCGGACAGAGAAAATAATGTTCCGGCATAGCAGAGGGGGAATTGCGGACACATAAAACAGGAAGAAGTTCGTAATATATTT
The DNA here is from genome assembly GCF_901765095.1 of Microcaecilia unicolor. NCBI lineage: Eukaryota > Metazoa > Chordata > Amphibia > Gymnophiona > Siphonopidae > Microcaecilia > Microcaecilia unicolor. The sequence goes on from NC_044034.1 coordinate 200,080,815, forward strand.
CTAATAAATAAGTTTGCGTTACCTTTATTCCAACAAAGTAAAGGAAAGCCGTTATTCCAACGAAGTAAAGGAAAGCAATGTTGCTTTTCCAGCGTTGTTGGGCTCGTGTTACCCAGAGAAGGAGTGACCCCTTTTACTTTAATGCTCCTCCTTTGTTGTGTAGCAGTTGGCTGTGATAGGTCCATCATCCGTCGTTGTATTCCGTTGCTTGGCAACGATGGAGGCGCACGTATAGAGTGAGCCGTTCGCGTGTTAGGTCCGCCCCTTCTTTTCTTTGAGTTCTTTGATAGGTGGATGGGAACGATGGAGGCGCACGTATTGAGTGAGCCGTAGGTCCGCCCCTTCTTTTCTTTGATAGGTGCATGACGCGTGATTGCATTCCGTTGCGTGGCAACGGCGACTGACGCCTTCGCCTCAGACGCTCCTCCCTTGTTGTATTCCTATTGGTGTGTTGCAGCTGTGACGCTCGTTTCAGATCATGGCGGCGCCCAGATGTACTGTGGTTAAAAGTGGTTACAGAGCTTCGAACATACGAACTTTTGAAGCTTCAAAGTGTGGTTCAGAACGTTCATGGTGCTTTTTATGTCCAGTTGGGGCGTGGTGTAGGTCGCAGAAGGGGCGTGGCTGAGGGCGGTGGTGAGTAGTCCGAATAGCCAGGAGGACTACAGCAGTTCAGGACTTCACTGCCACAGTTGGAGGGAGTTTCAGAACGTTCAAGGTGGGATTTATTTATATAGATAGGCCTATTACAAATGCACAACACTAAGAACAGAAAGGGGTTACAGAGCTGCTTCTGTGTGTGTTACAGTGTCACAGTATAGGAGGCAATGTTCTGTTGTGGATTATGAATTGGTTATTAGACAGAAAACAGAGGGTAGGGTTAAATGGTCATTTCTCTCGGTGGAGGAAGCAGAACAGTGGAGTGCTGCAGAGATCTGTACTGGGACCAGTGCTATTTAACATATTTATAAATAATTTGGAAATTGGAACAAGTGAGATTATTAAATTTGCAGATGACACAAAACTATTCAAGGTTGTTAAAACACATGCAGACTGTGAAAAATTGCAGGAAGACCTTAGGCAATTAGAGAACTGGGCATCCAAATGGCAGATGAAATTTAATGTGGGCAAATGCAAAGTGATGCACATTGGGAAGTTTGTTGCTTGAGGCAATGGAGAATTAAAGAGCAGCAGTAAGATTTGAACCAGGCTTCTCTGGTTCAAATCTGTGCTCTAACCACTAGTCTACTCCTCACTACAAAGGGATGTTTTCCCTTATTTTACACAAGCAAAAAAAGCCCATTTCGCAAAAAAAAAAAAATGAAACAGGCGCTAGCAAGGCTATCATGTAATGACAATTATGTTTTTAAGTGAACCGCGATTCCCCTCACCTCCATATCCACTGATTCTCCTCTGCCCTGCCCTCCCCTCCCATCCATGTCCCGCGATTCTCCCCTCGCCTCCCATCCCATCCCATCCATATCCAGTGATTCGCCTCTGCCCTGCCCTCCCCGTCCCGTGATTTTGGCCTCCCCTCCATGTCCAGTGATTCTCCTCTGCCCTGCCCTCCCCTCCCATCCATGTCCCACGATTCTCCCCTCGCCTTCCATCCCATCGATATCCAGCGATTCGCTTCTACCCTGCCCTCCCATCCAATCCATGTCCAGCGATTCTCCCCTCCCCTCCATGGCCAGTGACTCTGTCCTTCCTGCCACCTTGCCTTTGAGCCGTCCGTCCATCTTACCTGAGGTCGCAGCGGCGGCAGGCAGGCTGGGCTCGTGTCGCCTGCAGCCTTCCCTCCACGTCATTTCGTCTTTACGTGAGGGCGGGACACTGAGAGGGAAAAGAACACTGGAGGCGAGCTGATGTCAGCATGCTGTTACGAACCCAGACAGCCAGCCATCCAGAGAAGCAGAGATACAATTATTATATAGATTCTGACCCAGATTACCCTAGCCCAGTGGTTCTCAATCCAGTCCTCGGGACACACCTAGCCAGTCAGGCTTTCAGGATATCCACAATGGATATGCATGAGAGAAACTTGCATGCACTGCTTCCATTATATGCAAATCTATCTCATGCATATTTATTGTGGGTATCCAGAAAACCTGACTAGGGAGCTCATTTTCAAAGCATTTAGACTTACAAAGTTTCATAGGTTAATATGTAACTTTGTAAGTTTAAGTGCTTTGAAAATACATAGGTGTGTCCTGAGGACTGGGTTGAGAACCCCTGCCCTAGCCCAATGGCCCTGCATCTGAGCTCCATCTGGAGCCTGGAAATCATAAGTCCTAAATCAATCCACTAAGAGGACTTTTATTAACTAGGGACATGCAGATAGAAAATGTTTGTTTTGTGTTGTTTCCCTTATCATTTAAAGACATTTTCAGTTCTTTTTTTTTCTTTTTCTGGCCAGTTTGTTGTTGTCAGTTTCTAATATGAGTGCACACCATGTGGCAGGAGGGCACATGCATGGTTGTTCCACTATTGGGAAAGAGTGCGTACTAGTATCGGTAAAAGAAAAAACATAAAAGTTATTTTTTCTGGTCATTTTTGTTTGGTAATGACATTTACATATAAGGACTAGAACGGTATTAATGTTATTGCATACTTTCCGCAAATATGTGCATAAATTAAAGAATGTTATAATATATTCCGCTCCTGTGCACACCCACAGTGAAAGTACGTGCCATGAAATTTACATGTGCACTTTCACAGTAGTTGATATTTTGAGGCTATCTATACACAAAAATGGCTGAAATGCTGGCATTTATACATTTGTTTAGATTTTGCTCACAACGTTTTCAGTAATAGCTCAAGGTGAGTTACATTCAGGTACTCTGGATATTTCTCTGTCCCAGGAGGGTTCACAATCTTGTTCTTAGCACCTAAAATGAAGCAGCTCCTCATAAAATTACCCCTGAAGTGCCCAAATATCCACCGGGTACATGTGAATCCTGTGAAGTGACTGTAAGGGGCGTGGCCAGTATCTTCCCATCCAGTTATCACATAAGCTTTGCATTAACTCATAGCAAGTGCTCATCTTTACCACTCTTTAGTAAAAGAGCCCCCAAGTATCATTATTGCATGATTAACTGAGACTCCCTGCTCCAGCCAACCCAGGAAATGGAAGACCTGACACCGGAAGCACATCCCTTGCCACTGATGCACCAGGTCACCCTTGTTCTTTTGTGCAAGCGTGGCGGCTGGATCGCAGCTCTCAGCTGTTTCTGCTCCGGAACTCGGGGGCTCGGACTCTCTTTTCTCGGGGGCTCTGCATACGGTGGCGCTTTCCCCGGAGTTTGTGCTGCTCATGCACAAGGTCTTTTTGCAGAAAGCAGCGGGGGGAGCGTCAACAGACGCCATTTTGGACAGCCAGCGTGGTTCGTCTCCTGATTTCTCCCACGGAGTCCCTAAACGGGCCCGGGAGCTGAGGGATCGGGTCAGTCTGACTCTGATGAAGCTCCATTGTCAGGGGATTCCCTACAGGAGACCTTGGAAGATGGAGAGGTGCCAGCGGGGGAGGGGGATGACCCTACCGCGGCAAGGCTTTTTCATAGGGAGGAACTTCCGTCTCTTATTATGCATGTTATTATATTAAATATATTAAATATCTCGGCCCCTGAACCCTCGTCTCAGTCGGTGGTGTGTGCCCTCTATTATGTCGGGCACTAGGACTCCGTCCCGAGCTTTCCATATTCATGAGGCCATTCAGGTTCTCATTAAGGCACAGTGGGATTCGCCAGAGGATCGGGAATGTTCGACAGGTGCAACGGTTCTTCTATCAGCAGACGCACTAAATCCGCATACCAAGGACGCCTGGACCAATCTGGGGCCACTAGAATGACCACTCCTGGATGTTGCGCAATCCTGCCGACCACCCGGCCGATCATGGGCCACGGAGGAAAGACGTATAGAAGATCCTGTGGCCACCTTTGCAACAGCTCGACTATTCCTTCGGACCCAAATTCCCTGCCCTTGCTGAAAAAGCGGGGCACCTTGGCATTAGAAAAGCCTGCCATTAGATCCACCACCGGCATCCCCCACGGGACGTGATCCGGTCAAAAGCTGCCCAAGAGAGCTTCCACTCCCCCGCATCCAACCGGTTCCAGCTGAGGAAATCCACATGTGCATTCAGAACTCCCGCGATGTGAGCTGCTGACAAGAGGAAGAGATGCTTCTCTGCCCAGAGGCAGATGGAAAGAGCCTCCACTGCCAACTGAGTGCTCCGAGTTCCCCCTTGGCGATTGACATAAGCCACCACCGTCGCATTGTCGCAGAGAACTCGTACCGACTGGTTCTGTACTAAAGTCTGTGTTATACATATAAATACTTAAATACTAACATACAACTGCATACGTGCACTCTTGCACTTGCACATGCCAGCATGCTCTCTTGCACATGCCAGAATGCTCTCTAAGCGCTGTCCTGTAAATACCCACTTAAGCGCATACACAGGAGTAGAGCACGAAGAGTACATAGGCAGGGCTCCCACTAATGTGCATAACTTATGTGGGTACCTGCTGCAATTAGGCGCTCACACTTTCACCATCTCTCAGTTGGCATAAGTGCTCACACCTAAATGTTAATGTGTTGATACCCAGTTATACTACAAAGGAAAGTAGACACTTACATTTCTTTAATGCCCCAGGTCAAAATAAGTGCCTGTGTATAATATGTAAACCACTTTGACAGCAACCACATAAAGGTGGTATGTCAAATCCCACCCCCCTTCCCCTTTCCTTTAAAGAACAGGATTCTACCATGTGCCTAGAATAAATCAATCAATAAATAAACTGCCTCTCCCCTAGAGGTCACATATTTTTAAAATAAAAGCTTGGGTTATTTTTCTTTTGCACTGTTATGCTCGAGATCACTGTTCTCATTCTATATTTATTAAATGCAGCTTTCTTTCACTTTTTCATTTTATTTATTTTACAAATCACACTTTCAATAAGTACAAAGCAATGTACAGCAGTCTTAAGTCATGATCCAATAGCATCATTACTTGGGCTTACCTGGGCCTTCAATTCCCACCTTCAGACCCTGTGGTTCCCAATTATTAGTCTCATTTTCAGAACACCTGAAAGAATACACATGGGAGTTATCTGCATATATTTGACCTCAGAGGCAAGATGATTTGCATATTTTATTAATTCTGAGAACAAAGATTTGTTTGGTATCTATGAGGACCGGCACTGAAAACCATGGATTTAAATCCATAATGGTGACAGAGTTACCCACCAGTTTTGAATGAATAATGGGTAATTCTATAAAGCTTTTCTGTATGTAAGCATGTTTTACACAAGGAAAAGGGACTCATTAAACCACACAGATATATGCATGGGTGAAAATACATACAGGTAAGCAATACATGCACCAAAAGATCACATGTGCTTTTATGCATATTGCATGTAAATGTTCCCCAGGATGTACTTTGGGTGATATATCAACACTTTTTTAAATAAAATATAAGTATATGTGCCTAGAATAAATGTACAAATTTACATCAGCTTTGGAACAGGCACAAACCTGCACACGAGGATTTGTGCACTACAGGATTTGTGTTCTACCTATGTTGCCTTTATAAAATTGCCTTAACATGGTTGTTCTTTTGGAAGATATTTCATGTTGCTTTGCAATCTGCTAGTGGTAGGGATTCCCCCTCTAGATTGGCAGACTAAACATTTCTCTAATATGAGTGAGGGTAATGTGCAGCTCGGGGGAGGGAACCTCTTGACTGGTACGTTGAATACTGTCAGTAATACTTGGAGTCTTGGTTATAACCATATATCATCCCTATCATGTTTGGCTGCCTATATGTGGTTGGCATGGTGGACACTTGACAACCAGTGTTTAAGTATTGGTGGCTGTGGCCCGCACAGAATGGCTAGCACAGCTCTGGCCATCTTGTTGGGCAGACTAGATGGACCTTGGAGGTCTTTATCTGCCATCATTTACTGTATTACATACACTTGCCTTCTATGAAATCATCCCCAAATGAGGGCTGTTGCTCTGTATGTAGGCTAAATTATTTATCTGGCAGATATGAGTCCAGTGTATGCTCTGTCTTTATTAATCCCAGGTGTATATGGTGGCGATAACTCCAAAATGTGATTCTGGAGGGGTGGTGATTCATCCCTGGGGAAACTGTCCCTCTCACGCAATGCTATTTTTGCATGATAGTATAAGAAGGCAGTTGAATATAGAATGATTTGAGGGGGTAACTGTCTAGATATGTTTGGAATCAGTTGGCAACAGTAAATAAAAGCAACATAGCAACCAAGATTTCACACATCAGTTTTTATTAGGAAATAATTCAAATCTTTGAATAATCAATTTGCATAAGAATTTGAGTTACCCATTTTGTGGCTGAGACAAATGATATTCAGGTAGGTCAGCAAATGAAAATACTGATATTCAAAGCTGCAGCAGAGAGTAAGTGGGAGGCTGAATATGGGAAAGATGAATTCTTGATATTTTATTTATTTGTTACATTTGTATTCCACATTTTCCCACCTATTTGTAGGCTCAATGTGGCTTACATAGTACTGGAGAGGCGTTAGCAGTCTCCAGTGTGAACAAATACAAAGTGATGTTATGGTAGGATAAAGATTCATGTGGCACAGCGGAAGAGTTGTGTTATTTCTATTACGTGCATTGGTTTTGTTGTGTTGCAGTGATCAGACATTTAGGTTGGATCGGTGGGGTATGCCTTTTGAAACAGGTTTTAGGGTTTTCCGGAAGATTAGATGGTCATACGTTGTTTTCAAGGCTTTTGGTAGTACATTCCATTGTTGTGTGCTTATGTAGGAAAAACTGGATGCGTAGGTTGATTTGTATTTAAGTCCTTTGCAGCTTGGGTAGTGCAGATTTAAATATGTTCGTGTTGTTTCGGATGTGTTTCTAGTTGGTAGGTCGATCAGGTTTGTTATATATCCCGGGGCTTCACCGTAGATGATTTTGTGAACCAGGGTGCAGATTTTGAATGCAATGCGTTCTTTGATTGGGAGCCAGTGTAGTTTTTCACGGAGGGGTTTTGCGCTTTCGAATTGTGTTTTTCCAAATATAAGCCTGGCTGTCGTGTTTTGAGCGGTCTGAAGTTTCTTTAAGGTTTGTTCTTTGCATCCCGCATAAATTCCATTGCAGTAGTCTATGTGGCTTAGTACCATAGATTGTATCAGGTTGCAGAATGTTTCCCTCGGGAAGAATTGTTTCATGCGTTTGAGTTTCCACATTGAGTGGAACATTTTCTTTGTTGCGGATTTCATTTGGCTCTCTAGTGTTGTTACGGTCAATTATAACGCCGAGGATTTTGAGGCTGTCTGAGATAGGGAGGGTGTAATCTGGGGTGTTGATACTTCTGGGGTTGTCTGCGCTGTGTTGGGATGAGAGAATGAGACAGTGTGTTTTTTCTTTATTTAATTTTAGTTGAAATGCATTCGCCCATGATGTTCAGGCTAAGCTTGATTTCGTTGGTGATTTCTGTCAGTTTGGTTTTGTAAGGAATGTATATTGTGACAAATGGGGTCATCATTGGGTTGAAGAGGATCTGTGATAATGGTGATCCTTGTGGTACTCCACAGTCTGCTTTCCACTGTGATATGTTTGAGTTTGATTTTACTTGATATGTTCTTGTGGTTAGGAAACCCTTGATCCAGCTAAGTATATTTCTACCAATCCCAAAGTGATCTTGTAGTCTTAGTAGTATATTATGGTTTACCATGTCGAATGCACTAGACATGTCGAATTGTAGGAGGAGGATGTTGTTGCCTATTGCTATCACCTGCTTGAATTTGGCTAGGAGAGTGAGTAGTACTGTTTCTGTGCTGTGGAGGGGGCGAAATCCTGACTGTGACTATTGTAATATTGAGAATTTGTATATGTAGTCTGTGAGTTGTTTGGTTACTATGCTTTCCATCAGTTTGACTACCAGCGGGATAGATGCTACTGGATGGTAGTTAGTGATTTCACTTGTCCTTTTCTTGGTATCTTTTGGTATAGGGGTGAGTAGGATATTGCCATTTTCCTTGGGGAAGAGGCCTTGCTGAAGCATGTAATTTAGGTGGGATGTGAGGTCTGCTATGAAGTGTTCAGGGGCGGATTTCATTAGGTAGTTGGGACAGGTATCTAGTTTACAGTAAGTGTTGGAGAACCTGCTAATACCTTGGGTAACTGTTTCGACGGTAAGGAGAGCGAAGTTTGTCCAGGTTCGGTCAGCTGGGTATTCTCCAAAGGTTGGGTCCAACTCACTAAGGAAGTTTTCGATGTCAGTGTTGTTCTGAGGTAGTGTATTGAGTAGGTTTACAATTTTTTCATTGAAATATTTAACAAGTTTATCTGCCGATGGGATGTCTATATTCACTGTAGTGACCAAGTTGGTGTCTAGGAGTTTGTTCACGAGTTGGTACAATTTTTTCGTGTCTTTGTAATCTGTCCTTATTTTGGTTTTATAGTATGATCTTTTGGTCTGTCTTATTGCGTATTTGTTTTCCTGTGTATTTGTTTCCATGCGTTGAGTGTATGTTCATCTTTTGTTTTTCTCCATGCTTGTTCGAGTTTCCTGGATTGTGTTTTTAACTTTTTCAGTTTGTCGTTCAACCATGGTATCGAGTTATGCTTATGTGCGGTTCTTGTTCATAAGGGTGCTATTTCATCTAGTATGTTTTTGCATCTTTTATCCCATTCTATGAGGTAGTATATGGAGTCCGTTTGAGCTGTCCATTCGTTATTGTATATCAGTTGCCAGAATGTATCCGTGTCTACTTGGCCTCTTGTGCTGTAGGATGTGTGTTCTTGTGTTTGGTGTATACCCTTCTTCCGCCAGTGTAAGGATAAGTTTAATTTGTAGTGATCGGTCCAGGGTGTTTCTGTCCATTTAATATCAGTTATTAATAAGTTCTGGTCTGTTGAAAGTTTCTGTGAGAAGAGATCGCGTGTGTGCCCTTTGACGTGGGTTGCTTGCTTTTGTGGCCATTTGAGATCCCATAAACAGAGGGATTCCTTGCACTCTCGTGCGTTGATAGAGTTTGAGTCTTCTAGGTGAAGGTTAATGTCTCCCAATACTAGTATATTTGAGTTGGTAACACATGTGTTTGAAATGAAGTCCATGAAATTAGTCTGGCCTTCGTTCCAATTACCTGGAGGTCTGTAGAACAGGACACAATTCAAATGGTCATGTAGGGTTTTGTTGTGGATTCTGATTGAGGTAATTTCAAGTTGAGGTGTTATGGACTCGGCAGTGGTTTCGGTGGTAAAGTGGGATTGATAAATTAGTGCTATGCCTCCGCCTCTCTTTTCCTTTCTGGTCCAGTGTATGATTTTGTATCCTGGAGGGCACAGGCAGTGGCGTTCCTAGGGGGGGAGGGCGATGAGTGCGGTCCACCCCGAGTGCACGCCGCGCGCGCCTGTCCTCCGTTGTTCCATGCTTCTTCTCTGCCCTCGCGGAAATAGGAAGTTACCTCAGAGGAGGGCAGGACCCAATGAGGGAAGGCCAGATGCCGACGAGATTTACTTGTTTTACAAGCAGGGCAGACGCGAGGTGCTGCCTGCCTGCGACTCCGTTTCACAAATTTTTTTTAAAGCAGGGTGATGGAAGGAGAAGAGGGCGGTCTCTCCACGGAGTTGGGGGTGGGGTTGGGTTCCGATGGGAGAAGGGGTGGGGTGGTGATCCGATGGGAGAAGGGGACTGGGTTGGGGTGGAGGAGAAGGGAACTGGGGAGGGGAGGGGGTTCTCAGATGGGAGAAGGGAAGTGGGGAGGGGAGGAGGTTCTCGGATGGGAGAAGGGGACTGGGGTGGGGAGGAGAGGGGGTTCTCGGATGGGAGAAGGGGACCGGGGTGGGGTGGAGAGGGGGTTCTCGGATGGGAGGAGACTGGGGTGGGGTGGGGAGGAGGCTCTCAGATGGGAGAAGGGGACTGGAACTGGGGTCTGAGAAGGGGCCATGCCTGGGGCTGGTGGGAAAATGGGGCATGCGTGGGTCAGGTGGGAGAATGGGTCTGGGGCTGAAAAGGGGCATGTGGGATAAGGGGGGCTAGTACCGGGGCTAGCACCAGGACTGAGGGCTGAAAAGGGGCAGGGGCTGAAACTGTGGGGACTGGGGGCTGAAAAAGAGACACGGAGGGGCTGAAGCTTGGGGCTGGGGTTGAAATGGGGCTGAAAAGGGGATAGGGAGAAGTGGCTGGGGGCTGAAGCTCAGGACTGGTGGGAAAAAAGGGCTGGGGTTGAAACTGGGAGCTGAAAAGGGACAGGGAGAAGTGGCTGGGGGGCTGAAGCTCGGAACTGGTGGGAGAATAGGGCTGGGGCTGAAACTGGGGACTGGTGGGATAATGGGGCTGGAACTGGGGGCTGAAAAAAGGGGCAGAGAGAGGGGACAGATCCCGGATGGAAGGGGGAGTGAGAGGGAGGGCAAATGGTGGATTGAAGGGGCAGAGAGAAAGGGCAGACAGTGGATGGAAGGGATAGAAAGGGCAGACAGTGAATGGAAGGGGGAAGAGAGAGGGCAGACAGGGGCAGATGGTGGATGGAAGGGGCAGAGATAGAGGGCAGATGTGGATGGAAGGGACAGCAGAAAGGGCAGACATTGGATGGAGGGGACAGCAGAGAGGGCAGACATTGGATGGAGGGGGCAGACACTGGATGGCAGAGAGAGAACGAAGACAGATGCTGGATGGAAGGAAGACAGTGAAAAGAAGACGAGGAAAGCAGAAACCAGAGACAACAAACTGTAAATAAAATATATATTTTTATTTTTTTGCTTTAGGATAAAGTAGTATTGTAGCTGTGTTAATAAATGTTTATAAGAGAACATGTAAACAAGGTAATCTTTTTATTGGACTAATTTTAATACATTTTGGCTAACTTTCGTAGAACAAAACCCCCTTCCTCAGGTCAGGATAGGATACTGTAACAGTACTATACTGTATTGACCTGAGGAAGGATGTTTTGGCCTCTGAAAGCTAAATGGTATTATTTTATTTTCTATATTTGTTTTATTTCTATTTGTTAATTTGTGAAGTGGTGATTGGTACTTGTTAGTTTTTTTTAAATTTACATCTGCTATCTTTATATTTTGCACAATACTAGGGGACATTTTCCGTTTCTGTGGTGTTGCATCTTGGGGGTTCAGTTTAATTTTTGTCTAAATAGAAAGTTTATGATTACTTATTCTATAGTGGATTAGGGTGTATCTGTGTTTTTGAAAAAGACATGGCTTTCAGTTGGCATTGAC